>NW_003852486.1:950958-951994 GCF_000181295.1 Otolemur garnettii | reverse complement strand
AAAAAAAAAAAAAAGCTCTTGGTGCCTATAAAGAAAAAAAAAGAAAGAAAGAGAAGAAAGCTTGGGCAAAGATGCAAACAGGTTTGTATGGGACAAGAAGTTAAAGCAGGCCCTGCCTGATGGTTTCCGTTTTCTCTGTAGAGGTGAAGTTATCTACCGAAACTGAAGTTCAGAGGGAAAGGCATTGCGGGAGAAGGCACTCAGTTTGAAACAGATGAGGTGACAGTGTGTCGAGCTTTCCCGGGGACAGTTCCAGTTTAAGCCTGTTGCCCTGGCCTAATGATTGATAGTTCCCCCTTTCACTCTCAGCAAAATGTCCTGGTTTGGGGTGGGGTGGGGGGGTGGAGAAAGAAAGAAAGCATGTGCTGTTTTGGAGGATAAATTATGTGGTTACCCTAAAACAGGAGCAAAATCTTATTAAAAGAATCACAGTGAGATAACTAACCTTTAAGGGTTCAAGGCTGCTGTTAGCTTTCCTTTTTTTTTTTTTTTTTTGGCCGGGGCTGGGTTTGAACCCACCAACTCCAGTGTATGGGGCTGGAGCCCTACTCCTTTGAGCCACAGGAGCCGCCCTAGCTTTTCTGATCAACAAGCTGCCCTAAAGGTCTGGAAGGTGCCAGTAGGGTATGCGGTGCATAAGAGCACGCACCTGGAGCCACACTGCTGGCTTTATTCATCTGCAGAATGGGACACTCATAATACCCACGTTACAGGGTGGATGTGAAAATCAAATGAGAGAACACCCAGAAAGCATTCAGCACAGTTTGGCACATGGTGAGGGCTCGGTGAATGTGAGTGGTGGCTGTTACTGAAGGTTGGCTAAGCATAAAGACCACAGGCTTTGATATTATGAAGATCTGGGGCCCTTTGGTAATTGGCTGGGGTCTGTGGGTATTGAAGAGAAAACACAGGAAGTCTCTAACATAAGACACGTGAATAGGTTTATTCAAAAACATTATCTAGCAGCACCAATTAGCCCCTGATCTGAGGAGACCCGGCAGCAATGTACAACCCAGACCGGTGTTTTCTGTGCCAA
>NW_003852486.1:946359-950449 GCF_000181295.1 Otolemur garnettii | reverse complement strand
TCAAGGTCCACGGGTGGAGTTTGGGAATCACTATGCTTCACCTGCTCTTCTGTTCAGAGAGGAAGTTCCCCAGCCACTGATGCCTTTTGTCTCCAATCACAAAAGGTTTCTTTCCATCTGAGTAAAGCCATGAAATGACACTCTCTGCTCTACTCTCAGTCTGGGATTTGGAGAACACGAGGGGGGCTCTGGGAGCTTTTAATCTGTTCTCCTCGGCTTTCTGAAGAGCCATGTCACGGACTGTCACAGGGAGGCAGGTGCAAGGCCAGGCTGCTGCACCCCGAGACCCTCTGCTTGCATGTTGTCACATCTGGGGCTTCTGACACAGAACTTGTTTAAAAATGGGACACTATTGCTAAAAGAAAAAAAGTTTAGAATCTACTTATCATGTCCAACTCCTTATTTTAAAAATTAAAAACTATTATAAAAAACAAATAAAAACCAAATACCAAAGGTCCCAGCAGTAGATAGACTTTTTCAAGGTCGAACAGTTTAATAGCAAAGCTGGGGCCAAAATTCAGGTCTCCTGGTGTCTTGCTGGCAAGAGTTTACTTGATAAAACCAATTCGAGATGTAACAGAACTCCAGGGTGTCCCAAAGGTCGCCATACACACATACATAGGGAAAATGGGAAATTATAGCTAAAGGTTCCTTCCTTTAAAAAATACTCCTTACAAAATTGTATAAAATATTTCTCTGTGTTGATATATAAATATAAAAAATATAAAATATAATATGAGTCTGTTAATTTCCTATTATGACGACCTTTGGGACAGCCTGTATATGTGGCAGTGCGCTGGCACACAGAAAGCCAGGACATGTTGTTATTATGGTTGGTGTCATAATTAATCTGTATTTATGTTCATTTGTACTTGTTATTATTAGTTTGTATCTGGGACAGGAAGTGCACAAAGAAAGCACAAAGGAAACCCAGGGGAGTGGCCTGAGAACCAGCAGGCTGCCCCAGGGGGTCTATGCACACAGGGCAGTTTTTTTTTTTTTCTTGTTTTCATAGTCACTTCAGCACCAGTCAGGGTCTGACTCTCCATGGCACAGGCTCAAACTCTAAGCCAGGTGTCCTCAAACTTTTTAAACAGGGGCCAGTTCACTGTCCCTCAGACCTTTGGAGGGCTGGACTGTCGGCCCCGGGACAAGTCAGCTGCTAAGCAGGACAGGCAGCGGCGGCAAAAACACCCAGCGGGCCAGATAAATGTCCTAGGCCGGTTGCATGTGGCCCGCAGGCTGTAGTTTGAGCACGCCTGCTCTAAGCCATTAATGACACACAGAGTTTACACTGTTGTCGGGGTTGAGGCTGGGGTGAGATGAGCAGTATGCAGCAAACAAACCAATGATAACTTTACGTAATAAAGTACTGTGAGGAACACAAAGCAGGATTAAGGAACACAGCGGGACAGGGGCCAACGTCCCCTTGGCTAGGGTGTTTAGACCAAACCTGTAAGGTGCAGCTGCTTGGCCTGACCTTTCCTCCCTATGCACAGTCAGCATGGGGAGCTGTCCACAGAAAGCCTCCTGGAACGTGGAGATAGAGGAAGGAGATGAGCTACAATTCAACACTTGGGCAACAACCTACCTTTGTGTCTATCTCTGGTGTGACTCCTCCTACGAGGATACTGTGGTCTGGCTGATGGAGTCCCCTTGACGGAACCTGGGTGGGCACTGTCAGGGTATACTTCTGCGACTCTTCTTTTGCCACAAGTGCATGCCACCCTATCTCCATTTTCTAATAGGGTCCAACCTTTATTTGATCATTTGTTTCTTTAGGGATAATTTGCATATCTCATCTCTGATCTACTAAGTATCAACTCAGGACTCCGGGACCCAGAAGGCACTGTGGCAATCTCGTTTTCTGCTTTTCCTGGGCTGCTTACTACTCACCTCTCCCTCCACCACTTTTTTTTTTTTTTGCACTGAAGAACACTAAACATTTTTCTTGAAGGCTTCAGCTCTTCATCGTTGAGTACACAAATGCTCTCTCTTCCCTGTCAAGTTCCCCAAAGAACTTGTCACTTACAAGTTTCATGTCACCCATGGCACTCTGCTCTCTGGGTCAAATCCTTCTACCTGGGGGAGAGAGGGGTTGTCTGAGATTCTGACCTTGGGACACTGAAGGAGGCTTGGAGTTTGAGCCAACAGAGTGTGAGACCAGATTTCCTGGACCTGAGAGGTTCCCCTTCTCTGGTGGCTAAGACGGGGGAAAGACCTGGGGATTCCCCCTCAAACTAGTAGAAGAGGAAATAAAGGGACAGAGCAGAAGTGAAAGATTTAGGGGCAGCTGCTGTAAGTGCTCTGTGGCAGGGGAAGAAGAGGTATAGAGAAGGATTTTCCTGGGATTGGTAATTCCCAGCAGTAGGATAGCCAGCCTGGTTGACCAGAGGTAGGCTTTAATCTTCCCTTTCCAAGGCTCACCTGTTGAGGTATTCCCTAAAGGCCATGCAGTGCTTCCTCTAGAACAGTGGTTGCTGGACTTTAAAAGGTATAGCCCATCTCACACTTTGCTCAAACTCCAAGGTGACTCCTTGGAGCCCTAAAGCTTCTAGGGAGCCCCGTGTGCTTAAAGGTTGCAAATGGGCAAAGAGATGGGGCAGCATTAGCTGGTGGAATTCCTGCACTTCCACCTCCCCTTCATCTAGAATGGCTAGAATTCCACCTATTTTCATACTGGGTTTACAAAAAGATTTCCTGTGGGGGGAAAAACTTCCCTTAAAAGGCCTCTACCCACTCCACGCAAAATCCTTAGAAGTAGTGTTGACCACCCTTTTTATGGCCTAAATCCCACAGAAGAGTGCTAAGTGCTCCTACACACAACCAGGGCTGGCTCTGGCAGACATCCTCAGAGTCATTGGGGGGTGGAGCCCCCACAGAAAATCACTCAACTGGTTTAGCGGGATGATCAGAGCATCGCATCCCAAGGCACACCACACAGGGGCCATGCAGACTCACCCACTGACATGCTTTGCTGCAATGCCCAGGGCCTATGCGGAAGGGTGTGATTTATAAAGCGGGAATATTCAAGAGGGCCATGGAAAAACATGGCTGAAGATGCTGTTCACTATCATCACACAGTGTCCTCTTGAGAAAAGATGTCTCCCAATGGCAAGAACAGCAGGGCCAGGTCCCTGGGCAGCCCTGTGATTTTGTAGCAGACTTTGTTGCCCTCTTGCACTTGCTGCCAGAAAGCACAGGCCCCCCGGCTGCAGCCTCCCCATTCCCATGGAGAGCACACCAAAGCCTACCATTTGAATATCAAGCTTGTCCCTTGCTGCAACTTACTTTCCTGCTCTCCTTTCTCCTAACTTCGTGTTTCTAAATGATCGGTATTTCATCTTGTGATGCTGCATGCATTTTGTAAGGGTTTAGCCTAGCGTAGGGTGAGAACACTGTCCACATAGGGCTACCCTCGCTTTTAACTCCAGTTGCAAGTTCAGGAGGTTCCAAAAACTAGCCTCGGTTTACATAGTTTGCTAGAAGGGCTCACAGAGCACACTTAAAGCTGTTTTACTCATGGTTATGGCTTATGGGGAAAGGATGAGGATTAAAACCAGCTTAGGGAGGAGGCACGTAGGAGTCAGAGAAGCACACAGTAAGTCCTCTCCACAGAGGTGGGACCCTGTGCCCTCTGCCATCAGTGTGTGACAAAACACAGAGTATTTCCACTCAGGAAAGTTCCTCCAGGCTTCAGAGATTTTGCTGGAGTCAGTTCACATACTGCTCATGGGCGGGCCTTGAGCCACCAGCCCTTCCAAAGGCCAAGCTGATAGCTTTAGACGCAAGTCACTCCACAGGTGGGAATGATACTCCTTGGCCTAAAACCCCCATTATAAACTCAGTGCTGGACTATCTAAGCCCAAGGCCCCTAGACAAACAAGGACACTCCCACCAGATAGGGCATTCCAGAGCCCAGAGATCACCACCCAATAGCTAAGGGCAAAGGCCAGACCTCTCTTTAGGGCAGCTTGATTCTTCCTTAAGCAACATGGAATTTCCAGCTTTAGAACAAGGTGAGAAGAAAAAAAGACAGAAACTGGGCTGCACCTGTGGCTCAGTGAGTAGGGTACTGGCCCCATTTACC
>NW_003852486.1:937166-945970 GCF_000181295.1 Otolemur garnettii | reverse complement strand
AAAAAAAAAAAATGGTTGAAACATTCTATGTTAGGATGTGCAACAGAAGGCAGGAGTCTGGGCTGCTTTGCAGGGCCATAGTAGTTGACATCTGGGTCACAGCACGAGTCCACAGAAGCACGTAGCCACTGTTTATCTCCTGACACTCTGAATCATCCTAGGGAAGAGGAGGCCTGGGGTTCCTCAGAAATCTGTCTGTGAGGCCACAGAATCTCCTCTGCAGAGAGGTACACAGGTCCCTGCCAACAGCTCACCGCAGCAACACCGGGGAGCAGGAAAGGTGGCCAACTCTGAGGGGAGGGTGTCTATAGACCCCAGAGAGTAATGAGGGCCCAGGTGAGGATGCCGGGGGCCTGCAGGTCCCCCTAGCCCACCTGTACACAGGCCCCAGCTCCTGCTCTCCTCTCACATCCACCATGCATGTGTGTGTCTGCCTGCGCCGTTGCTCACAGCCAGACTACAACCTGACAGTGGGACAGATCTAGATGGCTCAGAGTTGGCAAGATCTCAGGAAATGGGTTCTCTGCAAGGATCCACAGTTTCTGGTTCCCTTTCTTACTTGTATGACACTTGAGACTCTACATGTCTGCCTCCTCCAAGTCCTCCACAGTCTGTTCCAGGCTGGTGAGGGTGAGGAGGAAGCTATTACTCCAGCCTCCAGCATGCAGAGCCCTGCTGGGGGACAAGATGCACCATCTAGGGAGGCTTCTGGACTCTCCTCTGTCTCCAGAGACACTGTTCTGGGCCTCCAAGGAGTAGTTCCCTGTGTTCTGCTCTGACTTCACCATAAAGGAGGGAGGAGGCTCCCACACAGAGGCAGAACAGTAAGTATGGTGGAGCGAGCCCCTCTGGCCACATGGAGGAGTGCTGCCACTCCTCCCTCCACAGGGCCAGCGGGCCATTGCACAGAGTGAGCAGAGGACAGGACATGAAGCTGGGATGGCACATGAGGTAGGAGGGTCAGCCTGATCCTGCAGACCCCCAGCTCCCTCCAGCACAGGGACCCTTCTTCCCACTCCTAGGTGGTCTCACTGCCTGATGTTCAATTCCCTGGGAAGTGTCGCCCTCCCTCACCCTCTTACTCTGTGCCCTGATTTCCAGGTAGGGGCTGTTTCTGGACCCAGCCACCCTCAGGGGTCACCTCACACCAGCAGAGCCCAAAGTCTCCCTCCCTGACCTCTGGGATGCAGAGCTCTGGGTGGAGGCCCAGAGGAGGTAGGGCCCTCACTGTGGAAGGACTTGAAGAGGAGCCAGGAGGTGGACCACTGGGGGTGTGGCTTGGGCTGACATCTGTGGGTCACCAGGTTCCCATTATGGGCTCAGCACAGGAGGTGGAAACAGCCCAGGGGAGTTGCAGGCCCAGGGCTCAGGAGGGCGGTCCTGTACAGCCGTGGAGGCTGGAGGCTGAGCTTCTGCACTTTGCCATTCGAAGCCCTGTGACCCACAGGGGAGACAGTTGCATCCCCAGGACCAGTCTGTCCTCTTGTCCTTGCCCAGAAGCTCTGAAATTACTTCCATATAGCTATGCCCTTCCAGAATCTTGGAAGTCAGAGCTAGAAGGGGCCTTTGAGGTTTTCTAGTCCACAGAGGGGAAAGTGAGTGGCAGCTTGTCCTGTCTCTTTCCAACCCGTCTCCAGGATATCTTGCCCCATTCTGCTGGCTCCAGATGTGCCCCTTGTAGATAGGGGGACATTGGACAGCATCGCAGGCCTCCTCAGGGCCCCACACATTGGCCCAACATCAGGAGCAAGCAGAGAGAGGGGTCCTGCCCAGGGAGCTACAGAGCCTTAGAGAATGCGCCTCTGAGTACCACCTGCTGCCCACCCTCAAGTTGGTGACTCGCCTTGGACTTGAACCATGGAGTTGCCTGAGTTCAGTGTGGCCATCTGTGAGACAGATGTCACCTGTCCCAAGCAGCTATACTGCTTTTCACTGCTTCTGTCCCCATAGACAAAGTCTGGTTGTCCTTAGAGAAATGAAGGAATTCTCTTTGTGGAACTCACCTGGGTCAGTGTTGAATGCTTCCTCTCCCGGCACCACACAGTCAGGGTGTCTTCATATACAGAGTTTGGCCAGGCTTGAAAGCACAGCCAGCCTGAGACAGAGGGACAGGGTCAACCCTGGAGCTGATCCGATCAGTCACTTTCTCCCTCCATCCCCCAGCCTGAGGCGTCCCACTGGGGATGGAGGCACCTGGACGGCTCCTACTGTCTCCAGGCCTTCAGGGCAGCCAGGGAAGGCGTCTGCTTCCCCCTCCCTCCTTTCTCCCCTTCCTCTTTCCCTCCTGTTCTCCTCTATCCTTTCCTTTTTTTTCTCCCATTTCCTCCCTCCCTGACCCTATATATATTGGGTTTTCCTCCTTGTCGACCCGTTTGGTGCCAGCTGGAAACATCCCAATCACATAGCTATCTTATTCCTCCTGACAGCCCGGGAGGGCAGGACAGACTGGGAACACAAGCATATGCATGGATACATGCAGGGACACAAAATGGAAAGCTCACCAAACTCCCCATCACGGGACCAGCAATGGAGAAAGGTGAGGGTGGTGAGATCAGATACCAAGGGCTTCCTGACAGGCGGAGTGGTTAAATGGGGCAGGTGCATGCAGGAGGATCTGCGGGCTCCCTTACCCTCCCCCACGGATCAGGAGAGTGCCAGCCCCCTCCCCACCCAGCCATGGACAGTTCCTGAGGAGCTATGTAGGAACTTCTCTGCATGGTGTCTGGACATCCTGGCTTTAGGGTCTCCACATAGACAGCCCATGGCATGCCCCTCCCTGCTTCCCTTCCTCCCTGCTTTTGGGAAACAAGGAAAGGAGGCCAGGTGGGACCTAAGGGACTCTATCCTCTAAGAACCAGCAGAAAGGACAAGCATGGGAGTCAGGGGGGAGGAGGTGGGTAACTCTGTAAAAGAGAACTTGACTTTGGGGTCAGTTATTAGGGGAAAGGAAGATCTTTAGAGCTGGTGAGGTCAGTTGCAGCAGGTGAAAGGATTTCCTAATCTCTCAGGGCCCAGGCTTCTCCTTGAGGGAGGTCGATGGACAAGGTCAATCCTCTGGGTCACAGATGGCAGGATGTCCAGGAACTAAGAAGGGAGGCAGATAGAGATGAGCACCCCAGATCTTATAAGACAGATTCCTGCCACTCATTTTCTTTTAAAGTTTCCCTTTTGCTTTCCCTAGTATTGAATAAAACTTGTCTGAAAGTACCAAGGTGCCTGTCTCAGCTGTGTGTTGAAGGGGGAACAAATTTCTGAAACGTCTAGCTGGTAGACAGCAGTAACCCAGGAGACCCCCCAAGGGAAGGTGGACCTCAAAACCAGAGAGAATTTTGGGTCTACGGGGTCCAGCTGCTCTCCCCACCAGAAGGTCCTTCTGGCCCAACATCAGTGGTTCTGAGGTTGGTCACTAGAAAGAAGGCGGAATTTTCTTACAAAAATGTAGACAGAGCAGTAACCGACTCTTCTCTTGTATGAAGGGTTCCTGTCCTGTTCTGTACCAGCTTTCCCCCAAACTGACCCCAGAAATATTTAATTTGTGTGAAAATAGGGATTTTTTTTTTTTGTTCAGAGGAATGGGAGTCCATTTATGATGATTTATCACGAGGCACTTAAATGCGTGTCATTAGTGCTGTCTGTGTTGCTTCCTTTCAATGTCTGCTCGATGGAGTTTGGTTTTCTGAGTTTGCTGCTCACTTATCCTGAGTAGAAAACCCAGTAAAATCGGTGTGGACAGGGGAGGTCACAATGCCGGCTACGGAACCTACAACCTTCCGTTCAAGATCATTCATTTTTAGGTACCAAAGGAAGCAAGAAAAGCTTTATTTTCTCTGTTGCATCCCTCTTATAATAGAATTTGTTATGTACAATTTGGATGCAATCAAAAGGCCACACTTAAGGACCAGGAGGGCCACAGGTTCCCTCAAAGCCATAGGTTCCCTGCCCCTGACGGGGGTACGGTTTGAGCAGTTTTGGCAAAACCGCTCTCAATCACCTTTCTGTAGGATACCACCCAGCACACAGGAAAGTCCACTGATTTCTTTTTGGTGGTCACTGTCTTCCCCAAGTTCTCCTTTGAAGATGCAAATGCTGCCAGGAAGATAGGAGGAAGCCACATCATACCTCTGTTTAGAAACTGTTCTATGGTGTTTCTAAATGTTCAGACAAAATGTAAACCTCCTTGGGTGAGCAGGCTTAGATGAAGCTGTGAGCTCATTCTGGTGAATGTGCAAGCTCAGGCATTTAAAGCAAAGTGCTTTGAGTCAGTCTGAGCTTCAAAAGGCAGGAGCTAGAAGTCAGAGTGTGGGAGCTGAAAGATATTTTCGTGGCTGGAAGAGACCCTCATGAAACTCTACCATGAATGGCCTACAGAAATAACATAAGGCAACCTTTTTTTTTTTTACTTCAAGTCAACAAAGGTTTATTTAATCCCACTATACAGGAGTCACTGTGCCCGGTAAAACCGAGGACACCAACTTGCACAGATGTCACCTGCCCTGGTCTAGCCACACAGGACAACACGTGAGTGGAAACACAAAGCCAGTGCCAGATTACTGTGAGAGTTCACAGAAGAGAGGTAACCCATCTAGTTGGAGATCTCAAAAATGGCATTGGGGAGGGGTTTGGAGGCAGCTATCAGTACAATAAATTGCACAGGAAGGAGCTGGCACAGAGTCGGGAAACCACAAGATGGTTTAGGGAAAATGGGATGGCTGGTGTGGAGGGAGCACAGGGTAGGAGTTAGTGAGAAATGAGGACATGAGAAGATTAAGACCCTCTGAGCAAAACCAAGGCAAAGGAGGTTGAAAGCCAATCAGCACAGGGGTCTTCCATTCCCTTTCATTTCTGCTGAGATTTCAGCCCTGACCACACAACAGAATAATCAACCCCAGGCACAGTCCCAGACACCTTCCACAGGGAGCTGAGCCCTTGGAGCCACTCCTGTCCCTCTCATCTGGCTCCGTATCCTTCCTCCCTCAGTTATCCTTCCCAGCAGGATCCCACCACCAGCCTCCATACCCCCTGCCCTCTTATGTCTATCTCCCAGCTGCCCATTCTCTTTTGAAAGTGACAAGTGATAGAAAGGTACCAACCTCATTCCTAACACCTGCCCACCTTCTCCACTGATGGGCAACAGAGAGCCCTGGGGAGCAGGAGCTAAGGAGGCTTCACGCACCTAGTTTGAGAGCTCAGCCTCCTCCGGGCCCACTTTTCACTCTCTGACTCTCCATCACTCTCTCCATGTCTGTGCATGATTTCCCTTCTCCATGTCAGATGGCAGGAGCAATCACAGGAAGGAGTAGCATACACCACACACACCAGAGGACCAGGGCCCCTTGATGTGCCAGAGGGCTGCAGAAACAGGACGCTACTTCCCTCCTGATAGAGGCTGCATTGTGCCCTCGGAAATCCATATGTTGAAGTCCTAACCCCTGCTATTTCAGAATGTGAGATGGGGTATTTATGCATAAAACGTAATTAAGTTAAAATGAGACCTTCAGAGTGGGCCCTCATCCAATCTGATTGGTGTCCTTAGAAGAAGAAATTAGAACAAAGACAACTTCTCCATTCCCCAGCACCCCTCCCCCCACCAACATGCACACTTCTCCCAGTCACCTTGGATTCCTAATAAGACCCACTTCAAGTTCCCCCTTCTCAGGAGTTTCCTGGACATACACAAGCAGAGGAAGCCATGCCTCTTTTTGTGTTATTTTTAGCACCTACTAACATCTCTTTAGGCATTTACCAAACTGTCCTTGCAATTCTTTGTGCTTTAGGCAAAAAGTCGTCTCTACATCCTCAACACCAGTTGTATGTGGTGCATCCTCGGTGCTCAGACTTCGTGTGCTATAACTAAATGTGTCTAGATATGCCCGTGTGTGAGTAAACGTGTACACATGCCTGTGTGTGTGTGTGAAACATCATGACATTAAAGTGTCATTTCTAGCTTATGCCCCAGTATCTTGGCTAGTCCTTCACCCTGGCTAGACTCCTCTCTCATCAACTTATGCTCAGGCCCAGCTGCTGCCTCCTAGGCCCACAAGTGGTCTGTGTGTCTTCAGACTTTGCAGAGTGTGGCCCACGTGACAGGTGGTTATTTGAGAGGCCCTGGACTGGAGTATCAGCATCAATGGACGTGTGCTGGGAGTCAGAGGGGGACAGGGAAAGTCCCCCTTTCCTATAGAAGGGGTCCTCAGGTTGTCAAGAAAAGAAAGAAATCAGACCCCACCAAGGGGAGGTTTTCAACCACATTTTTTTCTTTGTTTAATTCAACTTGGTTTCTATTACTTGCAATTAAAAGACTTTACTAGATCTACTCAAAATGTCATTGCCAGGAAGGAGATGGTTTGATTGAGAAACCAAGCTCAGATTGAAAGTCAGTGTTGGCCAGGACACTGCGAGTACAGTTAATCCTGGTGGCAGAGCAGGTGGGGGGGGATGGGGTGGCGAGGCTAAGTGACCTCTCCGGTCCCTTCTAGGAGGACAGAAATGCCTCCTCTGGTCAATGGTTCTGTCCAATCTCTTCCCTCCACTAAAATGAGAAGGAAAGGCAGGAAGAAGGGCTCCTCACAAATCTACAGCTCCCTCGGGGACAGAAACCAGTGGAACTTCCAGCAGAGGCCTCTGTGGCAGTAAGGGGCCAGGGCTGAGGAAGAATGAGAGACACCAGGTGAAAGAAGCCTGTGTGTGTTTCTCTGTCAGTAGCAGCCAAGACTGCTACTGATTTTAGCAGTAGATTTTATTTTAAGATGGGGTCTTGCTATGTTGCCCAGGCTGGTCTCAAACTCCTGGGCTCAAGCAATCCTCCAGCCTCAGACTCTTGAGTAGCTGGGATTACAAGTTCACTCCCATGCTAGGCTAATGGTACAGATTTGATGGAGCAGGGGAGAGAGAGTCTCTTCCAGGAGCAGGCTGAGCTAAGTGACACAGATGGTAAGAGGAGGAAGCAGAAAAACTGTGGTTTCAGCCTAGCTTTCCTTATGTGATTGTGAAAACAGCCACCCTTTGTGTAGGCTGAGTAACAGTCCCTCCAAGATGTCCACACCCTAATCCCCAGACCTGCCCATGCTAGGTTGTATGGCAAAACACATTTTGTAGATGTGATTAAATTAAGAATCTCGGGGATGGGGGATTAGTCTGGATTATTGGGGAGGGTCTAATGTAAGCACAAGGATCCTTTTTGGAGCCATATGATGACAGAATCAGAGGGAAGCCAAGTCGGAAATAGAAGATATTTCTAAAGGAGGATGGAGGACGGAGGCCACACACCAAGGAATACACTTTTATTCGTCTCTTATTCAACTCTTAAGACAGAGTCTCAAGCTGTCGCCCTGGGTAGAGTTCCACGGTGTCCTCATAGCTCACAAGAACCATGAACTCTTGGGCTCAAGAGATCCTCTTGCCTCAGTTTTTTTCTATTTTTAGTAGAAACTAGGTCTCACTCTTGCTCCGGCTGGTCTCAAAACCCTTGTGTTCTTTAGTAAATAGCAGCTGCCTTGGAGTGCTGCTTTGAGTGTTAAATGGTTCACTACATGTAATAGTACTTGTTTAATAACTACTCACTATTATAGTTATCCTTGGATCTCTCAGAGCTGCACAGTCCAATATGGCACACACATAGCCATGTGTCTATTCAACACTAGAAATGTGGCTTTTCTGAATTGAACATACTAGAAGTATAAAATGCACCCCAAACACCAGGGACAGAGTAAAAAAACAATGCACATCAGATAGCTCAGTAATTTTAACATTGAGTAGGTAGTAATATATTTTTGATCTATCAGATTAAATAAAATATATTCAAATTAAATTTCACCTGTTTCCTCTTGCCTTTTTCAATGTGGCTCACATCATATTTCTATGAGACCATGCGTCTCTGACCCCTTGCTGGATGGAACTGTCTAGAGGCAGCACGTTCAGGGAAGGGGCGTCCCGCACTGACCTCCGTACCGCTGCCCTGGCCTTCTTCCGCCCTCTGCTCTCCGTTTCCAACACGCTGGCTGAGGAACATCCCGGGAGCACCCTTAATTCTTAACTGACAACATGTGGCTACACCAAGAGAGTGAATTCAGTTGGCCTCAGACACAGCACAGGCCCCTGTACCAGGCAGATCACACCTTTCTCTGCAGGCACCTGGACCCTCCATGCCACAGACTGTTCTTTTAATCCCTACCATCTGCTCCAAAGTGTTTACCCGACAGTCTGCCAAGAGTGTGAACTTCCACCGTTTGGACGAGTCTTTGGAACAGGACGTGTACCTCTGTCTGGCAGCCGCGCCCAGGAGGTCTTATAGCCTCAGGAGCTGGGAGAAGGCAGCTTGCTCTCCTTTCTTCTCTGGCCCTACCCATCTGCTCTCTTCCTGAGAGCGGCTCCAGACCAGGGAAACCCTCCAACTCCCTTTTCCTAAGCATCCCTAAGGACACACACAGCACACCATACACGTGCACACACAGAGGCCACCTCCTAGGACAGGCTCTGTTGCTAATCATCACAGAGGCACTGAGAACAAAGCATGGCAAACGTGATCAAGCAGCCTCCATGGCTCCAGCACCCTCCTCAGGGCTCACAGCCACAGGTCCTGGTCTGTGGGGACTAAAATGGACCTGGGCTCCTGCCTTTATCCTTCTTTTTGTTTTGTTTTTGAGACCGAGTCTCACTTTGTCACCCTTGGTAGAGTGCCATGGCATCACAACTCACAGCAACCTCCCACTCCTGGGCCCAAGCTATCTTCTTGCCTCAGTTTTTCATTTTTAGTGGAGATGAGGTTTGACTCTTGCTCGTGCTAGCCTCGAACTCGTGGGCTCAAG
>NW_003852486.1:933683-936990 GCF_000181295.1 Otolemur garnettii | reverse complement strand
AGCTCACCATCCTGTGCCTAAAAGTGCAGGACAGGTCCTGTCCATGGTCCCCAATGGGCAATTCCCCACTCAAGAGACTGTGGACGGGATGGCGTGCGCCTTACAGGCTCTCATCTCCACCTCTGGGCAGTGTTCACAGTGCCTGTTGAAACCTGTGTTTCTAATTAAAAACAGAATTGCTGTATAATCCAGCAATGCCACGTCTGGGATATTTGCACACCATATTCGTAGAAGTATCATTCAAAATGGCCAAAAGGCAGAAGCAACCCAGTGTCCATGGATAGCCGAGTAGGCAAGCAGAATGTGGTGTACACATGCAATGGAGTATTATTCAGCTTGAAAAAGGAAGGAAATTCTGACACACGCTACAACATGGATAGACGTTGAGAACACTATTCTAAGCCAAAAAGCCAGACACAAAAAGGCAAATACTGTATGATTCCATTTATATGAAGTACCTGGAGGTGTCAAATTCGTAGAGAGAGAAAGTAGGTTAGAGGTGGCCAGAAGCCAGCCGAGGGGTGTGTGGGGAGTTACTTAATGAGTGAGATGAAAAGAGTCCTGGGGATGGGTGGTGCCGAAGCTTTCACAACTATGTGAGTTTACTCTCAACGTGATTAAAATGGGAATGTTTTTCAGTACCACTAATTTTTTTTAAATCTGCTTTTATAGCATTTCTGACCAGAGCCAGATTGCAACCAAATTTATTTCCAAGTCTATCAGTTTGAAAATACTCATTCTCTCCTCCTTGCCTCGTGGAAGAATCCTCCCTCCCCTACCCCGCCTCTCAGTTCCTCCTCAATATGGCCTCCATTCAGATGTTCCTTTGTCTCTCCCTGGAACCTACCACCACCTGGGAGATGCATTCTCCTCTGGATCATGAGCCTGGGATTCTCCCCACAGGAGAGGCCCACACTTCGAGGTATGAGGTTAGAATGGGGATGTGAGCAAGGCTAGTACATTTCACCGCATGCTTAACAGCAGAGACTCTGTTAGTCCTAACACTGGTATTTTTATCACCATCTTCTATTTATTGAGACTCTCACTTTGTTGGTTCAGAACTCAGGCAGGGAAGACAGAAGACATTATTCACTGACCTCCCAGAATCCAAGCATTACCAGCACTAGACCAGAAGGTCAAGTCCAGAATTTGCTACTAGACCTGAGTCTTAGCTCCTCTGTCTAAGGAAAGTGGTTAGAAGTGCTGCTTGTTAAGCTATTGTCTCTAGGTTCCAAATCACCTCTTTCACACTTGTTTTGTGATGCTGGGTTCAGGACTCTGCAAACATATTTCTTCATTGCCACCTTGCTTGCTTTAGGTCATGTCAAGAGAGATGACAGAGAGGTGGGAAGGCAGGAGAAGAAAGATGGTCCTTCCTGGTGGTTTGCTCCTCCTGAGAGGCAAACCCAGCAATGATCCTTCCTCCCAGCATTCGGGGTGGGGGGGGTCTCCTGTCACTGGCTTCTTTCAGCAACCTCAGAACAAACCTCACAATACCCCCTGAGGTACCTGCACTGTCTAGGCTGCACCACCTAGGTGCAGGGCCTCTCCTTAATAAGCACAATTAGGCAAAGAGGGACTTAACTCAGGGGTTTAGGACTTTTCTCCAAATTCATAATTCCTGATAACCCTGACCTAACACCCTTATTCCCCCAGCCACTGGGGTGGGAGGGGCATGATTGTTTCTTGACCTTTTTTCTTTGGCATATCACTATTCCTTTTTTTGCTTTCTTACTCCACAAATAACATTTAATATCCTATATTAAACACTTTCTGTTAAAATACCTAGCGCGGTTGCTGTTTTCCTGTCTGGGCCCTGAGTGCTTTGGGGGTGATATTAGTGGCAGACAGACCTTAGGGGGACCCAAATGACTCCTACACCAAATGTCCAAGTGGGGATGGACCTTTGACTTGATTCTAACCCATAGTATGTGTCAATGGTGAAGGGACTTTGCAGGTGTAATTAAGGTCCCACAACAGTTGGCTCTTGAGTTAATGAAAAGAAAGAGGATCTGGATAGGCCTGATTGAATTGGGTGAAAGCCCCTCAAAGATAATCTAGGCCTCCCCTGAGGTCAGTGAGAGTCTCTTGTTGCTGACTTAATGAAGTCACAGCCCTTGTGTAGAAGCCCCAGTGACAAAGAAATTAGAACATCCTCCAAGATCTGGAAACAGCCTCCAGCTAACATTATGCAAAACACTGGGGCTCAAAGCCTTGCAGCCACCAGGAGCTGAATTTGGACAGCAGCCCGAATGAGCTTGGAAGCAGATTTCCACCCAGCAGAGCCTCCAGCTGACCCTGAAGCCTAGGTGAAACTCTGACTGCAGCCAGGTGAAACGCTGAGCACAAGACTCGTGTAAACCAAGTTAATAAACGTGTGCATTGTCTTCAGCTCCATGTGTGGTCATTTGTTATGCAGCAATAGAAAAATAATACAACATCTAAAGACTATAAGAGGCAAATTGAGCATAATGTTAAATTACCCATGAAAATCTCAGGAAAGCTGGACTGTCACACCCAGGTTTTTCCCTTCTAGATTGGAACGTATGCGAGTTAAAGTAGGTGGCTTTCATTTAGGGACCATGTGGTTCAAAACTGCATGAGCTTTTAAACATTAGAATCACGCTCAGAACACTAAGCTATCGCACAGGAGATGGGAGCAGATTTGCGTCTCCCTCTCAACCCCGTCCGGTGGGATATACTCCTTGCATGCAATAGCGGGTGGAAATTCCTTTACCATCTAAAGTATTCTCTTGCTCTGTAAATAGTTGGGTTTACTTAAGCTAAACAAGTATGTAATGTAATTCTCCTTTATTTGAGATTCTGTATTTGCATTTTTAAATTAGTAAGATATTTGTGATAAATTTTGGAGAAGCTTCTTTTATGCTCTGAGACACCTACTTTAGCCAGGACTATATTGAGCCAGTCAATAGTCCATTGGTAAGCAAAATGAAACACTCTCCCGGGGGTAGCTGCAACAGAACGTGAATACTTCTTTGGTTCCTCTGGGTAAAAGATGGCAACAAAAGGACTGCGGACAGATCCTCTGTCTCCATCCAGTCCCGAAAGAATAACTGGTAAGAAGTGAAAAACAGCAAAAGCATGTCACAAAAACGATCTGAAACCTGGAAGTAGGCAAAAGAAAAGTCTTAAGTTTCTCCAGCATATTACTGGGCTTGATTTCTATGGACAGAAATTATTAACTTGTAGCTTTTTGTCCACTAAGAATGTAAATAATTTCTGTCCAGTGGAACAGATAACCCTAAAGGTTACAATTTATTGCCTGTAACACTTTATTCAGCTTTTT
>NW_003852486.1:931675-933380 GCF_000181295.1 Otolemur garnettii | reverse complement strand
TGATTTTGCATGTCCCCCCAGCTCTGCAATGGTGACAGTAGAAGAGAAAATCTGACACACACCCCAATGTGGGAGGCAAGGTCTAGACACAAAGGCAGACCACAGGGTGGTTGAAAAAGACCCTCCAGCATAGGGGGCTTCGTGAGAAACCAGGCAGAAGGCCCAGGGCATGAGTGGCTCCTGCAAACAAAAAGTAGCAGCAACAAGAAGTACGGCAGAGCAATAGCACAGCCCCGACTTCCCTGTGGCACCACTGTCAGCAAGGCCAGGTTAGAACTAGTCCAGTCCAATCCCCGTAGCCTAAAAAGCAATTAAATATATATATATATGTACATTAGCAAACACATACACTAAAGGCAGATTTCCATCTTTGCCAGGTGTTAGGATTTTTCCCCTACACCAACCAGTTCTCCAATTCTCCAATTCTAGGGTATCCTACAACCCAGTTCAACTCTGACACCAGCTGCCTGGAGTTAGCAATGGACTCCACGTGTTTAAGGCTTCAGTCCTCACTGTCTCACTTCAGGTGCACAGTCACAAGCGTCAGAGAGATCACTGGGTCACCCACATTTCTCTCTGACCTGGCTACAAAGTCGGGCTTCCCACACCATCCCCCAGGATTTAGGGAGCCACTCTACACACGTAGAGTGTAAATAAACATTTACTGGTTTATTAAGAGAAATACAAATATCAAGAGGCATACAGGGTGAAGTCTAGAAGGGCCCTGAGTACAGGAGCTCCTGTCCCCATGGCGCTGTATGACCCTGACAGGTCAGTGTGTTCAACTCAGAATCTCGGTGCCCTATTGCTTAGGGGTTTTATGGAATTTTTATGACATAGGCATGATTAGTGAAATGATTGGCCACTGGTGACTGAACTCAAATCTCTAGCCCCTCTCCCCTCCCCAGGAATGGGAATGGGGCTAAAAGTTGCAAACTTGCAATCGGGCTGAGTCTTTCTGAGAACCAGCCCCCATCCTGAAGTGATCTAAGGCCCCTGCCAAGAGCTGCCTCATTAGTGTAAACTCAGGTGTGGTTGAAAGGAGTATGTCACAAATTCTCTGAGGATCACTCAGAGAATTCCAAGGGTTTCAGAAAGGAGCTTTGTGCCAAGGACAAAGGCCAAATATTGTTTTCTTATTATACATGGATCCAGACAAATTCATCAGAAAGTTAAACATGGTAGCTGTGACAGAATAGCTAAACAAGTTACATTTCCTTATTACGTGACAAGGATCCTCATATTTGATCTGACTGTAGGTTGTCCACAGAGGCACATCTGAAACACAGTGACTCACTGTTTAAAACTAAGAAGATATATTAAGCAAAAAGAATTAAAGTTCTAAAACTATTAAACAAAATAAAGGATAATTAATACGAATCAAGATATGAAATAAATATGTTTATCATAAAACTTTAGTTTCAGCTCGGCGCCTGTGGCTCAAGCGGCTAAGGCACCAGTCACATACACCTGAGCTGGCGGGTTTGAATCCAACCCAGCCTGCCAAACAACAATGACGGCTGCAACCAAAAAATAGACACTGAGGTCTAAGAACCTTTCTTTCTTTCTTTCTTTCTTTTTTTTGAAACAGAGCCTCAAGCTGTCCCCCTGGGTAGAGTACTGTGGCATCACAGCTCACAGCAACCTCCAACTCCTGGGCTCAAGCAAGTCTCCTGCCTCTGCCTCCCAAGTAGCTGGGACCACA
>NW_003852486.1:928746-930029 GCF_000181295.1 Otolemur garnettii | reverse complement strand
AGTAGAAGCAGGTAAATGCTATATTGACGTCTCAAATTGGGCAGCTGGAAGATCAGAGGGTAAATCCCCCAGTTAACATCAAATGCCATAAATGTGGGAAGCTAGGCCGTAAGAGAAAAGTGTTTAAAAGGGAAAAGAACGTTGACTGCTAAAAGGAACAAGGAGCATGTAAACCTCCAGGTGTATGTCCCAAGTATAAAAAAAGCTTTCATTGGGCCAAACAAATGCTGTTATCAACTTGATAGAAGATGGAACACCTTTATTGTAGGGAAATTATCAGTTGGGCTAGAGTCAGGACCCACTGGTAAATGAAAGAAAAAACAGTTTAATATTTTCATTTCAAACCATTCTCAGAAACAGTATAATTCAATTCTATGCCATGGGAGCACTCTGCCAGCTTGGTTAGACCTGTGGTGCCTCAGAGTAAAACTGGGGAAATTAGACCAATGGATGACAATGGAGAATAATTAGATTACGTGTTTGTGGAATATTAGGTTATCCTGCGTGGTGAAGGGGTAACTGACCTTTCATCAGTGTCTGTGCACTACAACTGGGTCCAGCTAAGGAGACTGGACACAGCCCAAAAGGGGAAGTGTCACTTGGAAGCAAGTGAAGCCTTCAGAAGATTACGAGAGGTGAGAACAAAGGGAGGGAAGAGTACAAGTTAAACCACCTCTGTGCTAGGAAACTCCATTTGAAAAAAAGGAGTCTGGAATCAATTAGCAAAAATTTCTCTGGAAAAGCAGCTTGAAAGCGGGAAAAAGTCTGCTATCAAGGAATTGTGAAGGGTGGTACTTTTAGACCACGAGTAACAGTTCCATGAGAGGAACTAAGTGTGGAACCATTAATCCACGAGTAACAGTCTTTTGGGATCTGTGAAGGGTGGATTTCAGTACCTCGAGTAGCAAAACCTTTCGAATAGCGAGAGAAAAATCCTCTGCTTGCAAAGATTGCAAGGAAAGCGTTATTTTTTGTTCGTTAAGTAACTATCAAAGGAAAGTTCCTACAGTTAAATGATAAATTCTATCAGGAAAGATTTCAGTTTTCTTCATTTAAAAAGACCTTTAAGGGAATTAACATCACAATCATTTTCCTCTAGCAGCAGCTAATAGTTTACATCTGTATTGGGCTTCCTCACTTAAGGAGCCCATACCTGGAATTCTGAACTCTGATAATTACCATCTTTTGCCTAGAAAGAAAGGGCTAGATAACAGGAAGAACCGCCCTGACCACATTAAAAGTTATTTTGTTTGTATATAAAAAAAGGGGGAAATGTAGCAGCC
>NW_003852486.1:916945-925689 GCF_000181295.1 Otolemur garnettii | reverse complement strand
AAAAATCCTGAATAAAATATTAGCCAATTAAATGCAGCAGTGTGATAAAAGAATAATGCACTGTGATCAAGTAGGTTTATTTTTATAAGAATCCAAGTACTGAAATTAGAATATCTATTAATATGATATTACCCATAAGAAGAAAAAGATTAACTCAATAGACACTAAGAACATATTTTTCCATTATTAAAAAAAAAAGGAAACTAGAGATGAAAATATACTTATGTAACAAGAGAAGAAATATCCACCTCCAACCAATAGGCAATACTGTATTTAAAGGGAAAAGTTTAGAAATATTCCCAATAAAGTAAACAGTAAGGTAAAGATGGCCATTGCCACTATTATATACCATTGCTATGGCTGTTTCAACTCTCTGCACTAAGACAGAAATATAACTGTACAGCTATCAGAATCAGGAACATGATGAACGTATCAGAAAGGAAAGGAAGTCTTAATTGCCTTTAAAACCCAAGAACATTGCAGAAATAAACAAAGACCACTCAAATGAAAACAGGCTATTTATTCTGACTTTGCTATTTGCAGGTGATCAGCCACCATCAATTGCATTTGGCAGACTCAGAAGGAGGCAGGGAGTAGGCAAGCTTTCATAGTATGGCAGAGGGTGTGCTCTGCACAAGGTACTAAATGTTCCCCCTCCCCAAACATTCAGATGTTGAAACTCTAATCCCAATGTGATGGCATTTGAAGGGGTTTAGCCTTTGGGAGTAATTAGGTCATGATGATGGAGCCCTCATGAATGAGATTAGTGACCTTGTATGAGGCCAAAAATCTCCCTTGCCTTCCTCTCTTTGCCATGTAAAGATACAAAAAGAAGCAGTTTGAGACCCAGAGGGTCCTCACCAGAACCTGACCATGCTGGCACTTTGATCTTGGACTTCCTGCCTCTAGAACTGTAAGAAATAAACCTCTGTTGCTTATAAGCCACCCAACATGGTATTTTGTTACAGCAGCCAGATCTAAGACGCTCTGATAGATTTTTGGCACGGGGAAGCAGGAGGTAGGCTAACTAGAAGCATCTGATGTGCCCGGTTTGAGAGAACTCATCTGGCTTTCTCTCATTGGTCCTGAGTTGGAAGTGGGGACAAAAATTCTGGAGCACTGGCTATCATTAACTTAGTCCTGACTGCTGTTGGCCAATTGCTGCAGAGGTTTGGGTTTGACTTCCAGGGCTCATTGCTGTAAAGGTTCTAAGTCAAAGTTCTTTTGTCATATATGGTCTGCCGTTGTCTGTTTTATAAGCCAGTCTCTTAATAGCAACCCAAAATTAAAACTAATAACTAAATCGGATAATGAAGTGTAGTTGCCACCTAGACCAGAATATCTTCAAGCCATTCAGCCTTCCTGGATGGCTTTTTCCTCTAATTCGAACAGAATGGCTTTATCTCCCACCCCAGGGAAAACCTAACCGTTTTCCAGTCAGGTAGTATTCTCAGGGCCCTATAGGTTTCTCCTGGTTAGGTCCACTTGGAATGACTAATTCAAAAATTAACATAAAAATAATATAAGATAGAAGTTGGCAGAGGAGAAAAAATTATTTTCTCTCTAACTATGAAGGGTAGCTTCTGTGTATATGGAAGAAAACCCAGAGAAATGAGTAAGCCTCTAGAGTAGATCTCACAGAAAGCATTTAAGCCTTAGGTGGAAATGCCATCTTTCTCTGAGACAAAGCAAGAAGCATGTGGGGAAAACCCAGAGTAAGATGAGCTGGCCAAGAAAAGCAGCACAGAGCAAGGCTGAGACTGGCTATATGGGTTTAAGTCTGTGTCTTCTCACTGCTAAGACTCTCTAGTGATTTAGTCCTTCTCTCAGTGCAGAAGGGGAGACACTCTTACAAATGGAGGTTCCCATGATAGGGGTAGACCGTTCCTACACAAGCGTGACCTTTCAGGGCAGCTCCTGTGTTTGCAGTTTCTCAAAATAACCAGCTTAAAACAATCAATATATCAAAAAGGCATATTTTGAGATGCAGTGTTCTGGTCTCCTACAGTCCTGTTTCGGGGAAAGTGTAACCCAAGTTGTGCAACCCAAGTTATGTAACCTGTAACAGAAGATAAGCAATCCATGGGTGATAGATGTGGGAAAGGAATCCTTAGGACCTTGACAAGAGTGCAACCATTTTAGGAAACAGCTGGTGAGAAAAAGCAGGCCAGGAGGGGCCTGTGGCTCAAAGGAGTAGGGTACCGGCCCCATATGCCGCAGGTGGTGGGCCCTGCTGCGCCCCCCCCCCAAAAAAAAGCAAGCCAGGAACCAATCTGTATGATTGTGGTAAACCCTCTGCCAACTCTCCAGAATGCTTCGAGACCACTGTTCTTGGGAAACAAGGCAACAGTAACTGTTACTCTGGCCCCAGCTGGTGACCAGTTCTTAAGGGGGTAACTCCTACATGTGCCCTGAGTGCAAAAATTAGTCCCTCTGGGGACCCCCTCCCACAGTCAACTCTACTGATAAGGGACAATAGAGGCCTCTTGAAACTGTGAAAATTGACCTGGCTCCTGGTCAGACTCCGCTCTGCTCTTTTTCTCTCCTTTCTCTACTGAGAAAGCTTCCCAATCCCTGGGAAGGACCCTCACCCCAACTCTACCCCTAAAACCTCTCAATGGAAAGATGTTAAGAACTCCTGGGAGACCACAACTACTTCTAATTTGCAACAAGGTTCAACAAGTAGTGTCTACTTCATGGCCCAGGATGGCTGCCAGAGTTCTTGTCATCACATTTACAGTTGTCAGAAGGGAGGAAAAGAGCTAAAGAGCCAGGCTTCTCATTCAGGACCTGTCCTGAAAGTCACATACAACAGTCCTTCTATTTCAGTGGCCGGAACTTGGCCATGTGGCCACAGCTAGCAGTAAAGGAGGCTGCGAAACTTAGTTCTGCCTTAGAAGAACCATGTGCCCAGAAAAATTTGGAAGTTTATTGCTAAAGCTAAAAGAGAGAAAGGATATTGGAATGTCTCTTCTGGGGAAACACAGACCAAAACACATGAGCATTCAGTATGACGCAGTATAATGTGGAGGTGGCATTTAAAATCAGTGGAGAAAGATGGACTATTAAGGGTGCTGAGATCACTGGCTAACCTTTAGGAGAAAAACTAAGCTAAAGCTCCACCCCTGTTCCTTGTATCAAAATAAATTCCAAATGGATGAAAGGGTTGAAAGTTTAAAAAAAAAAAAAAAGGAAACCATAGAAAAACTAGACAAATACAATCTTGGGTTTGAAAAAGTCTTTTAAACTGTAACACCAAGGATCGATGAGTAAAAGAAAAGATAGACGAGTCTGCACATAGATTTAAAACATTTCTGGTTCCTATAATGCCATCACTAAAATTAAACTCAAGTGACAAAAAGAAAGTGTCTGAAGTGTATTAACCAACAGAGCTAAAATTCTTATATGAGGAGATCATAAAAATCGATAAGAAAA
The DNA here is from genome assembly GCF_000181295.1 of Otolemur garnettii. Taxonomy (NCBI): domain Eukaryota; kingdom Metazoa; phylum Chordata; class Mammalia; order Primates; family Galagidae; genus Otolemur; species Otolemur garnettii. Next base: position 922,254 of record NW_003852486.1, on the reverse strand, counting down.
AGATGAGCCTCCCAGTAGGAAAAATATGTTAAAGGACACAGACATTTGATAACACCAGACAAATATTCTGATTGCTTCTCCAGCCCTTGTAGTTAGTTCCACTTCTAGGATTTTTTAAAGGAAACAATTAGAGATGCAGGCAACACTGCCAGGACAAGGGTGTTGACTGAAACATACTCTGTGTGCCCTGGTAGCAGGTCCCCACCTCTCGTGGAGCCCACCACCAGCACAGGGCCAGGAACCTCTCCAGAGGCAGCATCAGACGTTCCTGCCCTAGGCCCCGCTCCTCCAGGGACGACTCCCTTTCTGTGCTGCCACAGCTCCTCCCCAGCCCTCAGGGCCTGCTCTCCACTTCCTGGCCCACCATATTCCCTGGTCTCTTGAGCTGCCGGCAAATAACTCAGTCTCCTCCTGTTTTAGAGAGTGATCACTACTGTCTTAGCTTTACCTTCTCTTCCCATGCCTTGGCAATAAGTGTGGTAAGAGGCATTCTCCACTTACATGTTATGAGAACGATTAAGAATGTTTCTAAATTAAAAAAAATCTTCCTTGAGATAAAGGCAGAAGCAGCTACAGTCCTGTGAATATGCATGCATAAAAATGGATCTCTTTTGCATTACACTTCATATTTAAGTGTGCATATGATTAGACAAAAGGCAGAAAAAGCACACTCCAAAATATTAACAACAGTTAATTCTGATTATTGTGATTAGGGGAGCATTTTCTTTTCTCTTCGTGCTGATATGTTTTTCTCCAAGCCTTCTGCAGTGAGTCTATATTAATTTTATATTTGTGAAAAATTGTGTTTTTAGTAATCAGATGTAACGACAAAAGATTCTTTCGGTACAGAATTTTACTTTTCAAATGTAAATACCCTTCACTTTATCTTAGCTTTCCTTTGCCTTTAGTTCTCACCAATAAACTTTGAAGAACAAGCTAGCTTCGAAATAGCTATAATTAAAGTCTAAAATGTGTATTTCAAAGATGTCATCAGGCAAAGATGAAATAAAAAGCAACTATTAATTAATGCACAACACCGATGCCTGCGTTCAAAGCATCGACCAAGCCTGCCTGGATTTATACCAGGTGTTTCCTGGATTTACACTGCGGGTTGCTTTTCAGTGGTATTCAATCACACTGGCAGACATTTGGCCAGATTCATGGCCCATGAATTTTAACCACAGATAAAATTTGATAAAATCTATCAAACCTGACGTTTAGTTTTCAAAAAATATTTATGCCAGCCATTTGTCTACATAAAATATGTAAGGGACAATAGACAGGTTGAGATCAAATACCCAGGTGATGTACGCGCTGTGGTTGGAGAGTACAGTAGGTTGAACAGCTTCCCCCCAGAAATCAGGTCAACCTGGAACCTCAGAATATGTCTTTATTTGGAAATAGGGTCTTTGCAGATGTAACTAGTTAAGGCCTGGCTTTAGTGAGAATTTAGAAGAGAGTAAGCCTGAGATAAAACAGGGAGTGTGGCTAACTGGCGGAAGAGACTACGCTGAGAACCCAGATGGCATGAGGTTCTCACTGGGTTGCTCCTTCTTATGGAACTGGGATGCGGGATGGGAGGGGAAGGGGAAAAGGGGAGAGTCAAATTAAGTCTAGGAGCCATTTCCCTCAAGTAGCATAATATTCCCTTACAGACAGCAGCAATGAAATGCACGTGCCTGCCCTCGAAGCCCTGGCCCACCATGCAAAAAAGCCTGAGGCCTCAAAAACTAGGATTGACAGTGACTGAGAAGAAGAAAGCCCAAGAGCAGAAGGGAATCTGGCGGACGTGTCAGAGGTGGGAGAGGCCTGAGCACTGGACTCCCCAGCCTTAAGGTCCAGCTGGAACATCAGTGCAGTGTGTGACAACGCGAAATCCTTATCCAAGGGCTCATGAATCTGACCCATCTAGCTCACCACCGGCCTTGCCTGTCTCTGATAAAAGACTGCAGATAACTCTGAGCCAGGAGCTGTTTTATATTCAATTCATTCTGCATTGAAAGCATTCTGTTCACAAATGATGACAATGTGAAACCTTCGTACCTTCAAAGAGAGCGGAAGCCAGTGGTCAGAAGACCTGGCATAGAGTGCCCACATTTGCTGACGAAGTTCTCAGCCCTGGAGGGCAGCCGGGTGTAGTGGCTCACACCTATAATTCTAGCACTTGGGGAGGCTGAGGGGAGGATCGCTTGAGGTCAAGTTTGAGACCAACCTGAGCTAAGCAAGACCTTGTCTCTACCAAATAGAAAAGTTATCCAGGCATGGTGGCACATACCTCTAGTTCCAGGTGCTTGGGAGGCTGAGGCAGGAGGATTGTTTGAGTCCAAGGAGTTTGAGGCTGCTGTGAGCTGTCACTCTAGCCCAGACAATGAAGCTAGACATTGTCCTTCCTGGATTTGACTGGTGCTGCAGGCAGCCCCACCTTCCCAAGGACGCTCCAGTCTTTCTGGGAATCTTCTGTTTGAAAAGGAGAGGTATGTGGCTCCCTAATGGGGACATTGGCCATAAATTTTCCAGCTCTGGGACTCTGTGGGCAGAGTCTGGACCAAGATGAGATGAAGAAGGTATCACCTTTGGGTATAAAATTTAAGGGGGTGCTAAACTCAGTTGTCAAAATAATATTTTAATGCAATGTTTTTGAAAATCTAAATTAAAGCCACAAAAATTCATTATGAACAAAATATGCAAATTTTAAATACAGACAGTGACTGATGACAGGATCAGTATTACAAATTTTTGCTTTGGCCTACAGGCTCTGGTATGGCTCTGCGGGACACTGCTATGGGAGGCAGGAGGTGGACTGCAGAATCAGCTTTCCCTGTCTGCTCCCACCCCATTATGGAGAATTTTCCTGAGGCCTGGTGTCCCCATATCACTGGACACCAGGCAACTCTGGGCTGCAGGGGCCCTGTGTATAAGTGCTGTGACCACACCTTCTGATCCTGTTCCCACCTGTATAATTTCTTCAGGCCCCTCTTCTGAATTATAGTCACAAAGAAGCACAAGGGAAAGGATATTTGAATTCAGGGGTGTTTTACAAAATCCAGTTGTACGGTTTCACTCAGTAGCAGAGACTGGGCTTGAAGTTTGGCTGTGCCCACCCGACCCCTCTCTTTTGGGTGACAGGACGATAGAAGCAGAGAGAAGGTTCCATTCATGCCAGAAAAGAAGAGAGATGGGGTCTCCCTGGGGACTTGTGGCCTCATCCTCTCCTCCAGCTTCTGTAATTCCCAGCACCAAGTGCCAAGGACTCAGCAGGGAGGTCACACGCACTTCCATCCCTGTCCCTACTGTCCAGGGCAGGCCTCTGTCCATCACGTATCCCCAGCCTGTCCCTCCAGCTCTGTGCCTGCTTGAGCCACTTGGACTCTTTGGGTATACCAGACACCTGAGTGTTGCTGCTCAAGGAAGTCTGGGGTGGTGACTGATGTCAGAGAAGTCCATGCTCATGGGATGAGTGGAGAAGGTCGTGGAGAAGGACAGAGTCTCTCCCCTTCCCTGGCTTTCCTCTTATTCCTATTCGCACAGGCTTGGAGGGAAGTATCTAGAGCAGTGATTTTCAACTGGTGTGCTATGGAAACCTGCTGTGCCGTGAGAGGATCTTAGGTGTGCCATGAAATTTGTTGTTGTTGTTGTTGCAGTTTGGCCAGGGCCAGGTTCGAACCCTCCACCCTTGGTATACGGGGCCGGCGCCCCACTCACTGAGCCACAGGCACTGCTTGCCATGAAATTTTTAAAATATCATTAATTAAATTATTTTTGAAAGAAATTCAAAGCATAGTAATATTCTCTTATTTACTCTTTTGGTTTTTTTTTTTTAATCAACATGGCATTAAGTGTGCCGTGGAAGTTTAACTATAGGTTCAAGTGTGCCGTGAGATAAAAAAGATTGGAAAACACTGGTGTAGAAAGTCAGCAATGGACTTAAAATTGCCAGTGGTAGCCTGAACCTTCTAGCAAAGCCCAACATGGAGGAAGGTCAGTGCTGGAGCTTTAACCAGGCCTCTTGTCCTATCCACCCACCCTGATTTTCCTTTACCATGTTCTTGTAACCACCAGACTCTTGGTAGCTTCTCCAAGCCAGAGGAAAAGCCTGGGGCTAGAGTTTTGGGATCTCACTGGGGAACACACTGGTCCTGGGTGGGTGGGAAATGCAGAAGGGGCTCTCAGGATGTGGAGCCTGACCCACTCCACACGGCCCCTCTGTCATTGCTGAATGAAGGCTTGGGCCTTGCCCTAAGCGGGGTCTGTAAAGAGCTGTGCCCAAGCGAGGGGATGCCCAGGGCCTCATGAGGACAAATGTGCCCTAAGAGATGTCTCCACAGCTCAATGAAGGAGATGGGCCTCCAGACTCCTCTGCCTGTCCATGGGACATAGCCACCGTGCCCAGTGAGGGGCAAGCCTTAGCACGCTTGTTCCTCACAAGTACCAATGAGGTTAGCCGTGGCAGAAACCCAGGGGGAAGAGAAACACAGTAATACTCACTGAGCACTGGCTATGTGCCAGACACCAAGAGCACACAATGGGGGCTCTAGGCAGCTTTAGCCCCTCATTACCCCCATATACAGTCTATCAGCAGAGCCTGCTCTGGGAGTCCAAAGGTGGGTAGCAAAAGCTGCCATCCCTCTCTGCTCCCAGGCTCCCCAGGGCCATGCTTTCCTGCCTATACCCAGTGTTCCCCATTGCCACTAGAGGAAAGTTTTCAATATGCAAATCATGCAGATCTGAGCATGTGACTCACTTGCCTGACAACACCTCATAGCTTCCCGATGCTCTTGCAATGGGACCCCAGGCTCATATTGTGGCCTATCCAGACTCATCTCACACCCTGCTCTCCTGTTCTTTCCCTCTGGCCACATTAGCCTTCTTTCAGGTTCCCAGAGGCATCATGTTCCTTCCTGACACAGGCCTTTGCACAGGCTATTTTGTCTGCCTGATATGCCCCACCCCCCTTCTCTTCCACCATACACCTCCTCTGGCCCACTTTTCAGATCTCAGAATTATTCAGAGATTCCTGACCTCCCAGATTAGGGCAGGATACTGTGATGGTTAGTGTTGTGTGTTAACTTGGAGGTGTTTCTGGATGACATTAGCATTAGATCAGTAAACTTTGGGTAGGGCAGAGTGCCCTTCATAACTTGGGTGGGCCTCATCCAGTCGGTTAAAGGCCTCAATAGAACGAGAAGACGGGCCTCATCGAACAAAAGGGAGTTCTTCAAAGAGCCTCAGACTGGAGTTGAAACATCAGCTTTCCTGTGTCTCCAGGCTACTGGCCTCTGGGCTAGAACTTCACTCTGGCTATTCTGGGT
>NW_003852486.1:907524-916777 GCF_000181295.1 Otolemur garnettii | reverse complement strand
ATTTTTTGGTTGCAGCCATCATTGTTGTTTGGCAGGCCTGGGCTGGGGATTCGAACCCGCCGCCTTAGGTGTATGTGGCTGGTGCCTTAGCCGCTTGAGCCACAGGTGCTGAGCCGCTATTCTGGGTCTTGAGCCTGCTGCCCACACTGCAGATTCTGACTGACCAGCTTCCATAATCACATGAGCCAATTCCTTATAATCACTCTCTCTAGATATAGATACACGAAGATCTGAGAATTAAATTCACAAACTTGCCACCATGAGCTTACATTGGCAGCATTGTACAAACAGCTCAGTAAGGTTTCACAATCTTGGTGTCTGAGTGTCTCACCACTGTGTTCCTGTTCATGTGTGCCAGTGTCTTGCTGAGTGGCATTCATTATCATTTCTGCATGTTTTTGCATGCCGTTTTGAGCATGTCAGAGCTTGAATGAGAGCAACAAACAAACGTTTGTAAATTTCTTGTTAAACTTGGCAAGAATGGAAGTGAGATCTAGGATGTATTAATCCAAGTTTATGGGGATAATTCCATGAAGAAAATGGCAGGCTACAAATGGATCAAACATTTTTCTGAGGGGAGAGAAAGCATCGCTTATGAAGAGAAGTCAGGGTGGCCAGTAACAAGCAGGATTGTTAAACAAAAACATTGCAAAATTTCATTGAATTGTGCATCAAAATCATCAGCTGAGAAGCATAGCAGAACAAGTAAACATTGATAGAGAAATAGGTAGGAAAATCTGAACAAAATCTTAGCCAGCAGGTGCAGTGGCTCACACCTGTAATCTTAGCGCTCTGAGAGGCTGAGGCGGGTGGGTTGCTTGAGCTCAGGAGTTCAAGACCAGTCTGCGCAAGAGAGACCCCATCTCTACTAAAAATAGAAAAGCTAGCCTGGTGCATGGCAGGTGCCTGTAGTCCCAGATATTTAGGAGACTGAGGCAAGAGGATCACTTGAACCCAAGAGTTTGAGGTTGCTGTGAGCTATGATGATGCCTCAGTACTCTACACAGGGTGACAGAATGAGACTCTAAACTTGGCCAACTACTCATGGCTCTTGAACTACTCAGACTCGGAGAGACACAGAAGTCTCTCTGAAGGAGATGACTCCTGAGCTGTGCCTTAAAGTACAAGCAGTAGTTGGTCACAGGAAGCAGAGAAGGGAAGAGTGCTGGGCAAGAGGGATGGCACGCACAGAGGTGTGAGGTGTGACAGGGCCTGGGGCACATGGGGACCAAGCATGGGCCGAGGGAACTCCCTGGGAGCTTTGGCTGCTGTTTATGTATTTGCATCTCATCCCAAAGGTGAAGGGGAGCTGCTGAAGCGGGATGGAGGCTCCCTTTGCCCTTCAGAAAGGCGATAAGAAGAAGCATCGAGAGAAACAAGTTGGACAGCCCCGTTAGAAGACTTTGCCCTAATCCAGAGGAGGAGTGATCAGGGTCAGGGTTGAGGAAGTGAGGCTGGGGAGGGATGGATGAGAGGGCTACAGGAGACAAGATGGGTGCTGGGAACCAAGGGGGTCTGGGGAACGAGGGGAGAAAGTCCTCGTTTCTGGCTGGATGGTTATGGGGCACTGGTCACTGAGAAAAGAAATGCAGGTGGAGCAAGTCTGAGTCTTGAGGAGGCATTGCAGGGGTGTTGAGTGGAGGTGGGGATAGGCTAGTTTGGGAATTTGAGGTACATAGGAGGGAATTAATATGTGCAGACTCTCTGCCCTCTCCCAGGGTCTTGCTAGATGCTTTACGTGTGTATCACAGTGATTCTTCATCCTGGGCCATCCAGAGCTGAGTATGTGGTTTCAAGCAAGGCCTTGCTTTGACCTCACAAACACACTCAGGTTATATCGCCATTCACAAAAGGAAAATCCAGAAGGGTCAAGTCCCTCCTGGGGTCACGCAGCTGGGAAGTGGCAGAGCCATATCTAAAGCAGGAGTCTCCACTCCCAGGAACCTGCTCATCCCCTGCCCAGGCTGCCCGCCCAACCGGGAGGACACGGCAGGGCCAGCTCTGCAAGAGCCAAGTCTGAGGTTTGCTCTTACAAAAGTGCAGGTGCCTGTTGGGTAGCCCCGGCCCACCTTTCACTGAGCCCCACAGAGCAGGCCTCTCTCAGACCACGCCACGCATGCGCCCCGCTGCCTGGGGTGAATGGCAGAGGAACAATGCCCTGAAGACCCCTGAACACATCTGGCAGGCGGCTTCCAGGGACCACACAGGATTGGAATTTGACTCCTTATAGGATGGTTTGAAACAACATCTGCAGGAAAAGTCACTAGTTTGAGCTCAGCTTATAGAAAAGTGGGGAAAGGAGGGTTACTGAGAGTCAGCTCCCCTGGAGCTTTTAGGATGATAACCAGGAATAAGACTCCTTCCTCTTCTCTTCTCAACGCCTGCAGGGGCCAAATCCCCAGAGCTCCAGCAGTGCCAGGAAGAGTGGTCCCTTCACCAAGACCCCCACCCACCGAGGAGGAAATTGCTTTCCAGGCGCCAGGCTGGAACAGAAGAGGGGAAGCAGAGAACGCCTTTCATGAGCAAGAGAACCTAAATGAGCAGTTAGTACAAAGGTGCGGGTAGGAGAAGGAGCCTAAGAAGTGACAAATGGCACGCCCCAGGGAACACATTTCATGCTATTTCATAGTCCGTAGGTGTTTGAGGAGGCCTGAGGGTTATAATTTTTGTCCAACTCCCTTGTTGTGTAAAGGAGAAAAGCAATTCATGGAGAAGTGAGCATCTATCACAGGCCACCCAGCTGCACACAGAGGCAGGGTCAGGCCCAGGCCTGCAAGTCCAGGGCTCTGCTCACTAAAGAGACAGGTCCATTCCTCCTGCCTGAAAGTTGCACTAGCCCCCTGAATCCTATTCCTTCTTGCTTGAGACGTCCCCCAGTGAGGTCAGAATGGGGAAAACCAAGGCCCAGGCTGATATCCTTCCTATCACCTGGGACAGTCCCAGGGCCGAATGGATAGCCAGGGAAATGTCCTTGTTGCAAAAAGGGGAAAACCGAGCACCTGAGTGGTGAGTCAGGTGATTACAGCTCTGACCAAATTACCTTTCCAACCAAGTAAGGGGGGTGTGGGCATCCAAGTGGCTCGACACCTGCATGGCCCCCCTCCTGTCACAACCCTACCACGAGCAGGGCTCCCCTCCCTCCGTAGGGTGTTGGTGTGCTGAGTTCTGTCACTTTGAGACCTGCTCAAAGTGAGGCCTGTGGAATGGGCTGACACCTCTCCCCGCACGCCTTTGTCCACCTGCCGCTGGGATAGCACAGGAGGGCTGCAGAGTCCCTGACTGACAACCACATGGTACCAGTCACCTTTCCAGCCTCATCTGGGAGGTCAGTTCATTGATAGGGCCCAGAAGCAACTCAAGGACCACGTAGGGCCCAAGAGCTTGTGTACGAGACCCCAACAATATTCATACCAGGAGAGGAGGTAGCATGTGCACAGGGGGGCTCAGGTTTCCCCCTGGAGGAGCTGGCTGCGGAGGGGGTGCTGGGCTGGGAAGGAGAAGGGACCTAAGGACAACTCATTTGAAGACTAGCTGCTCTGAACTCTGTGTGCCACTTAGTCCCACCTCCCCGCAATGCTCTGGGCCCTTCGGTTTTTTCATATCTACAAATTCTCTAGTTTATTTGCAAAAATAAGAAAGTGGGCCTCTTTTGTACAAATGGAGAAGCGGGCTGGAGACAGAGTCTAAGTAGGAATGTTTGTTTCCCCAAAATGCCCTTAGTAGGGAGGGGAACAAATATATATCATCTGAAATGACCGGCGCTGGGGTGTGGCTCCCACCTTCTCCCCACACCTTGGGGTTTAGTGCTCCCTCCGTGCCGTAATCACCTCACTGTGACCCTCCCTCTCCTGTGAAGCCTCAAGAGGGTCTAACTATTTTGGAAAGGAGATACGACAGAAGATGAAAAAAAAGGCCTCAGCTCAAGGCAGCCTGGAAGAGACTTTATTTAATGCAATTTAATTTAAATAGCTTCTGCATCCCGGCGGGTGGGCCTGACCCCTCTATGTTAAACCAAGAATCTCCCTAATTGGTCCTGGCTGAGAATCAGACCATGATGTTGAGGTGGACCCAAGAGGTCTGCCAGAGGAGGGCTGGCCCCTCCCAGACTCTGTGCCCCAGGGGCCACACCAGCTCCTCCCCAACACACAGGCTCCTCAGTCTCCCCTAGTCAGGTGTGGTCTGAGGGCCCACTGAGCCTTGTCTTCTGAGTACTTGTTGGAAATGCAAATCCATCACCTTATTGAGTTGGAATCCTGAGGTGGGTTTAAGGACAACAGGCAATTCTAATATCCACTACAGTTTGGGACACTTCGTCTGAGCTGTTGTTGGGCACTGACTGACACCACGCCACCTGCATGTGTAAGGAAGACCTCCTCACATGCTCTAGCCCTTGGCAAATAGAATTTCTTCATAACACCAGTCCTTATGGTCAGGAGAAGCCCATGGAAAAATCTCCCAGAATAAGAAAGATAAACCCCGGAAAGGAGACAATCCCCATAGAACTCTGCAGGTCCCAGAGGCATAGGGGCCTGAGAGGACTTTGGAGCAACTCTGCCTCTGGCCCCTGCCCACCAAGGGCCAGGGTTTGTAAGGGCTGGGGGTGCATGGGGGCTGCAGGCCTGGGTGGGCTGGAGGCCTACAGGCAAGTTGGGGCTGTGTGGTCCCTACCACCTCAGCATGCTCAGTGTGGTGGGGCAGAAATTGCTCTGGCTGGAGGAGCCCAGCTGCCTTCTCACCTTAGTGGCCCTGCAGGGCCTACTCCTCCCAGCCACACAGAAACAGGAGTGGGGGTGCTGATCTGGATAATATCCAGTATCCAGAGCTTGCTGACCCCAAAGGCATCCCACAGGGAGGCTAGCTAATTGACTCTGGGCCCTCTCAGGACAAGATAAAGCCCACAGTCAATTCACCCTCCCTGTACCCTCCCTGCAGGTGGCATTGAGACCACAGCAGGAGCCTTATGTTAATTCTAGGGCTGCCTCAGCTGCGCCTTCCAGTTCTCCTCCTGAGTTGGGGAGCACAGGAGCCACCCCCTTCCTGCCTTCTGTCCATGTTGCTCTGCTGCGAGTTGCCCACACTGGCCCCTCAGCGCATCTGCCCTATTCTAGGCCTCCCTTTAAAAGGACCCTCTGCTCCACCCCCACCAAATGGCCTCAACCAGACGCCAGCAGGGATACCTTTCAGGAATAAGACCTGGCCCAGCTGGCTCACCTCTGTGGGGCTACAAGAACAAGAGGAGGAGAACTTGGGAAGCCCCCATCCTGACACCCCCATGCCAACGCCCCTCCGTGTAGCCAGGAGCTCCAAGCTGCAGGGCCTGCTGGCCTGAGAGACGATGGGGAGCAGCCTCTGCACCTGCCTCCCTGGATTCTTGTCATTTCCTACTTGTAACTGCCATGGCCCAGGCCTCCTCACTCCTCCCAGACTCAGTCTTTGTGAGACTCAAATCTGATCATGTCTCTCCCTTGGAGACATCTTGCCGTCACTCCCCAGTCCTGCAGTGGGGAGGCCTGGCTGCCGGGCCTATCCCCAAACCCCGCCTCTCTCCACTCCCCGAGAGCTCTTGGCTTTTATGGCACCAGGGCTTTGCATGACCCTCCCTCACTTCTCACTTGGCCAATATCACTGAGACCCACTTTTATGCCCCAAGGACTGCCTGGCCCCTGTGTGCAGCCACCACAGCTGGCATCGCCTCCTGGGCAGGCCTGAGCTTAGCCTTTGTCACCGTGTGCCAGTGGCCTATTTGCTTTTGTCTCTCCCATAGACTTTGAGCTCCTTGAAGGCAGGGACTATATATTACTCATCTGTGTCCTTAGGCCTGACTCCATAAAGGCTAAAAGTCGAAGGAAGCCATAAATAAACATAGGAAGGATGTAGGAACACTCCCCAGCCACCCACAGTCAGCCAGTATAGGAAACAACCCAGAGGCCCAAGGCCACATCATGATGAGGCACCCAGCAGATAAATAATGGGATGGATGGAGCTGCTATCCAACAGGCAGTTGGGAGTAGAGTTGCCCCCAGAATCTCCACACTCATTACTCCTTCCTCATTACTCCTTCAACCATCTGGCCCAACCATCTCGCCCTCCTGCCACCTACCTCCATTTCCCCTCCTTGGCCAAGGCTCCCTGCTGCCCCTAGCCATCACAATGCCCATGAGACCTACGTCCCCTCCTGCTGCTGCTCTTCTCTGCTGGCCAGGTGGGAGCTGGGCTCCAAATACTTGAATACAGAGCCTCTCCAACCCCATCTCCCCACCCCACCAGCCTCCAGGCTGTTTTGCTGGACTGCCTGGTGCCACTTGGTGGCCCTGTCCTAACCTGCCCCCTTCCCATCTCCCCCTCCAAGAGCCCTTCGAGACCATCCTGGTGGGGGCCAGGCATTTGGGTCTAGGGTGTCAGACCACAGTGTCACTGTCCTGGCAGAAACCCTAGACTGGACACCTAACTTCCTCCTCTTGCCAGGAGAGTGCCCTCTGAGTTAACAGCAAGGCCTACCCCTTCACCCCCAGAGAGAGCTCTTTTAGCCCCTCCTGTCTGGCAGAGACACCTGCTTAGAAATCCTAGAGGTCCTCCAGTGGCAACTTCCCAAGGAAGGAAAAGTTGACTCAAGCTACTGGTTTTCCTCATTCTTCATAGGCCTGGATGGGGAGAAGACTTCCAACATGCTCACCCCGCATAGTCCAGCCTGATGTTTTACACTATGATGTTTTGCAGACTGGGAGATGTTTTAGATCAGTGGTTCTCAACCTGTGGGTCACGACCCCTTCGTAACAATGAAAATACATCGCAGCATTAGGAAGGTTGAGAACCACTGTTGTAGACACTGTAAGCATGGAGAGTAAAGTGGTCTGTTTTTGGAGATTTGGGAAGCAGTGGAAGGCCAGGAGCTCAGCAGCTCTAAGGTCAGAAAGGTGTTTGTAACTCCAGTTCTCTACGTTAAAATAGTTCACACACTCCCAGGCGGCCCCTCTAGAGTCAGTCAGAGCCCAGGTGAGCTGAGGCTTCCTCACTAGACTTCACCTGAGGGCCCAGGCCCTGTTTGCCTTCTAAGAAAAGATCCTCTTCCTCCAACTTTCTCCCTCTTCTCCCTCTCCCCTTACAGTAAATTTAGGACTCTGCATTTAGAAGGATGCCTCAGGGTTACATTATAATTTCCATGGCCCTTAAGCACTTTGGCTTTCATGGGCTCCTTCCTCTATAGAAAAGAATTTTTAAATTATGTTTTATGACTACTAATACTAAGACAAATGTAATCTAGGCTGGACTCATGACTGTATACTCATTATTATTATATTCGCTTTCTATTATTTCAAAAGAATTTATTTTCTAAGAGACGGGGTGTCACTATGTTGCCAAGGCTGGCCTCCAATTCCTGGACTCAAGGGATTCTCCTGCCTTGACCTCCCAAGTAGCTGCGACTATAGGCATGGCCACCATACCCTCTATTTCAAAAGAATTTAAAATTAAAACATTTACATGATTTCCAGAAAGTACCGTGGCCCCTAGACGTGATACCTCTTGTGCCTAACGCAGGTCACAGGCCTGCCTTTTTAATATGCCTGCGCCCTCTATCGGCGGCAGCAGAAACAAAGGTCCCCAAGTAAACTGGAAAAGCCCAAGGCTTATTTTTATTTTATTTTTATTTCATTTCATTTCAGAGACAGAATCCCACTCTGTTGCCCAGGCTGGAAGGCCATGCAGTCAGCCAAACTCACAGCAACCTCAAACTCCTGGGCTCAAGGGATCCTCCTGCCTCAGCCTCCCAAGTAGCTGGGACCTGCCACAATGCCCAGCTAACCGAATCACTTTTTTTTTTTTTTTTTTTTTTCAGTTTTTGGCCGGGGCTGGGTTTGAACCCGCCACCTCCAGTATATGGGGCCAGCACCCTACTCCTTTGAGCCACAGACACCATCCTTAACTGAATCACTTTTTAAACAGACTCACAGCCCATGATTCCAAAGGACTCTCTGACCACCATAGACAAACTTCAAAATAGCCAGGACTACAAATTATTGGTTCCAGGACCCAGAAGTTTCTCTGACTCTTGATATCAGATCACATAGGGTTGCAATGAGGTTATATCATAATAGATTCAACAAATTGCATTCCTTTAAAGATAATTATTTGGAAATCTCAGGAATTCAGGAAAAGAAAAGTTAAGTTTTAGTGTATGGGTGGATTTCAATAAAAAGCTAAAAGTAAATTTACTTTAAAAATGAGGACAGGCCCCACAACACTTCGAATTATTCTTTCAGCCAATGATTTGTTGACGCAACCAATGTCATAAGGCCACACATCCATGAAGTCCTACTTCATTAAAGACTTTGCTTAGCAGTCAAAATGGGTATTCAGTGAATATGAGCATTCCCTACCAAAATATTTACCTAATAAATGAATCAATTAAATCAAAGCATTAATTCATAGTTGAAAAGTTATGAAAACGTCTGTGTTTATTTACCTATGTTTTAACTGCATCAATAGAATCACTGCTTAAACACATCGTCTGTTGAAATTTTACAGACCTGTTCTGGATTACTTTTGCAAACAGAACAAATAAAGATGAAAGGTAAAAATAAATTGTATTATTTGGCATCTTAAATTATAAATCGAAGGATTGTTTTGTGTTCTGTCCGTTTTATTGATAAAAATAGGGACATATCGAGTTTCCCCAAGTAGGGAGGGATACACCTGTGAAAGATTAGGTAGGCTGGGCCTGTATTGTTTTACATAAATAACTGTGTAGTATTATGATGGTGTGAAACACAATCAGACAACCAAAGCACTTGGCCTCTTAAGTCTCAGTTCCCACGTTTTGAAAATGGAAACTTGGACTAGTCTGTAGTTTTCAGATGTTTGGGGGTATAAAAACACTGTTATGAAGTGAAATAATCATACCTAATAATGATAGTTAATCTTTGTTTTTTCACATATCATCTCATTTCAACCTAACAATACCATCTGATCAGTTTCCTTATGTTACAGTTGAGGAAACTGAGGCTAGAAGAGGTTAGATAACATACTCAAGATCACATAGCTAACGAATGAACCATACTTCAAACCCTGTTGTACTGGACTCCAAATCTCATGCCCGTCACTCCTTCACAATCCTCTCTAGGAAGCAGAGAGGGAGGCTTTGCCAACTGAAAAGAAGGTTGTGGGGGAGGAGGGCATCCCCAGGGCCCCACTAACTTCACTTCTCATGCAGGGAGCTCAGTTTGAGAAAAATCCTTTTCTTTCCTATTAAAAATGA
>NW_003852486.1:902314-907221 GCF_000181295.1 Otolemur garnettii | reverse complement strand
AAAAAAAAAAAAAAAAAAAAAAGAGTTTTGCCTTTATAATGGGTCAAATAACTTTCTGAAATTTTCCATGAAGATTAAAACATAGTTTTTAAAATTCTTATAGTTCTCTTGGATCCCCCAAATTGATCCAGGGATTCCCAGGAATCTGCAGACTCCTCCCAAATTAAGAAAATCAAGGAAAGGGCCCTCGTGGCAGCGCATGCCTGTAATCCTCGTAATCTGGGAGGTCAAAGTAGGTGGATGGCTCAGAGTTGGAGACCAGCCTGATCAAGAGCGAGACCCCGCCTCTACTAAAAATAGAAAAAGTATCTGGCACCTGTAGTCCCAGCTACTGGGGAGGCTAAGGTAAGAGGATCACTTGAGCCCAAGAGTTTGAGGTTGCTCTGAGCTATGATACCACAACACTCTAGCAAGGGTGACAAAGTGAGACTCTGTCTCAAAAAAAAAAAAAAGAAGAAGAAAGAAGGAGGGAGGGGAGGAAAGGGGAGGGGAGGGAGCGGAGGGAAGGGGAGAAAAAGAGAGAGAAAGAAAGAAAAGAAAAAGATTGATTCAAGCAAAATTCAGACGGATCACAGGTACAATAATATGGTCTATAGCGCCATCTACCGATAAGGTATGATATTGCATGCAACTAACTTGCTCAGGAAATACAGGAGCCGGATGATACAGGAGTCTAATTCAAAATGACAGAAATTCCTTTCGCATAGAGAAAGCAGGAGAGAGATCTTGGATTCTCCCAGTACCATTGAAGGCCTGAGTCCTGGTCCTGGTTTCACCATAAGTAGCTGTGTAGGCGACCTGATTAAGTCACTTGGTCTCAGGCGCCTCATCTTGAACCACGCAGGAGGCAGAGGCTTTGCGATTGTCCCCTCAGAGCGCAAAGGCCACCCACAGGGCCTGGTCAAAGCAAGTCCAGTGGGCGTGGCTCCTCGCTTCATTCCCACATCTAGGCACGTCTATTTTTTTTTTTTATACACAATTCTTCTTTTTAAAAGTTCCCAAAATAGTCTACTACAGGTATTTAAAAAGTGTTTCTATATATAGATCCAACCACCTCCTTGTCAATATTCACTGTTGCTCCCAAACTTCAAGATCCTGTAGCTTTATGAGCTACAAAAATGGGAGTCCCAGCCCTCGTCCCTTTAATAACTTAAAAGTTTCGTAGTGAAATAAAACAAAGACATTATCTACTCATTCCTTAACTGAGTGTTTTTGTCAAGTCAACTGGGAGATTTATTTCATGAGATCATATATCTGATTTTATAATACAAGTAAATGGGAGAGAGAATTCTTTTTACAGTCAATCTTGCTGGAAGGCATCTTTGCTAAAAAATGCATGTTTCAAGAGTCTCTTGGGAAGAACTGTGCTGGAGTTGAGATCCACTGCCATCACTATATAGCTGTGTTCCTTCTCATGAGAATCAGATGAGATTAAAAGACTTTGCGAGTATAATCTATAGTGCTTAAGCAAAGTACATAAAGGCTCTGGATGTCCCAACCAAGAAAATAGGCTTTGTATCTGCAACAAGGGAGGGGAATTATATCTGCAACTTTACCATTAAAAGTTCATCTTCACTTAGAAATCAAATTATTTGATTTTTAAATATTTCTATTGAAGAATAGAAATTTACTCCTCAATGAACAAATAAGTTAATCATAACGCCATGAATAATTAGCATAGATTAAGCATGTACCCTGGCCCTGAAACGGTCCCAAGGTCCCAACAGCTTTAGCTTATTTAATCCTCACAACATCTCTAAAAAGTACATTCTATTTTTTCTATGTCTATCACCATTTTACAGAAGAGGAAACTGAGGAACAGAGTTATTAAATAACTAAGGAAGTTATGATTCGCTAACTCCACTGATCCAGACTTCTGCCCTTGGGGAAGTCATAAAAAGGGGTCAGAATAGCTCCCCTTCCACTACAGGCCACTGGTTATTCTCAGGGGCTTTGCTGTGAGCACACCCTGCACCCAGCTCTATGCTCAAGGCCCATTTGGACAATTGAATCCCACCTTCTGCACAGATCCAGGAGTGGCATGGACAGTGCCTAAATATTGCCTAGCATTGTACATAATAAGGAAAAGAAAATAGAGAGTCAAGTTCTTTTGGCCTGGGCCTGTCTCTGTCTCTTAGCACCCTGTAAAATCTGTCTTCTTGTAACCAAAAGGTTCAACATGTACTACTTTAGAACCTTACCAAATGAGCCATGCCCTCCTTCCCAGGTTGGGCCCACTCAAATGGTGTGAGAGACACGGTGATGAGAGTCTCAACACTCTAACAGGCATAAAAGAATCCAAGAGGTTTTTTTTTTTTTTGGAGACAGAGTTTCACTTTGTCACCCTCAGTAGAGTGCTGTGGCTTCACAGCTCATAGCAACCTCCAGCTTTTGGGCTTAGGTGATTCTCTTGCCTCAGCCTCCCAAGTAGCTGGGGCTACAGGAGCCCGCCACAACGCCTAGCTATTTTTTGTTGCAGTTTGGCTGGGGCCGGGTTCAAACCCACCACCCTCGGTATATGGGGCCAGCGCCCTACTCGCTGAGCCACGGGCACCGCCCCCAAGAGGTCTCTTATTGTCCTCTTTTTTTCTTTGTCTGAAAAAGTCCAAGAAACCCTTGACTGTGATGTGTACAGTGTTCAGATCTTGACTGAAGATAAACTTTCCTTTTCAATTATCTGAGAAAGCTAAGACCACCATTCCTGCCCTACCCTACCCTGTCCCCAAGCAAGGAAGAAGATACCTAGACTATGGCCATGGCCCATGGCACAGTTGGATAACTCTGGAAGGGGAAATATTCTGACCTTTCAGTTACCTTCTCAGTAATCGGTATGACAGGCTTGAGTCTCCCGATCATTACTCACTGCCATCTTGGACCCGCTGAGGAGCAGGTCTGCACTAACAGGCACATTATGCAGCAAGCAGAGAACAAAGAGCCTTTCCCTGGGGAACTGCCTAGTCACTATGTCTTTTCTTCCCTTTTTGCAACATGTATAATTTATCTTCTCTTGGAAAGATGAATATGAATTTTTAATACGACTTACTTAAGAACAATAAACAAAGTTACAATTTGCTAATCCCATTGGTTTCCTGAGAGAAAGGGGGAAATCTTAACTGTATGCTGAGTATGGAGGGGACTTTAGGCCAATACAGGGGAATTTAACTAGAGATTTCTCAAAAGGGAGAGCATTCCTGATTTGTCAGGCCCTGAAGACAATAAAACATATCTATGTGATCATAAGACAGTCCTATTCTTCAAAGGCTGACTAAAGAGCCGTAGGTGATATTGAACAAGCAGGCACATATCTCAGGACTGCAGGATTAGAAGAGAGATAAACTCCATCTCTAGTCAAAGAAAATGCTAGTCACATGATTTCTGCAAAGGAAGAATATTAAAGGCACTGTCCACCCTCCCAGTGTATTTTTTCCTTCTAAAATGTGTTTGGCAAATGGTTGGCCTCTTTTTCTGCTATCCGGAGGCTACGAGGAAAAGTCTGTCTTCTTTGACATTAGAAACAAATGTTTATCCCCCAAGTACCTATAAATCCCAGGTAGCATCCAGGCGGTTTCCCTTGTAACCTGCTGATTAAGCTGGGATTTTCTCAAGGTATAGATTGGAAAACAAAAGCTGCCCGTTCATCTCCATCCATCCCCGCCCTCCTCGCCAGGCTCTAGGAGACATCATGAATACACAAAAGGCCCACTTTTCAACCTGAGAGTCAATGCAAGTGAAACTGGTAGTGTTTCCAGTCCAAAATGACGATCTGAGTCAATGCATTTAATATCTCCCCCTCCTGATTTGCAGTTAAATGATCTGCGAAACAGAAGAGAAGGAACACTCCATGCCTCAGTGTGACAGGGACCAGAAAGTGTGGATCTTTAGAATGCCATTTTGGGTAGGGTGGTGCCAAATTCAAACCCTACCACTGACCACCTTGAGAAGGGAATAGGAGCTGAAGTTCCCAAGGAGGGCCAGGTCCTCCCAGGTATGCTCACGTCTTGAGCATGACATAGAAAGGGAGGGAAATGGAGCAGAGATACAAATGAGGTTTGCTCTTGGGGAGGGCGGCCACGCCACCTGGAGGGGTCATGCTGCCCCTGTGGGCTTCAGCTGCCATGATGATGGGGTGGGGAAGGGCTTCAGCCAGATGAGAGGCTGCCTAGCCATGGGCACCTCTTTTCTTATCCCTATACACCACAACACTTTCCAGGTGGGTAAGGTCTAGAAAATAGACCTGTTTCCTGGACCAAGACTGAAAGACTGCTCTAGGGACACATAACAGGTAAGGGCACACACATCTATTCCCACACTGCACAAACACAGACCTTCTACTATAAGGGTGAGAACATGGAGAAAATTCATCAGACATAGAAATAAATGGGCCACTGTGAGAAGGACCAGGCAAACTTAATAAGATTCATCTGGATTTACTCCAGCAAATATTGAATGTCAAAGATAAAGAAAAAAGCCTGAAAACAAAACAAAATGGGCTACTTAGCTGAGAAATAGGAGATTTCCACTCTGCAACTTAAATGCAAAAATGTCATTCAATAGCTGGACAGATAATAACTTTGTATAATGGACAATGGTACCACAGTGAAAATGAGTGTGCTTCAGATACATATGCCAGCATGGACGGATCACATACACATAGTACTGGGCAAAAGGAGTGTCATACAGATACATATGCTGTATGATTCTGTAATTCACAATGGTTCAGCTTAGGATTTCTGACTTTATCATGGTGCAGAAGCAATACACATTCAGTACACTCCTCAACTTACAATGAAGCCATCTCTGGAAAGCCCCATAGTAAGTTGAAAATGTCAATACTTTCAACTCATGTTGGGTTTATTGGGACATAACCCATTGTAAGCCAAGGACCATGAGTATACGGAAAGATCAAA
>NW_003852486.1:898605-902207 GCF_000181295.1 Otolemur garnettii | reverse complement strand
TTTCTTTTTTGAGACAGAGTCTCTGTTGAATGAGACTCTCAAAAGTCTGTGTTTGAGACAGAGTCTCATCCAGGCTAAAGTGTCGTGGTGTCAGCCTAACTCACAGCAACCTCAAATTCCTAGGTTTATGCTTCAGCCTCCCAAGTAGCTGGGATTACAGGCACCAGTTACAAAGCCCAGCTAACTTTAGTTAGCTATTTTTAGTAAAGAAGGGGGTCTCACTCTTGCTCACGCTGGTCTCGAGCTCCTGAGCTCAACTGATCCACCCTCTTGGCCACTAGCATCTTAGAGCGCTAGTATTACAGGTGTGAGCCACTGTGTCCAGTTGCAAGGGTATATTAACTCAAAATTCAGCATCATGTTCTCCTTTGCCAAAGAAGAGGAATGCAATTGGAAGGCAACTTCTAGGTGTTTCTGCTATCCTGTCTTAAGCTAAGTGGTGACTGGTTTATTATTATCCTTGAAACTGTACAATAGTATATTATCATTATTCTGTATGTTTAATATGTTTCACATTACAACCGTAAACAAATCAAGTAAAAAGGATAGAAAATAATATGTATTAGTCAGGGTTCTCCAGAGACACAGAACTGATAGGGTATATAGAAAGACAAAAGAAATGTATGTCTGGGTGAAGTGGTTCACACTGATAATCCAAGCACTTTGGGAAGCCAAGTGGGAGGATTGCTTGAGTCTTGAGGCCAGGAGTTTGAGACCAGCTCGAGCAACACAGCAAGCCTCTGTCTCTACAAAAACATTTTTTAAATTAGCTGTGCATGGTAGCATGCACCTACAGTCCCAGCTACTCCAGGGGTTGAGGCAGGAGGATTCCTTGAGCTTGGAGTTTAAGGCTGCAGTGAGCTGTGATCACACCACTACACCCCAAGCTGGGCAATAGAGTAAAACTCTGTTTCAAAAAACAAAGAAAGAAGGAAACTTACTATGAGCGATTTGCCTATGTAATTATGGGGGTTGAAAGGTCCCACAATCTGCCTTCTACAAGCTGGAAGCTCAGAACAGCTGAGGGTGTAGGTCGAGTCCAAGCCCAAAGGTCTGAGAAGCAGGACAGCCAATGGTGTAAGACCCCGTCAGAGTCCAAATGCCAGAGAACCAGGAGAGCTTGCTGATGTCTGAAGGCAGGAGAAGTTGGATGTCCCAGCTCAAGCAATGAGAGCGAACTCACCCTTCTTCCGCCTTTTTCTTCTATTTGGATCCTCCACAGATTGGACAGTGCCTGGCCACATTGGCAGATCTTCTTTACCTAGTCTATTAATTCAAATACTAACCTCTTCTGAAAGCACCCTCATGGACACATCCAGAAATAATGTTTTATCAGCTATTGGGGCAACCTTTGGTGCAGTCAAGTGGACACATGAAATTGCCATCACAATATATAAATGAAAAATTAACTCTCTGAAGAATTAAAGAATGTACTGGTTAATGCAATAAAAAATTGAACATGGACAGCAGCAGGAATATTAGATGAACGATATTTTAAGAAAAAAAATGGCACTGAAACTGGAAAGATTACAACGACAAATCTCATTTATAAAAAAAGATACAAATTTTCTAATTGTTTTTAAAGGCAAATTAGATTAAGAAGTATATGATTAGAGTTTATTAGGTACTACTAAATATTGATAGGATTTATAATAAAAATACATACATGGTTCAAACCATGTGAAATATGAACTATTAGAAAAGTTCTTAGTATAATCTGTTAAAATTAGAGAAATATCACAAGATAATATCAATAGATGGTGACGGTTCGGTGCCAGTGGCACAGTGGTTACCACACCAGCCACATACACAGAAATTGGTGGGGTCAAACCAGGCCCAGGCCAGCTAACCAACAATGACAACTGCAACAACAACAACAAAAAACCAGTCAGGCTGGGTTGTGGTGGGCACCTGTAGTCCCAGCTACTTGGGAGGCAAGAGAATCACTTGAGCCCAAGAGTTTGAGGTTGCTGTGAGCTGTGATGCCATAGCACTCTACCAAAGTAAGACTTCGTCTCAAAAAAAACAAAAATAGATAGTGAATGTTTATTTGGTTTGATCAAATGCAAACTGATAAACTAATCAAACTAATAAAGAACCAAAAACAATGGAGAACTACAAAAAGTACAGTTGAGCCTCAGTATCCTCTAGGGATTGGTTCCAGGACCCCACCAGAATCCACACATACTCAAGGCCTGCAGTCAGCCCATGGAACTCAAGTATGGGAAAAGCGGCCTCCTTATATGTGGATTTCTCAAGTCATGAATACTGAATCGTCCATCAGTGTCTGGCCAAAAGAAAGCTCCGTATAAGTGGATCCTGCACAGTTTGAACCCATGTTATTGAACTGTATATTTTCTTGACAAAGTAACAAATGTTCACTTCAAACTTAAAACTCAAACACAACAGGCATTCCCATTAAAGTCAGTTACAGGAAAAGAGGTCTGCCATCATAATCATTGTATTAGTTGGGGTTCTCCAGAGAGACCGAACCAATAAAATATATATGAGAGGGGATTTATCAGGGAATTGGTTTGCACGAGCACAGACGGGAAGTCCCACAACAGGCCATCTGCAAGCTGGAGAATCAGAGAAACCGTAGCACAACTCAACCCAAGTCTAGAAGCCTAGGAAGCAAGGAAGCCACCAGAGCAGGCCCCCGTCTGAAGCTGATGGCCCAATAGCCCTGCCAGGCCACTGCAAGTTCCAGAGTCCAAAATCCAAATAACCTGGAGTCTGATGTCCCAGAGCAAGAGGAAAAAGTGGCCTTCTCCAGAAGGGACAGAGAAATAATCTCCCCTCTTCTGCCTGTTTGTCCCACCTAAACCCCAGCAGATTGAGTGTCCACTCAATGTTGAGGACAAATCTTCCTCTCAGAATACACAGGTAAATATTTATATAGTATTGGGTTGGAGAATCTTGTCTAAAAATGACAACAGATACAGAAATCATAAAAAGAAAAACTGACCTAAATTATACATACTTTTTAACCATTTCAGGTCAAAAAATAAAAGGCTAATGACAGAGGAGGGCAAATATTTTAAAACACATAGGATCTTGCCAATCAGTAACTAGCATCTTCAGAGAATATTGAGCACAGGATGTGGAGAATCAAGTCATAAAATAGGGAATGCCAGTAACCAATGAGCAGATGACAAATGTTTAACATCATTAGTAATCAAAAAAAATACAAATGAAACCGATGACGCAAGGCCATTGTTTTCTCTTGATCTGACAAAGATTTTTAAAAATTGTTTCTGAGATCCAGTGTTGACACAGGCAATTGTTGTTGGTAGAAGTATATATTAATTTAACCTGTAGCACAATTTGGCAAACTGCATCAGATCCCTTTACTTCAGCAAATCTACTTCCAAAAGTTTAGTCTAAGGAAATAAGAATATACTATATGAAAAGGTTTAGTGGCAAGATGTCATTATTGATATACTAGCAGAAGACAAAAACAAAAACCAGGAACAATGCAAACACTGATCTGTAAATAGTGAAATTGGTATATCCATACTGTGAAATTCTTGGCAGTCACTTAAAGTCTGAAGAAAGTCTTGAAGAATACTTATTATGTGGTACTACTGAAAGATATTCAC
>NW_003852486.1:895986-897532 GCF_000181295.1 Otolemur garnettii | reverse complement strand
GTTGCTAAAGGCCTGGGTATTCTACTGCATTTTTCCATATTTCAATTGGATCTTTCTTAGCATCAAATAATGACTTTAAAATGTCATCTAGTGAGAGCTTAATTAATTCCATCTATGGTTCTTTAAGTGCCTTGTGATATGAACTAGGTGAGGCTAAAATGCTACCTTGAGTGTGATGTCGTGATTCTCCATCAGTGAACCCTTTGTAGTATTCTCCCATCACTAGGTCTGTAAGAACTGTGCAGTCTTCAGATGATTCTCATGTATCATCCTGCTCACCAATGACCAACCTTTGCTAACTGGAGAAAATATTCATCTGTAATTTCCTTTTGAAGAAGTATTTTGAAAAAAAGATAGCTTGAATTTTTTTGCCACTTAGTTTTACCTTGGAAAGAAATATTTAAGTTGTTTTGATTTGACATGATATCACACAGAAATGCTGCATCCCTATAGAAATCTTTTCTCAATAATTCACATTGCTGACTCTGTTCTTCATAAAACTTAACTACCTGTTCTCACAGAGATAAAATTTTGGCTAACACCTGTCCCTGCACTAGCCAATGCACTTTAGAACAGGGTCTCCAACCCCTTTGGCAGCAGGCACCAGTTTCGTGGAAGACAATTTTTTATTGGGGGAGGATGAGACAGGAGGTGGAGCTCAGGCCGTGATACAAACGAGGGGGAACAGATGTAAACAGAGCTTTGCCCTCTGCTCACCTTGGACTGTGCAGCTTGGCTCCTAACAGGTCACGGACCAGAACATTTTTGGCATCATGAACCAGTTTCATGGAAGAAAAATTTTCCATGGATGGGAGATAGGGCGCATCTGACAGGAGGTGGAGCTTAGGCAGTGATGCTGTGTAGCTGGGTTCCTAACAGGCCACGGAGGGGTACAGGTTGTTCCCCTGGGGGGTGGAGACTAAAGGTTTAGAATAATAGGGCTATTCCACACTAAATACCTCATCATTCAACTTTAACATGTTACAAGGCTGAGGATGCCAGGTTGCGTTTGTACAAATATAGCTAATAATTCTTGTAGCAAAGTGTCAGTTAAAATAGTACCTTTAGCACAGAGATTTTGCTGATGCAAGATGTTAGGAAAAGAGATGAGACCATGTGGATCTGCTAATACTTTTTTTTAATCTGCAGAATAAACCCTTCATGTTTTCCTGTCACAGCAGGTGGATCCAAGTTGCCAGGGTCTGAGCATCCTACAACCTTGACAATGCATGCCTTCACAATTTCTACATCAGCTTTTCTCCCAGGTATATAAGTTGCTTCAGTGGCATTATTTCCAGGTTTTATTGCTGCTTGAAAGAATTGTCCTTGCTTTTGCTTTTCACCTTTTAATTTCTGCAATCCAAACTTTCATGCCTCTCCTTCTAACTTAAAAATACTTGTGCTCTTACGGGTGTTATAACACTGTTGAGTGTTAAATTTCTTTAATGTTGATATTGCAGTATCAGAAAGAAAGCAAATCATCTTATCTTTAGCAGAAACAAGATAACATTGGCAGTTCCCAATGCTCACTAAAAGGATTTTCTTC
>NW_003852486.1:892749-894603 GCF_000181295.1 Otolemur garnettii | reverse complement strand
GAGCCATACACTGGGTGTCCATAAAGTTTGTGTGCAATTAAAAATTGCCAACTATTTTAAACTGCACACAAACTTCATGGACACCCGCTATAATTCTTATGGTTTTGTTTGCTCTGTGCATATATATGTGTATAAATACATAGACCATACGTAATCAGCAGGCGTACCTTTTTACTTTGCTTGGACTGCTTTTGAAACAAATTCATATGCTAAATGCTGACAAGAGCTACCTCAGAAATATGCATAATGCCACAAGAGAGCTTAGGCAGGCTTTAATTTAACGCTATGTAAGATTAAAATTTTATTGCAAATAATCTACAAAGTGGATTCCCTGCATGTGGTTTATTAGAGTTGCCTATAAGTACCTGGTTTATCCATGACCACTTAATACAGTTAATGGACGTTCTCCAAATATTTACAGGCCCAAAGAGAGATTTATTGGCAGACATGGCCTTCCTTCCAGGCCCTGTGAACTCCTGCCAGCTGCTCAAACACATGGAAAGGGAAACCAGAAAGATTTTGCCAATGATTTAAGCAAGGAAAAGTCTGGAACTGCAAAGGTGTGACATTTACTAGACAAATCTGAGAAATTATATTCATAAACAAAAACGTATGTCCAAATAAACTGAATATCACATGGAGAAATTACAAATGTTTATCTACTAAGAAATACAAATTAAGAGCACACACGTGAAAAACAAAATGGCATTTCTCTAACCAAAATGACCACCCACCCCCAGCCTGCTTAGCCTGTTGCTGCCCCTACTAGACTTCCTAAGCCACAGAGCCCGGTCTTACTTGCTGCTCCACCCACCCAGAGCAGTCTCATGTGGCCCTTGCCCTTAAGTGACAACTGTGATCTGCTGACTCCCCAATGGGTATCCGACTGCCCCTCTGACTTTCTCTGTGAAACAGCTGACATCTCAAACTCAACACGATCAATTCTGGGATGTCTTTCTCCCTAAATCTACTCCTTCCATCCTTCTTCACAGTTCAGTAAAGGGCATAACTATCCATCTAGTTGCGCTCTTGGCTTTTGCCCAAGCCAAAAGCCTGGCGTTCATTTTGGATTTCAAGTCTATTAGCAAGTCCTGGCAGTTCTCGCTGCAAAATACAAAGAGGCACACTGCCTCCACCTAGCGCTCACCATCTCGAGTGCTGTCTCTCTGACTCAAACCTTTCTAGAATCCACTCTCCACTGGGTAGCCAGAGTGGTTTGTGTACATGTAATTCATATCTGCTTAAATCTCTCCAGTGACTTTCTGTTACCCCTAGGAAAGCACAAATCCCTGAACGTCTCACCACGGTCTGCAGGCCTGCGTGTGGCCATGAAGCCTCTGAATGCCCTTATACTAGTGCCCACTCTCTGAGAATGATTCACTAGCCACAAGGGCCTTTTTCTATTTCAAAGAGGCCAAGTTCTTCCTACCTACAGGCCATTGCACTTTTTGTTTCCTTTGCCTGAAAGATCTCCCACTCTACTTCCACCCCAATCCTGTTAATTAGTTTTTTAAATGTTAAGAAACTCAGAATGTGCCTTGAGAGCATACAGTGTGTAACTGGCAATCAGAAGACTTGGGTATTAGTCTCCCGGTGTTTTCAAGCTAGGTCACCTACTCTGAACCAGTAATGCTGATGACTGTGGTCAACACCAATGGTGGTGAGTCCTTGGCTCATGACTTCCTTTTCTCTGGGACCCGTCCCAATTGTTAACTTCTCTCTTGGGTAAACCCTAAATATAGAGACCCAGAGATCAGAGGTCACTAGAGCTGGTCACCTACTAGGAAAGTCCCCAAACTATCTAATTTCTTGCCTCTCCAGGTTTCCTTGTTCAGCTCTTTTGTTGGAACTTAT
>NW_003852486.1:891211-892449 GCF_000181295.1 Otolemur garnettii | reverse complement strand
CACTTGAGCCACAGGCGCCAAGCCCCTAGTATTCTTTAAATGAGTCCTGTAGCTAAAGCTGGTTTCTGAAACTTACAACTGAAAAGAACTTTATTATTTTATTTTATTTTTGAGACAGTCTCACTACATCGCCCTCAGCAGAGTGCCGTGGCATCACAGCTCACAGCAACCTCAAACTCTTGGGCTTAAGCAATTCTCTTGCCTCAGCCTCCCAAGTAGCTAGAATACAGGCACCGGCCACAATGCTGGCTATTTTTTTGTTGTAGTTGTCATTGTTGTTTAACAGGCCCCGGACCGGGTTTGAACCCACCAGCCTTGGTGTATGTGGCTGGCACCCTAGCCACTGAGCTACAGGTACCAAGCCTGAAAACAACTTTATAAGTACATGTTCTTAATTGCCTGGTCAGCTTCCTAGGCCTCAGTCTCAAAGAACCCTTTTCTTACTGTCAGCAACCCCAGGGCCTCTGTAGCATCTACACTCGGCATTGGTATTGGCACCTGTAGAAGAATTTAGTATTCATTCCCCGCTTCTCACGTGTGTGCACGCCCACACACGACCATCCTCTCTCTCCTTCCTTCTCTCCAAGTCCTCTCTTCGCCCTTTGTACTTGGCTCCAGCGCCCTGCAGGCTAGCCTTCTGTTCTGCCTTGATGTCTGCTCACAGTTCATCTTTCCACTACATGCTGGGCTTCTAATTTTTTTGATAACATATGTGGATAAGGTTCCCACTTTTAAGGGGCCCTGTGTTTGAAAAGAAAGGCCTTTCCTAGGAGATGCTCACTTTTCTTGCCTTTCCTAGTTGTCTTCTTTCTATTTCATTATCCCCAGTAGCTGTGCTCTAAAAACCAGGGCAGGGGGGCTTTAGTGTTTGGAGGTCAGGAACACCTTTAAGGAATGCTACAGACCTTTTCCCCAGGGAATATAAAATGCATACACACACATTCTCTCTCCCTCTTTCTTTCTCTCTCTCTCTCTCTTACACACACACACACACATATTTTGCACATAACCAGGGTTTGGGGGCTTCTGATTAACAATCAGGATAAGATCCCTGTGACCATGGCTGTCCCCTTACACACACTCACCACTAATTCCCACCTTCTCTATCAATGACTCTTCCATGTCTCTGCTGCAGAGACATCAATAAAATAAACCTAGTTCCTTTCTCATAGGACTTATTATGCTCAGAGAAAGAAAAGCAAAAACACGAAGCATCCCCAACAATTACATGCAGTTAC
>NW_003852486.1:873939-891136 GCF_000181295.1 Otolemur garnettii | reverse complement strand
CTTGGATTGTGGCTGAGAATAGGAAACAGCCAAGTCTTATCAGCAGCCCACTTACCAAGAATTTCTTAGGTGAGTTATTTTCCAGGAAGATTATCACAGCGATTAATCTCATCTATTTTTTGCTGTCAGTTTCAGAAGGTGACATTTTTGGCCTCGTTCCCAGATTCTAGAGATGGTGTCAGTTTGAAACCTGCAGCTTCCTATATACTGACTCTACCTTCTAATTAGAAAAGAGATTTGAAAATGTTGGACCTGTTGGGGTTGTCTCACCCCCAAGCTAAATTTGAGCTACTGAGGAAAAGGAAAAATGGAGAAAGGAAGAAAAGATAGAAAGAAGAAAACCGGGTGAATGCAGTAAAGACAGACCACAAAAGTGGAGGCAGGTCAAGGATGAGACAGTGAAGGGGATCAGTGCCCTTACACAAGAGGCTCTGGAGAGTCTTCTCCCCCTGTGCTATGTAAGGATGAAACCCGAAGATGGCTGTCTATAAAGTGGCGTCAACAGACAGTCTGCTGGCACCCTGATCTCAGACTTGCCAGTCTCCAGAACTGTGAGAAATAAATTTCTGTTATTTATATACTGCCCAGTCTATGGTTTTTGTTATAGCAACTCAGAGAGATTGAGACATTCCACCTTGGCACGACTGCGTTTTGGGCGAGATATTTCTTAGGTAAGGGGCTTTTCTGTGTATTGTAGGATGTTAGCAGTAGACCTGGCCTGTACCCATGAGATGCCAATAACCCTCCTCAGTGTGACAACCAAAAATGTCTCCAGATATGACCAAATATCCCCAGAGAAAGGGGCAAAATTGCCCCCTAGAATCACTCAAGAGGGGGAAGTTTTAGAGTGAAACAGACAACTCTAGCTCCATCCTTCACAAGCCCACAACCTTGTGTATGTTGAGGGGATGTCTATCCCTTTGAGCCGGTCTTGTCACCAAATAATGCTTATCACAGAAAATGGTTTTGAGGATTAAATTAAATGAGATGATATGTGAAAAGCACACAGGCCACTCCCACTTCAGTTATTTAGCAAACAATTGCAGAGTACTTATGCTGTATGCTAAGACTATAAACACAAAACACCAACTCCGAGAGAAAGAGACAAATGCAAGAATAACTATAATACAGTACAGTAAGTGCATTAATAGAGATTATGTATCAAACCTTATAACTCTGGCCCTATTTTTCTTCTTTTCTTTAATAGCTGACCTTCTCTCTCTATAAGCTCACCTTGCACAACTCTTGATAGAAGAGGCTTGTGAGTTGGGCCTTGAAAAACGAGTGGCAATTCACCTGAAGGCCAGGAGAGAAGCACACTCACTCATCAGAGAAACAGCATGGGCCAAGGCTCCAGAGTGTGGTAGTTTCAAGAAACTGTACAATATCCGGCCAGCTAGAGTGAGGCTAAGTAGAGGAAATTGGTGCAAGATGGAGGATGCTAAAGAATCTGGATTTCTTGCAGGTCACGGAGTCCCCTAGGATGCTTTTATCAGGATGGTGACACAATCAGATCTGCTTTGGAAATCACATCCTGGCAGCACTGGGAAGCATAAACGAGAGGTGGAATGAAGGGCGAGAGAGATGGAAAGCAAGAAGACTAGTCGGGAGCTATTGATTCCAGATGAGAGATAATGAGGGCCTGAACTGAAGAACTGGCAATGACAATGGCAAGATGCCAGCAGGCTCCAGGGACATTAAAAGGTAGAACTGACAAGATTTAGTGAGTGATTAGATGGGGGCAGGTGGTAAGTGAAGGAGAAGGAATCCGAGGTGATTATAAGATTCTACTTAGAAAATTAGGTGGACAGTGATGGCATTTAAAAATGACAGGCACTGAGAAGCTGCTTTCTTTTCACTTTCACAGCCCCGGCCATTGACACTGTGCAAAGGAGCCCACACTGTCACCAGATCCCACTTGATGGACTTCTGTACAGCTCAATTCAATAAGCCTAGGAGAGCAGGAGGCACACCCAGCAGCTCCATGATGTGGGTTATTCTGTCTCTTTGCCTGGATCTGGGAAAGCCCTGGGAAAATAGTATCAATGAATAAGAAATAATCCCTCTCCCTAGGGAGCTCACAGTCTAGATGGCACAGTCACAGTACAACGTGATCTGTGCTGTGCAATAGAGCTAATGTGTCAGAGAACATTTCACAAATGTCATCCTTAACTGAACAGTAGCCAGTGAGGGAGAAAAAGGGGAAAAGGACATTTTAGCCAAAACAGATACTAAGACACAAAGGGGTGGTATAATTTGGTGTTTGACTGGAAGGTGGAGGGAGGTGAACAATGAAGCTGGACATGTAGGCAAGAACTAGACCATAAAAAGGCCTTGTGAATGGAGTGGCGCCTGTGGCTCAGTGAGTAGGGCGCCAGCCCCATGTACAGAGGGTGGTGGTTCAAAGCCAGCCCAGGCCAAACTGCAGTAAAAAAAAATGGCCGGGCGTTGTGGCAGGCACCTGTAGTCCCAACTACTTGGGAGGCTGAGGCAAGAGAATCACCTAGGCCCAGGAGCTGGAGGTTGCTGTGAACTGTGACGCCACGGCACTCTACCAAGGGTGACAAGGTAAGACTCTGTCTCTAAAAAAAAAATCTTGTGAACAAAGCTAAGGATTATCAAACGTCCCCTGGGTAGAGTGCCATGGCATCATATCTCACAGCAATCCCAAACTCTTGGGCTGAAGCAATCCTCTTGCCTCAGCCTCCTGAATAGCTAGGACTAAATCAGAGTGATTTTAAGCACAACAGTTTCAAAGAAAGTCATCAGTATGGACCCAGTATTAAAGGAAAACAAGTAAGATGACAAGCATCTCAGTACTAGCACATACGAGGCTCTGTGAGAGATTGGACCAGTGGAGTAGCAAACTCCTTTCTGTGTATTTTACACTAACTGTTGCTTTATACCTAAGCTATAATCACCTTTCCACCAGCTTCCTTGATCAGGAACTGTGAGTTACTTGAAGGTAGGAATATCCTTGTACTCCTAGTTTAGATGAGTGCTTTGCATGAAGTAGACTCCTAGTATTTACTAATGAAGAAAAATTTGTTGGACAACTTTTTCCTGAATTTCCTGCCTTCAGAAGTCCAGTGGGTCATCTTCTGTTCATCATAGCTAAACGTAGAGGGGTATACAAAAAGTAGTCAGTTTGACTCCAGAAGATCTGGGTTCTGATCCTGCCTCATGTGCCTTGAGCAAAATGTATATATTCTGAGCTTTAGGGGGCTCATCTGTGAAAATGGGATTTTAAGAAAACCCCTCGTCACAAAATAATGTGTGAAAGTACTTTATAGTACTAATTGTATACACACGTACTCCATTGTCCTTACATGGACATGTGCTCAGAATTCAGGGGAAGAAAATAGGCCCAAATTTATTGTATTATAGACCAACAAAAATACTAATGTGAATTATATTTTTCAGCTAGCACTGGTGCTGTTCTGCTGGATAATGTGAATTAGATACTGGTTGCTCCTTACTCCGATCAATCAGACTGACCTTGTCACTGTTCTTTAAATACACCAGGCTCCTTCCCCTCTCAGGGCCTCTGCACTGCTTTTGCTCAGGAAGGTATCAGATATTAGCCTGGCTGTGACATCTTCACTTCCCAGGTCTCTGCTCGAGTGCCACCTTATCAAGATGTCTTCCCTAATCCCTTCACCTAAAACAGCACACCCTCCCCCTCCTTGCTGCCTTAGCTTGCCTTATATCTCTTTATGACAATCATCCTAATCCTACATTTGGTTATTCTCTGCTTATCCATGGAAATGTAAGTTCCATGAAGGGCTCTGCCTCACGCACAGCTGCATCTACAACACCTACGACAACGCCTGGCACAGAGAAAACACTCAGGGCCTTTTGCTAAGCAGTTTGCTAAATGAAGCCATCTGCTAAATAAAGTTTTCTACTGTAATCTGTGATCATATAGCATTAAAAAGGACTTGTGAAATAAAGCAGAAGTAGAATCAGAACTGGGGTCCAGCCCTGGTCTGGTCATTAACCAGCTGGTTGGCCTTGGAAAGTCACTTGTTTCTGAGCTCAACTTTCTTATCTGTAAAACAGGAATAATGATATCCTCTACATCTCCCTACCCTCACTCCATTTTACAAATCACAGCACTGTTGTAGAACTTAATAGGGTCTTACATGACATTTTATTATAGTTGGGTATGTTTTTCTTTTTCCTTCTTGCTTAGTCAGTGGTAAGAATGGATGTATTTCTCTTTTTATTGTTAACTCTTTAAGAGCACGGACTTTGTGTTACTCATCTATTACAGGACTTGACACAAGGCCTGGAGCTATAAATAACTGCCAAAAGAATGGGCAGCAAAGGTCATAAATTTCCTTCATAAAATAAACTGAGCTCCAAATATTCATGTTCCAAATTATTTTTAAATAGTCACTGTGTCATTTCATTTTACTGCTGCAGACGCAGCAATTAGCGGAGTGTTTGAGTGGCTAGAAATATTCCCATTTCGTCTGCTTTCTATTCAGGATAATGAGTATGAAAGCTTGTTTTGACTAAATGAATGGCTCTAGTTCAATGCTGAATAAATGCCCATGCTATTGTGATGCCTCTGACCCTGCAGAAGACATGTGCATCCATCTCCAGAACACCAACTCCTGAATATCCCCTTGACACAATGAAGAAAAGTGGTGTAATTTAGAGCATAAACCAAATCTCCACTGCATAGAGTCAGCTAATGTCTGACAGGAATACACAAGTGTCCAGCCTGAACCAGACATCTGAAGAATCTGTCCATATATTTTCACCTGTAAGCCTTGCCATCTTTCCAAAGAACCGGATCAAGATGAGAAGGAATAAGTTTTATAGTAATAAGTAGTTAGAATAATTATTTTGAATAAATCCAGGTTCCTTGCCTATAACTTATTAGACTGGCCAGGGTTAACTCTAGAGTCCCCAAACAGCTCCTTCTTTAAAGGAGTGGCTTGTTCCTTGTCAGCATAATCACTTTGGGCAAATTCACACATTTGATCCTTACCAACAATTCTATAAAGATTATATTACCACCCCATTTCGCAGATAGAAAGCTAATGTATCTCATTATGGTAATCTTGCTCCAGGCTGCACACAGGGATTTAAACCTAAGCTGAGTCAATGCTCTCTCACACCACACTATCAGCCTGCGATGACTTTTAACGGTGTCACTGCACAGTGCAGAACGCACACTGCACAGCAGGAAGTATTTAACAGTGATCACCTCCCCTGTGAAAATGCTGGCCACATACTCTCCATAGCTTGATTTACAAACAGCTGGACTAAGATGAGATTGAGCAAATCAACTTCTTAGACCAGGCAATGAAGGGAAGGGACGTGAGGAAGCCAGCAGTACAAAGAAATCATACAATTTGGTGAGAGAAGGTGTGAATGTGGGTAGGGGTTGCTAAAATCTGGAATCATCAAAGGAAATAGTTTGGGCATGACAGAAACTTGGGACAGATGAAAAAGAACTGCTCCTTAAGCAAACGCCTGAACAATTAGAAAGGACAAAGGGAGAAGACATTTGTCAGAGCTGGTGTCAAGTTCCATTTATTTTGCAGCGGTCTTCATCTGCTGAGTCTGGGTACTATGAAAAAATCCAAAACATAACATAATGAAAAAAGCATGGGGGGCTTGACGCCTGTGGCTCAAGTGCCTAAGGCGCCAGCTACATATGCTTGAGCTGGCGGGTTCGAATCCAGCCCAGGCCCGCCAAACAACGATGGCTGCAACCAAAAAATCGCCGGGCGTTGTGGCAGGTGCCTATAGTCCCAGCTACTTCGGAGGCAGAGGCAGGAGAATCACTTGAGCCCAGGAGTTGGAGGTTGCTGTAAGCAGTGATGCCACATCACTCTATCCAGGGTGACAGCTTGAGGCTCCGTCTCAAAAAAAAGTATGGGGGAAAAAACACACTTCAAATTCTAGCTCTGCTACTTATTAGCAATTCATTTAATCTTTGTGCCTCTTTGTTCATCTATAAAATTAGAATATCAATGTTGAAGTGTTTGCTGTGAAAACAAAATAAAGGCTCCATGCCTGTGGCTCAAGTGGCTAAGGCACCAGTCACATACACCTAAAGTAGCAGGTTCAAATCTAGCTCTGGCTGCCAAAACAACAATGATAGCTGCAACCAAAAAATAGCCAGGCGTTGTGGCAGGCGCCTGTGGTCCCAACTACTTGGGAGGCGGAGGCGGGAGACTCGCTTGAGACCAGGAGTTGGAGGTTGCTATGAGCTGGGATGCCACAGCACTCTACCCAGGGGGATAGCTTGAGGCTCTGTTTCAAAAACAAAGAAAACTAAATAAAACTATATATGGCAGACTAGGAACCTAAAATTGGTTAATTGTGAAAAACTTAACCATCATCAAGATGTAAAATAAGTTAATCAGCTATTGTTGGAGGGGAGGAAGGGCTGGGTATTAAGAATCCAAATGTGTACAATCTTTTACCTGGAAAACATAGGGATTATTACCACCCTAAGTTTTCTTAGGAGGGAAAGAGAAAAAAATTCACACACAGAAGAATTATTTGTTCAACTGTGCAGGAAGGTAAACCCCCTAGTTCGCTTTGTTTTAAAAATTTAGAAAGAGATGCAAACATCTTCATTATGGATTATCTATCATGCTTTCTCTCAAAGAATCTTCAAGATCCAAGAATGGTCTGTTCTTTAAGGTTAAACACAAAATAACTGGAGAAATCTGAAAACTGACAGGATGTTAAATTATACTAGAACATAGCACCACGGTTGTGTAAGAAACACATTGTCAGGAGATACATGCTGATGTGTCTTTCCATCAATGATGCAAATGATGTCTGCAATGTCACATGGTTCAGAAAAATTATACGTATACATAAAATGATACATATAAAGTAAATATGGCAAAATGTTAGTTGTTGAACTTAGATGATGGCTATAGGGGTAACGTTTAAAATAATTCATAAGAAACACTGTAGGAAAAAAACAAGACACTGCATTTAGGGACTATCCCAGGTAAAATGTTCCATCTTTATCCTTTTCCACTCATAGTACAGATGGCAGTGCTGAAACAGTTGACATTAGAGAACAGGTTGATATTAGAGAATCAATTAGGTATATTCAGTCACAAGTTAACTAAAAAGACAAGTTCTATATAACCTCTGAAATAATTTTATGTCACTTGTAAGAGTCCAGATGATAAATTTGTAACTAAAATCGCTGCAGGGGGGCATGTGGGGTGTGGGAGGTGGGGTACTGGCCTTTCCAATGACCACATTAGGGAATTCCTCTAAGGCTAATAAGGACCACATTACAAAGATATTGAAAAGGCAATTACATAATAGAAGAAAATAAGTTATGTTGTTCCCTCTTTTCAGAACACAGATTATCTTGAGAACCATTCCTCTTAATCTAATAATTAAAGCTCCTCTATACATGGCTATATTACCATTTATCAATCATATATTGATATTGATTGAATATATTATATCAATCATATATTGATTTTAAGGGGTGTTATAAAAACAAAATAAATTATGTAGAAAATAAGGCAAAGTCCTACACAATTTTTAAAGGACTCTATCAAAGGACTAATAAGGAAACCAAACGATTACAAGTAAAAAGAAGCCCCCCCCAAAAAAAATTTTACAAAACCAGAAAACCAAACTTAATTGAAAAATTAAAATTCCCCAAGGAATCAAATTAAATCATTTCTCAAGGTAACTTACTGGATGTTTTGCAGCATCTAAGCTTCAAATACCCTCTGCTTCTTTTAAGAAACATCTACAAGTCTTTGGTAAAGAATTGCCTGCAGGGCAGGATCTGGAGTTAAAGTTCTCTCCAAAGATCCTAGATGAAATTTGGTGACTTCTAAGAATGGCCTAGGGGAATGATCTAAAACATAGAAAATGTTGACCATCTTGTTTAGAATATTAAAAATAGGAAGCAACCTAAAGTTCTAATAGGGAAAGAATGATGCAAGTACAACATGAACAGCCAAATAATGTAAATGCAATCTCAGTAAGTATGAAGAGTAAGCCACAACAAAGAATGTTAAAGTAAAAAAAAAAAAGAAAAAAAACAAGGGCGGTGCCTGTGGCTCAAAGGAGTAGAGTGCTGGCCCCATATATCAGAGGTGGCGGGTTCAAACCTGGCCCTGGCCAGAAAACAAACCAAAAAACCGCCAAGTAAATATAATTATTAAAAAGTCAAGAATACAAAAAAGGCAACTATTAATATTTTGAGATAATGGAATTCTATTTTTTCCACCCCTTCCCTTGCTTATCAAAAACATTATTTTTTAATTATGATAAAAGAATGGGGAGGGAGTACGAATACCACAGCTGGAAGGCCAAGGTAAATAATCACATACAAGAGACT
This sequence comes from Otolemur garnettii, assembly GCF_000181295.1. Taxonomy (NCBI): domain Eukaryota; kingdom Metazoa; phylum Chordata; class Mammalia; order Primates; family Galagidae; genus Otolemur; species Otolemur garnettii. The sequence goes on along the minus strand of NW_003852486.1, from coordinate 882,780 downwards.
TCAAGATAAGACCTAAGGTGGGATGTGAGACTAGATTTTCTAAGGAAGGTTATTGTTCTCAACAACTGACAGCTATTTTCACCCAAACAAGAGCCCAGGTAAAACTACTCACTGTAAGTGGCATGTACCACAAGGTATTCATCAAAGAAATACTGCCAGTAATAGCATTCTTAATTGTCAACAGCCTATAGACATCTCACTCTGAAAGGCTCTTTTAGGGCTTAATTGGCATGAAATATACCATTTCTCTGGTACTTTGTTCGGGGGGTGGACTCATCTAGCTATGTTGCCCAGGCTGACTATGAACTACTGAGCTCAAGTGATCCTCCCCCCTCAGCCTTCCAAGTAGCCAGGACTATAGGTGTACATGAAGCCCAGCCTTTTTTTTTTTTTTACTGTGAAATAATTTGTTAAATTACTGACCTTTTGTTTATTTATTTATTTTTCTGAGATAGTCTCATTTTGTCACCCTTGGTAGAGTGCCATAACGTCATAGCTCACAGCAACCTTAAACTCTTGGGCTCAAGTGATTCTCTTGCCTCAGCCTCCCTAGTAGCTGTGACTATAAGCACCCACAATGCCCACCTATTTTTAGAGGCAGGGGTCTTGCTCTTGCTCAGGTTGGTCCCAAACCTGTGAGCTCAAGCAATCCACCTGCCTCAGCCTCCCACAGTGCTAGGATTACAGGCGTGAGCCACCATGCCCACCACCATTACTCATCTTTTAAAACTGCAATCAGAAAATCATAATTATATATTGCTAGAGTAGTCCCAAACCTACATAGGCTATGTTTAAAAAAAATTAATTTTTTAAAGATGCTTGAACAACTCAAAGCATTTTTTCCCCCATAAATATTACAGCAATAAGGGAAACAGACCTGTCCACCAAAGCCTTGTTTCCACAATCTCCACCTGCTCAAATTTCCTGGACTAGAAGACCATGGGCTCTTTAGGATGCTTCTCATGCTTTTCAGTCTTCCTCAGATGTCTCCATTTCCACCGTGGAATTTTTATAAGTTTTTTTTTTTTTAAGTTAAGAAAAGGTTTACTAACATTTTAGTGTTTTATCACCTAAAATCTACCACTACTTATTTTTATAACACAGATAACACTTGACTAAAATTCTACATGAGAAATCATTTTTCAGCAACCAGAAACTTACAAACCAAGGAGAGTATACAAAAATGTCCTACTAGTTTGTGTGTTTAGGGATGTCGAACATAAAAAGCAAGATGAAACTTTCAAAAATGTAATAGCTCAAGCATAAAGATAAACGAATTTAAATTTAACACTTTTTGTATAAAACCCAACGGCAGTCTAATACCAGTGGGACTGAGTATTGGAAAACACATACATGAAACATGATTACAATGTAAACTCTTTGGATTATTTATCTTCTAAGCCCCCACGTTTCATACAGAATTTTAAAACTTTCCCAACTAAGCACAGTTGTACTAATATTTTATATCTAAAAAATCTGTACTTCAGGAATACTTCATGAATTTTCACAGCTGTCAGGAAAGCTTTAGGAAGAAGGGGGGGTTAAAAGATAAGATAAAACTCTAAACAGTAACACAGTATAACCCGCCTAGTCAAGTGGTAAAAATAAGTGTGCGCCAAATACTGGCTTAAACTTTATGCCTCTATATTCCTCTACTTTTCTATTTTAAGACTCTTTCACATAGTAGCATCTCATAGTTTCATCAGTCCTTCCAATTTCAAACAAGTAACATTTACTTCTTTCCCATCATGTCCCACATAACTGAGTCCTAAGATTTCTTAGAGGGTGAACCTCAAATATTGTGTCACATTTATATATGAGGCATTGGTTTTAACTTCCGTTGGAACATGAAAACTTTCACTAGAGTGGGTAAAATGTTCAGAACAATTTTCCAAAGCTCTCCTCGGGTCCACATCAGAATGCAATAGTGCCATAAAATGTGGAACATACATTACTCATATTTGATTCTCTCTACCAGGGGTTCTTCCTTGTAATGGGAAATAATCTGAATCAGGATGCAACAGTTGATAAGAAGGAAGAATAAACCAGCTAACCAAATAAACAGAAAGGTGTTCTTTCCTTGAAACTCTAGAACATATGCAGGAGCTAGCCATAAGGCCTGCCCTATAAACCATAACATTAGGAGAACAATGGCTCTTTTCCAAGGCATCCTGACTAGTGGCATCACAAGGGGCAGAAAACAGAGATACCAAAGAAAGTACTGGGAGGTGCAGACTTTGTTAAAGGTCACAAAAATGGATGTATGAAGAAAACAACAAAAGACAAGGTCTCTGTAATAGGCGAAAGACACAGCTGTGAGCAAGATGAACTGTGGCAGGAATGCGGCAATTCCCAGGGTAAAACTCCACTTGCTCTCTGCAGTCAAATACAACATGTAGAAGTACGGAGAGAAATTGTGACGGATATCCCGCCTAGTCAGGTGGTAAAAGTAAGTATGCTCCAAAAATTCCCAACCATATTTATAGTGAAAACCAAAGCTCAGGGCAAAAAATGTGAGTCCAGCAACTGCTACAAAGACCAACACAGCCCAACTGCACAGCCTCTTCAGGAATTCGTACAAACGAGCCTGGAAAGAATACCGGGATTGACGGAGGCCTTCTTCACTGTCGCGTTCTGGGAGCAGGTGGAGGGCTATGGGAAGGATATAGGTCACCGGATACATCTTCATATGCACCGCAAAACCATAGAACACAGCTGCGCCTGCGACCAGTCTTTTCTTTATTAAGTACAAGACCATAAGGACCAGGGAAGCGACGATCGAGTCAGCATTGCCTCGGCTGGACACTGCCATAGGTAGGGGGTTAAAAAGCCAAAAGGCACAGTAGCCACAAGCCTGGCGGCGCCCCAGCCCTTTCAGAAGCAGCAGGCGATAGAGAAGGAAGGCGGTGAGGAGGTCACAGCTGATGAAGAGAAACTTTCCAAAGAGTTCGTTGAGGTAGATGTTGGGAGTGAGGAGCCAACCTAGCAGGGGAGTGTACCGGTACGTCGCCCGCAGGTAAGGGGAATGCCCCTCCGTGATGAAACGCGCGGCGTCCGTGAAGACCTGGTAGTCTATGTCTGTATACCTCACGCGCAGGGTCCGGTCCTGGAAGACCCCGTAGAAAACCAGGGCAACTCGGGCAAGAAAGGCGACGCCAAACACCCCGGCCGGGGGCACCCGCAGGTTCAAGAACCATTCTCCCCAGTGTTTGGTCGAGCCCATGACCTGACTGCGCCACAGCCGCTCAGCCCCGGCTCCTAATCGCCCTCGCACCTCTAACCAGCGCTTTGGTTCTCGGGCTCAGGTTGGCAGCGCATCTCCCACCCGCCGGAGCTCCAACCGCAGTAACTGCGGGACTCTCACTTCCGGCATTCAAGCCCCGCCCCGCCCTGCTTCCGGTAGCAGGTTCCCAGCCGGGCTCTCTGTTGTCCCAGGGGGAGAATTGCCTTCTCCGGGATTGGCTGCCTCGCTTCCGCCTCTTGGTCCGGAGGAGGCGGGATTTCCGTTCCCTGGGTAGGCGGGAAAGCCGGCTCTGGCTGGTATTTTTGCGGAGCGGAGTGTGCTTTTTTTTGGTGAGTGACCAGCCCCTCGTTCCCCAGTTCCGACCCTCAAAGGCGGACTCCCGACCTGGGGTCCGAGTGTGAAAAATGTACGAGTGAAAGGAAAATAAATCTGAGGTGGTTTCTCATGCTTTACTCCACCAGCTCGCGGGTATTAGCACCCGAGCCCGGAAAGGATGCGTTAACAGGAGCCCAGCATGTGTGGATGCAACACGTGGGGCATACTTACATTTAAAAATCACTAGTTGGTTATGGCCACGGAAAGGAAGCCAAACTCTGTAAAATTTGAGGAGCATGACCCGAAGCCACTACCAAGAAGCCTTGAGCAAGTACTCCTGGTAGTGGAGTTACAGTTTGGTTTTATACATTTCAGGAAGATAGGAATTACAGGTAGTCTAATACGTGGAAAGTGTGCATTGGCTTGGGCCAAAAAGGCGGGGCTTCTCAAGGTGAGGGGCAGTGTCCACATAGGTGGGTTATAGGTGGGTTTAAAGATTCTTCAGTGACAAATGACTAAAAGAGTTAGGCTTTGTCTAAAAGACTAGAAGTCAGAGAGGAGTGCTGAGTTAAGATAACTGTCTGTTAATTAGAGACAAACTGCAGGACATATGGCCAGACCCATGTGGTCTGTTGTGTATATTGGGGACCTGGAGGTAGGTTTTTACATAGCCTTAAGCCTGTTAATGAGTCACAAAGGATGTCTTGATGAGGCTTGTCTGATCTTCTTTCTCATAGCTAACAACTCAGATGTAGGGATCCTCTTGGCCATGAGGGAGATCCAGTCAGTCTGTCGTGGGGGGGAGGGGGTGATTAAGATTTTAAGATTTTATTTTACTTAACAGTTATCTAAGATTCGGATTTAAGGGATAGCTTATATTTCATCCAACAACACTAGGTGGAGGAGATGAGAAGGGGGACAGGGAAGCTTCACTGAATTCCTAAACTTTGTCAGGCCCTGGCTCAGTACCTTTGTGTTTGCCATTTCTTCTGCCAAAGTTGCTCTCCTATGTCACCCTGCAGACACCTACTCTTCATGCCTCAGTTTAAATGTTAACTCCAGAAAGTTTATCCTACCTCTCAGCTGACTTTTTGCAGAGGGATTTAGATGCTGGTCCTCTCCACTGTCAGGTCAGCTGGACAGTGGCAGAAGGGATCTGAGTTCCAGAAAATCACTCACACAGAATACCTTGTCCTGACATGTGAAAGTTGTGTCCAGTGTCTGTCATCCCAGTGCTCCAAAACTTACTGGCCATTCTTTCATTTCAGCATTTGTCATGCTGCTTGTAATAACTGGGATTTTTTGTTTGTTTCTCTCTCCTAGTTTTCCACCAGGGCATTTTGAGTTCCTTGAAAACAGAGATAATGTTCTTTTCTGTATCTCAGCACCTAATATAGTACCAAATTTAGACACAGTAGTAGTCATTCAGTTGAACTGATTTTGTACATTTCTCCTATCAGAATACTTCTAAAATGGCATCCATGGAGTGCTTCCAACCCCCATTTCCTTTCCTTTTCAAATATCCTTTACTGGGTCCAGGTCTGCCTCCCCTTCACCCACCCCACTCCAACCCTACCCCCATGAATTGCTCACTAAGGACTCCAGCCCATTAGCTCTTTCCCTTCTGTGGTCACTTATTGCACCTACAGTCTCCATTACAGAATTTGATACTTTATTTTATATTGTATTCGTAGACCTCTCAATGAGATTGTGGGGTTCTTGAGGGTAGGAGTTATATCTCACCCTTAATATTTTTCAGTTCCTCCTAATTTATTGTATTCTTAGGTACATGGTATGTTTAGTAAATACTGACTGACTGGATTTTACAGATTGAACCTGCTTCCTAAGGGAAGTCTTCTTAGACTAGCATAGACATAGGAGGTGACTTCATCTGGTCTGAACATGCAGCTCTCAGGACTACCCTCCACTCCTCCATCCTACAGTTCACAGTGTTATTCTTTGGATAAACCATATTAATCTTACACATTTCACATTCATTCTGCTATCTGTCCTTTTATATGCTTTGGTTTAATTATATATCCAGGGGAAATAATTATGCCTTGATATAATTAGATCGATAATTCTAACCAATTTTTTTCCTGCAGTACTTTGGCCATTTACACAGTGGCAGCACATCACCATTGAGATGATAATAATTATGATAATGATGATTTATAATAGCTGTATTCATTGAGAACTTATTTGCATTGCACCAGGCATTGTACTAAAAACGTTTTATGTAAGGTTGATGTCCTCACCTTTACACATGAATCAAGACTCATGGAGAGTAATTTTCCTAAGTTACATAGCTAACTAGTGATATTGCTGGAACTTAAAATCCAATCTGTCTGACTCAGAGTGTCTTAATCACTATGTGGCTGACTTCTCAATAAAATGTTGATTATGAATTCTAATTTTCCTGTCTCCTCTCTGTGATCTCTTGTCTGAGTCTTTCTGAAATTCTCTCTTAGTGCGACTCCATCTCTGATTTATTATTTTCCTCTGCAAGTGACAGATAAGTAAGGCTTAGCCCCAGAAAGTAGAAAATATGGGAAGTAGATGTCTGAAAATTAACTGAGGATTCTTCTAGTTGACGGTATGGCAGAAAGGCCTCAGCCAATCTGTCCCAATATGGCTGATATTGTACAGGAGGCACCAAATCGGGGTACATAAGGAAACAACTAAGCCAAAGAAATTAAGCATGTCACCAAAGTCAGTCAAAGGAGCGAGATGTAGATAATCGTTGTGGGAATAAAGAGACTGGAGTCCTATAAAACACATTGGTCAGAGAAGTCCAACATTAGTTACCATTTCTAGTTGGGACAGAGGCATCTCAGTCTACAGACCTCAGGTTGGGCTTTTTCTTAGGGACTCTATTATAATCTTATCTTTCCCTGAAAGAGCTACTTTTTTTTTTCAAGTGCTAAACTGTTCATTTTACCTCTTGGACTATTATAGTCTTTCTTAATTCCCCCTTTCACTGTATGTCATCTAGAGCCAATGGCCAGGGAGAGCACACATATGCATAGCTCATCTCTAGATTTCTTAGGACCTTGAACTTGTTCACTGTGCTGCATGTGCTCTCATTATCCTTTCAGGTCCACTGAAAGGATCAGGTCAGGTCAGGTCCTCTTTTTTACCCTGACTATGCTCCAAGAGGTTATGCTCCATGGGCAGCTTCACTCTATCTCCCTTGTTCTCTGCCTTCTCATCAGAATAATCCCATGGGAGCCACTGACAGATCTTTGGCAATGTCTGAGTTCCTCTACCTAAAGCTCTTTTTGAAGCCATAGCCCTCTCCCTTAGGTGCGCCTGTCACAGTTCCAATAACTGTCCCTTCATGTCTAAAGCTGGTAAAGGCATCTTACTGTGCTTTACTATCTCTTGTTGATTTATTAAACCTGCCCACACCTTTGTAAATAATCCCCTCATTAAAACATGTCCAATTAGCCCTTTGAGTATACCATCTGTTTCCTGCTAGAACCCTGATTAATTCACACACTTTTTTGGTAGACCTTGTTCATATATCCTGTTTTGTTTTCAATCTACTCCTAATTCTTCCTATGCCCAGGATCCTGCACCTTAGTTCAGACCTTCAACAACTCAATTTAATAATATATATTGAACACCTGTACTATACTAGGATCTATGGTAATCACCTTTCCCCCAAGCTTTTAAAAGTCTCTTACCTGGCTTAGTGTCTACTGTTTCAATTCTATTGCCAAATCAATGTTCACAAATAGTATAATACTTTGCTTAGATTCTTTCCTTCCTCAAATATCTTTTGCCTGAAGAAAAAATAGTAACTCTAGGGCGGCGCTGTGGCTCAGAGGAGTAAGGCACTGACTATATATGCTAGAGGTGGCAGGTTCAAACCTAGCCCCAGCCAAAAACTGCAAAAAAAAAAAAAAGATAGCTTTACCTTAACTTTTCATCTTATTTACCTATAAAGCCTTCTGTTCTAGGTTTACTATCTGTTCCCTGAATATTCCTTGTGCTTATTTCTGATGATACTTTGCTTATATTGTACCACCCACAAAGAATCCTACTTCTTTTCACTTAAATGCTGTTTGTCCTTCAGTGCGGAGCTCAAACCTCAGCTCCTCTAGACTCTTCTTAGAACTTAACAGTGGAAATGGTCTCTCCTTCCCAGTGATGTTTATTGTCTGTCCTATTTTTAACAGTTAATTATATCATGTTTTGTGAAATATGTTATCTACATCTTGTATGGTCATTTAGCAGGATATACCAGCTCCACTGCATACTTTAGGCAAGTTCTTTCCTTCCTTTCATTCCTTCCCTCTGGTTACACTTATTGTAGCATCATATATGCCGGGCCCTGTGCGAGGTGCTGAAATGGTAACTAATGTTCGACTTCTGACCAATGTTTTTTTATGTAGTGACAAAACCCCTGATGTGAATCCCATTCACTTTACACATAAAGTCTAGTGAATGAGAGAAACATTGGTCAAATAAATTCACAAGTAATATAAAATTGCAGCTGTGTTAAGTGTTCTATCTTTTAGTAGGGTTTGATATAAGATGGCATAGTAAGAATTAAGCAGATTGGGGATTGGCCAATAGTAGGGAGAGTTCCATAAAAGGAATAACGGATGGGAAAACCCACTCTTGTACTTCCACTGATGGTATGTATCATGTCTTCTATTTCTTTTCTTTTCTTTCTTTTTTTTTTTTTTTTTTTTTGAGACAGAGTCTCACTTTGTTGCCCTTGGTAGAGTGCTGTGGCATCACAGCTCCCAGAAACCTCAAACTCTAGGCTCAAGCCATTCTCTTGCCTCAGCTTCCCAAGGCACCCACCACAACACCCAGCTATTTTTAGAGACAAGGTCTTTCTCTGTCTCAGGCTGGTCTTGAACTCCTGAGTTCAGGTAATCCACCCACCTTGCCTCCTAGAGTGCTGGAATTATAGGCATGAGCCCATGTCTTCTATTTCGTCATTAGCTGAATGGTACCTTCCATGTAATGGGAACTCCAGTAAATATTTGCTGACTTTTCTTGAATATGTTCTAACTAGACCACTTAGATTGATACCATCCCTTGCCTAGTGCCTGTCCCTGTGACATATTTTCCATGGAGTTCTCACATTTTTTAGAACATGCTGTGAATACTATATCTGATACTAGTATATGTTCCTTGTTATATTACCTGTAGTATATTATTTGTTATATGTTATTTGTTATTTTATCTCTCTTTCTTCACAAGTTTGTAGGTTTCTTCAACCTTTCAGGAACTGTACACTTCATGTATTTTTTTTTTTTTTT
>NW_003852486.1:823631-872809 GCF_000181295.1 Otolemur garnettii | reverse complement strand
AAAGTCTATATGATAGCACAGAAGGGAAATTGAGCTTGTGATCACTGGCCAAAAGGCACAATGCCCAGAATCCAAAGCAACTTGGCTTTGCTAGACTAACAATAAACTGAGCTAATTTAATTTTCAGATTCTCAAGTCTTAGTGATTTTTAAATCTTGTCCCTTAAAAACTTAATTCAAAAGGTACTTAATTTAAAAAACCCTAAAGTTAATGAGGGAGGTGTACAAAGGGAGTGGAAGGAATGGGTGATATCATCAATGAAAAGCATGTCAAGGAAGAGGCCTAGCCGTGTGGTCAGAAGTTCTGCCCGCACAGCCTAAGTCAACCTTTCTTTCCCATATGTGCACCTGTGTAACTCAGACCTTGATAACAGCACTGGTTTAGATTTCTAAAAGAAGCTAGAATGACAACCACAGAGGCATCCATTTTATTTAGTAGCTTGTTCTGAACAGAGAGAAATAAAATAAAACAAACCAAAAAAACCTCACACCTTTTTTTCCTAGGTACATTTGACCTGGTTTAGTCTTGAATGCAATGAATGGAAAAACCATCCCTAGAGACTTCTGCTTCCGTAGAGTTGGCCGTCACTGGGCCTGGAGGTGCATGCTAACTTTACAGCAAAAGTAGTGTGTTATTTTACAAACAAACTAGGTTAGCTAGTGGGACTAGAGGACCAGGGTAGCAGCCTTGGGGAAGGCTCAGTGTCCCTGGCTTGTAACAAGAGTATAACTGGCTTCTTTTTGCTGCTCAGACCTCATAGTGAAATCCCTGGGTGGTCCTATTAGCTGATGGGGAAAGAGGGGATAATGAAGTGAAGCAGAACGCAGGGATTTCAGAAGCCTCTTGTGAAACCACACCAACCCCTAGGGCAGCTGATGGCTGCACTCCATTTTCATACTGAAGCATCAAAACTAAAGTATAATGCTTCGTGCCCAAATGCCAGGATTCTTCTGGCATAGATGGCATTCTCTTTGGGCTGCTTGCAGCCACATTGAGAACTGGGTCTCTGCCTTGGGAATATCTTGGGCCTAACAATTTCTTCAGTCCTTGCATTTGGATTCTAGCGTTGAGCTTCCCTTTGGTGTCTCCCATACACCAGGGCATTCAGCTTCTTAGTTTAATTCCAGGGGCTGGAGCTGCAGCTGCTCCCACCCCTATGGAAGAAAGGGAAATACAGTGGTACATGAAAGGTATTTTATTTTATTTTATTTTATTTATAAGGTGCTACAGTGGCAAGACGCTGCTTGGGACAGGGACACACAGCAGAAGTAGTAGATTTTCCAAGATTTCCATTGATGGAGTTTCTCCCCTCCGCAGTATCCTCCTAGCTCCTCACTTCCCAGTCCTACCAGTAGCACAGGTTCGGTGGATGCCTCTTTATTTCTGAAGAGTAGCTTCCAGCCTTCCCTTTCCCATCATCAAACCTGAAATTCTTCATCAGCTGTCTTCCTTCCATGCCAAAACCAGGACCACCGGTTGTTAAGTCTGAAAATCTGGTGTCCTACCCCATAACCAGGACAAGATACCTGCCACCGAGGCTAAGGTCTCTGAATACTTCCTTTCTGTACATTCAGTATATTTGGGCATATATAAATCTATATACATCTTTCTATATATTATCTCTGTTTCTTTCTCCTTAGATAAACCTTTCATATGTGGCATATCCTAATTCCCTGAGCCTCCACCCACCTCTTGCCTCCTAGCCCAAGTGATACTCAAGAGTCTCTTTGATTTCACTGGTTTCCCCCACTCCCGCATCATCTTTTTTCATCTTTACATCCTGGGTGTCCACCCCCATCAGTTGTTTCGGCCATCTTCTGAACATCTCGCCCCCCAACATCTGCCCCTAGTACTCTTCTGACATTCCAAGTCCATGGCTGGTGTGGGAGGCCATTTTTTAATCAGACCTCATTGCTAATGAAGCTTGTCCTATTGCCTGAAAGAGGATTTCAGGTCAAAGGAGACAGGCTATTATTTAAAGAACAATTTAGGGGTTGGGGTGAGAGGAATTTTTCCCAGGGGCTACTTATGGAAGATGCCTGAACGCATTAGTAGGACAGTATGATTTAAAGGGCAACTTCGAGCAAAGCTCAGGATAATTGAGGCAATTCAAAGAGGGTAAGTCAGAAAATGTTCTCTTCTTACTTTGTTATCCAAGAATCTGAGAGTCCTGGGGCTTAGAATAGACAGCAGGGGAATGGGAAGACAGTAATTCTTTCAGGAGGGAAGCAGTGTGCTAAAGAAGCTGAGGGAGTATAACCTGCCAATGGAGAAAACACACACACACACACACTGTTAGTACATTTTGCCCTCACACATTGAAAGAAATTAGGTGAGTCTGCTGTGAATAAAGCTGAGAGTGCAATGCTGGCTCTTTGCCTTCTATGTTCTGTTCAGATTTTCAAGTTTTTCTGGTTCTTGTTTTCATGAGAGCTAGAGAGGAATGGTGTGATTTACAGGAAGTGGGGACTGAAGGATCTTCATTTTCAAGATATAGTTAGTTGAGTTCAAGGAGACATCAATATAATAGGACCTTGTGCAGTTATGGTAAGCTGTGAGCATGGGTCTAACCTCAATATTTTATGAGTTTTCTGCGAGGCTCTGCACACAGATGTGTGTAGATATTCTGTGTAAGTGAGTAGCTTTTAACAGTTGGCTGAGATCACCTAAAATAAACTGCTACTTGATTCATACAGAGACTCTACAAAAACACTTACTGGGTGTTCCTTGGTACCTATTGAGACCAGAAAGCACTTTGGGGATTGGGGGCTTTAGAGAAAGTTCTGTTGCCTGTACTCCCTTCCCTGAATCCTCCCACAGTCTACCAGGGAACAAGGAATGGCCCGAGTCTGACCTCTAAAGAATGCTTTCTAACATGACTGAAACTGGCTTTGTGGCAGAGGAGAGTAGAGATGACACTGATTTTCATCATTTTATACCAAGTCTCAAGAGTGACTGAGAGAGATCATGATTATTTGATCAGGAGGTATATAATTCCCTTCCCTCCCAGCATTGCCTAATGAAATAACTGGCACTTTTTCAGAAAGGCACCAGGAGGCACAACAGGGAGAATAGTGGCTGTTAGCCACAGAGCTCTGCTTTTGCCCAGGCCTTAGCAATGTATCACCAAGGCCCAGAAGCTCTGTACAGCAGTCTGGAACCCGCCCCACTTGGTGGGACTGGTTTAACTTTTCTGGGGAATCAGTGGCCTGTGGATCTAGTTTAAGTTGATCAAGAGTGTTAAGAGAGGGACTCCCTTGCCTTTCCCTCCCTTCCTTCAAATTGAGGAGTTCATAATCCAGGACAGGTGATGTTTTCTAAGTAGAACTGGGTATCTTGAGAGGGTCCATGAGAGAAACTAGAAAGGGGAAATGGTAGTGACCATGGTCCTAGGTTATGGTCAGGAGTCACTAGCAGAAATTAGCTACACCATGACAAACTCTGGCTTCTTTCAGCAGGCCCAGGATAAATTGATTCCAGATTCCTATATTTCTGAGGGCACAGACCCCAAAGTGACCATCAGAGAGAGTCTTGCCTTAGGGAACTTTCTAGATGGGAAAATAGAGATAGAGGGGGCTCCAGCCTCTAGTCACCAAACTTTCTGGTCATGGTGCAGTGGAGGAAGTCTATCCTTCCAACTGCATGGTCCTCTTAAAGTGAGTCTCCAAGCATGGCTGAGACCATCTGAGCCACTTTAGCCTAATCCCTTTCTTTCCCCATCCTGGCTTAAGGGAGGTGCATGTATTGGGGTGGAAGCAGCGGGAGGCAAAAGGGGACAGTAGGAGGAAAACTCAACTCCAGTTGGCCTAGATTACTGATAGGCCACTGCATTAAAATGGAGGATGGGTGCTTCTGGGGATCTCCAGCAAGCCCGGGTAGTACTCTTTACTCAGGGCATTCAAAAGAGGAAAAGAGACCAGCGGGGTGGGAAGGTGGGAACAGACCATCAGACATTGCTGATGCGCACACTAATGGCACTGCCCTCCTTCTCAGCCTGTTCCCGTAATGACTCCTCCAGCTTGAGCTTCTCAGGGTCTCCATAGCGTACCGTGCTGTCATGGAGGCCACTAGGAGAGGCCACTTTCACAACTTGGTCAAAAAGGCTGAAGTCAGCTATGTATTTACCACTGGCTGACAGTGAGATGGCAGGTGTGAACTCATAGCCCCATAGGATCTCCTCTGGCAGGTAGGAAGTGCGCACCTGGCAGGTGGCACTGGTGGACTCCACTGTCCCACTTAGGATCAGCACCAGCTCAAAGTCACCCTCACCGCTTCGAAGAGGGAGATCTTTCAAGGGACTGGTGTCATCTACCACATGATAAAAGGTAAGGGGTAGAATGAGGAAAGGGCTGTCAGAGGCTGTGTCCACTTGGAAAGTCACATTGACCTGGTTGAGCCGGATGTTCTCACCCTCCTTGGTTTGGTGGGTCTGAAGCAGTTTGCCTGTCACCTGGCAGCCAATGAGGAGGCTCTTACGCATGTTGGCAACTCTAATCATAAGGCAAGGCTTCCCGTTGTGGGAAGCCACAACTGCGTGCTGGCTGAAACGGATGGTCTCAGCCCGCTTCTTGGGCCGGGCAATCTTCGCCAGGAAGGTACCTGTGATGAAGATTTCCAGGATGGTGGTGAGCACCAGCTGCGCGATAAGCAGCACGATGGCCAGCGGGCATTCCTCACTGATGTAGCGGAAGCCGTAGCCAATGGTGGTCTGGGATTCCAGGGAGAAGAGGAAGGCCCCAGTGAGTGTGTGCACCTGGACCACACAGGGCGTGTGGTTGGCCGGGGGGCCCAGCTCCAGCAGGTCCCCGTGTGCCACAGCCACCAGATACCATACCACACCAAAGAGGAACCAGGTGCCTGCAAAGGTGGCAGAGAAGAGCAGAAGCTTGTAGCGCCACTGCATGTCAATGAAGGTTGTCCACAGGTCCTTGAGGTAGAGGAAGCGCTTGTCAGCAATGTGCTCCATCCTCACGTTGCTGCGACCATCTTTCGTCAGGACTCTCCGACGTCGTATCCCTGGGCCCATCAGGGGCCGGCTTTCTGTCTGAGTGGTCTGACTGTAATACACCTTGGCAACTGATGTCATCTGGGGGGAGCAAGACAGCACAGTGGAGGTTATTATAGAAATCCAGCCAACTCCTAGCCACCTCTTAGTGGGAAGGAGGAGTTAACATTCACCTGAGTGCCACTTGTTTGTTCTTTTATTAGCAAATGTTTATCAAGCACTTGCTGTATGCCAGGTCATATGCAAGGTGCTGGTAAAACAAAGAAGAAAATGGCATCATCCTTGCTCTCCAGACTTCACTGCCTCGTAGGAAAAACACACATTCATTGAACAAATAATTGTAATATAGTCTGATATTTATAATTCTTAGAAGGGGAGAGAGAGTATTTAGCTCATAGTTCCTTGAAGGCAGGGATGAGACTAAGGAGAGAGAGCTCTACTAATCTCTGTTCACCATAAAACCAGTTCTGTAAAGACCTCTATTTTTGAAGTAGATTCCCCCATGACCCTCACAAAAAGCTAACCTGTTGAAATCCTTCCAGGCCAATCCCTCTTAACACACACATACCTTTCATTTCTTTATTTCTCTCCCACCCCCAAATGAATACCCATTGGTGATACTAAGATAGTGATCTGGCTCAGAAAATAGCAGAAACTGCCTATTCCTCTTCTCTTCAGGATGTGCTCCAGCATTCAGCCCTTGGTGAAACATTTTTTATCCCCACCCTTATCATCATGTGGGGAAATTTGATTGGGTTAGAATCTAGGGTGGTGGTAGGAAAAACACAGACAAGACTTAAAAAAAAATCTGCAGGCCACACGTGGAGCACTTGAGGACTGCTTGGCTTATCTGTGGTATCAGATATTGCCAAAATTATACATGGTGTTTTTTGTTTGTTTTTGCTCATCAGCTCTCATTAGCGTTTGTGTATTCGATGTGTGACCCAAGACAACTCTTCTTCCAATGTGCAATGGAGAAGAAAAAGGTTACACCCCCTGAAGCACTCGTGGAGGAGAAAACATGCTAAGCAAGTTTCCTGGCAGCACTGGGACGTCTCTCCAAGGACTGGCAGAAATGCCAGATTGTAGGTGGCAAAATTGTCATGGCTGAGTGAAGCAGGAGAGTCAAGAATGTAAATTAAGTAGCAGCTATGTCTGCACAGGCTCAAATTCAGGATTGCTATTTGTTCTGATAGCAGAAAGTGGGACAAAGTACTGAAATAGGAGACGTTCCCTTAATACAAGGTGCCTGACATCCCTGCCCAAGGAGGAACTTGTACTTTTCCAGCAGAGAAAGAATTTTAATCACTTGAGCCCTTACACTCTGAGTCTGATGGCCAGATCTTCTGGGAAGGGGAGCAGGGTGATCTCTGGGGAGTCTGGTCTTTCTTGGAGAATACAGAGGCCCATCCCATTCTCCACTTCACAGTCTGAACATTGCATTTCATCCTTACACTGCCCCATTCCCTATTTTCCCTATGGCCTTGCCCCTGGAAAACTCTAAATTATTTGGGTCTATTCATATGCCAATCCAAACAGGAACTGAATTGGAGGTCACCAGTGCATGAGAATCCCAAGAATGTTCAGAGGCAAACAGGATACCTATTTTACTAGCCCCTAGGCCACTTGGAACTTTTGTCCATGTGAGACTACTCCGCCAAACTTGGATGTTGTTCACTCTCCAGTCTCCTGGGTCACTTTGAAAGAAAAAAGAAGCTCTAAAACAGTTAAGTTTGAAGAACTTATATTTAGAACCCAACTAAATCCCCATTTAATACTTAGTAGCAGTAATAATAACAAACCACCACCACAATGCCTGTGTCTATAAACCATGTGAGAGTTCACACATTAGCATGCCTTTTCATTTGATCCTCAAACTATTGAAAAAAAGATGTCAACTTCTATAAGAGATTTTAAGAAGTATTAGAGAATAGAGGAAGTGCTGCAAAGTTGGAGTGAACATAATTATAATTTTCTTTCTTTCTTTCTTTCTTTTCTTTTTTTGTAGAGACAGTCTCACTTTATCACCCTCAGTAGAGTGCTGTCACGTCACATTGCTCACAGCAACTTCCAACTCCTGGGTTTAGGTGATTCTCTTGCCTCAGCTTCCTGAGCAGCTGGGACTACAGGCGCCCACCACAACACCCGGCTATGTTTCTGTTGTTGTTGTTGCAGTTCGGCAGGGGCCGGGTTTGAACCCGCCACCCTCGGTATATGGGGCCGGTGCTCTACCCACTGAGCAGCCCATAATTATAATTTTCAAAAAGTAAGGTATGCTTACAAACTGCAGACAAACAGGTAAGATGTTGATCCTAGGCAAGATTCTAGAATAGAATATTAAAATTGTGAGGAGGCATGCAGGGTAGGGGAAAGGAAATTATCAATGGGACCCAGCATGGGCTTATCAAGAAATCACAACAAAATAAGCTAATTTTCTTTATGATAAGGTTCCCAAATTGACAAATCAGACAAGTGCAATAGATAAAAAAAATACATACCTAAACTTCAGCAAGATGTTTGACAAGATCTTTCATTATGTCCTTGGGAATAAGATAGAGAAAAATGGGCTCGGCGGTGGTAGCATGGTGGTTATGGCACCAGCCACATACACCGAGGGTAGCAGGTTCGAACACGACCTGGGCCAGCTAAACAACTGCAACAAAAAAATAGCTGGGTGTTGTGGCAGGCACCTGTAGTCCCAGCTACTTGGGAAGCTGAGGCAAGAGAATCACTTAAGCCCAGGAGTTTGAGGTTGCTGTGAGCTGCAACACTACAGCACTCTACCAAGGGCAACATAATGAGATTCTGTCTCAAAAAATAAATAAATAAAATAAAAATAAAGGTAGAGAAAAATGAACAGAATTCTAATCTTACAAAGTGACTTCAAAATCAGTAACACTGGTAAGTGGACCATAATAGCCTGGAGTTAGTTTTCTAGTGATATACACAGTGCCAGAGAGCTTTATCTTTGGCCTTGCCCTATTCTATGTTCTCAGCACTAATTTCATTCAAAGCTACAGAATATTAAGGCCATCAGTTATGCAGCTGACACAAAGTTGGGATGGATAACAAATGCAAGAGCCGAGGCAAAATAAGGATTTAAAGGAGCCAGATGAATGGGCCAAATATAACAAAAAGGATAAATGCTGGATTATGTTCTTGGGCCCAAAAATTACCTGAGCACTTGAGAAGATGGAGTTTACCAAGCAACACTATGAAAGAAACTTAAATGTGTTAGAATACAGGATGAGTTATTCATGTGTTTTCATTGCCAAAAAAGCAAAGCAATCTTAAGCTACTTTAGTTGAATAAAGTCTTTAGAATAAGTAGGTTCTACCCTACTGTGTTCATCCCATACTTGCAGCATCAAGGAACAATGCGGACCAGCCCAGTGAGAAGTGGCTGAAGGAAACGGGCATGTGTAATCAGGAGAAGAAACAACTTGAAGGACATAATGGATGTACACATGCAAACACTGATTCCCAGGGCTTTCTGTGATCAAAAATTTAAATGAGTTCTTTGAGCTCCAAGGGGAACAAGCAGGACCAGTGAGTTCAAACTACAGGGAAAACAATTTCAGACTGAAATTACTAAGAGCACTGCAACAATCTGGCCACTCCAAATGTGAAAAGGGCTTCTCAAAAAGTAAAGAGTGCCCTGTCCCTGAAGGTTTTCAGAGATAGGTTGGACAAGCATTTAGAGATTCCATAGAGGAGATTAAAGCTCTGGACAGGAGGTTGCAAAAGACTTTACCTGCGTTCCTGGAGGACCAAGATGCCTGTGTCCTCCAACTACCTGTACCCCTACACTTTCTATGGTGACGTTCAGGGATCCTCCATGGACGTCCTAGCTTCTTTGTGTTGGGAGAGTCTGTATATCACGAGGAATGGAAGTTCTTAGGGCCCAAGGAAAGCCTTGCTTATTATTCTCAAAATAATAGCCTACAATCATTTCCATGTTTAAGTTGACAAAATATGTAATTTGATCCTCATACTATGAGGTAAGTGGGAAAGACATCATTAGAAATTAAGGCTCGGAGAGGTTTGCCCCAAATCGATTAGTGGTAGAACTGGAACTAGAAAACCTAGATCTTTTGGCTCCTGGTCCAGAACTTTTTAATTGTAGAAACTGCTTCTATGTACCCCAGGTTCATTCTCATGGGTTTCATGCTCTCAAGAGGTGCCTCTGTGGTGCCAGGTATAGAAGACCACAGCTGAGACAGAGAAGTCAGAGCCCAGCACTAAGGCTATTAGGCTCATGGGCTCTGGAGATCTGGGCTACCAGCTAGCCTCTTTGTTGCCTCTGGCTGTTGTGATTGCCGCCTCCAGCTGTTGTGCCTGATGTTGCCAGCCTTTTTATCTGCCAACTCCAGCTGTTATCTGTTGCTCCCAGCTGTTGTGCCACCTCCCACGGCCAGGCAGCTTTGTTCTCCTGGGTGGCCAGAATCAGAAGCGGATAAACAATCAGCCACATTCCACCCCCAAGCTGACCAGGCAGCCAGGAAGGAAGCTGGCCAAAACTCTGGACATGGTTTGTCTCTGCCCCACCCCAAGCATGCAAGCTCTTCCCTCTAGAGGGCACTATTTCCCCAAAACAGGCCCCCCCAAATTCCAGGGACAGAATTCTGAAACCCAGCTTCTGACCGGTGAGCGGTAAAAGAGATAGAAGCAGGGACATCCACCTTCTTTCTTCCCTAAGAACTGAACCAGTGATTTTTTCTCTAAAACAAAAGTCAGTCATACCTACAGCAGCGCGAAACATGTTCCTGCAGCAACTAGACTCCCATCTGTGGCTCCTTGCCTGGAAGACCCACCTGGAACTGCTTTTCTTTACCTGAGAGTCATTTATTCTCTAGACTAATGGAGGGATCATCAGAGCCTTCCTTGAGGACAGGGCTGCTCTGGAGTACACTGTCTTGAGTAAGGACACTGTTCTTGTGACAACAATTGATCCATGGCCCCCTCTGTTTTCAGGATAGACTGGAAACCTCTCAGCACAGCGCTCACAACCCTTCATGCTTTGATCTCTGCCCACCTCCTGCCTTTACTCTTGACAATCACAGGGGCCCTGGACTCCAGCTCTATGAAGAGCCTCAAGGGCTGGTCCCTCCTACCTCTGGGCCTGCTTTCATGTGCCCTGTGCCCTGCCTACCTGATGATCTCCTCCTTACCTTTCAAAATTTGACTCAAGTGTTAGTTACACCCTTTGATGTCTTCCCTGATTCTCTAAGAAAATAGTTCATCTTCCCTTTTTCTTCTCCCACTGCCAGCATCCCATGCTTCATCTTGTAAGTATTCCTATTTTGAAACATTATAGTACTTTGCAACGGTTTGTTTACCATTGTTTGCCATCTGTGTGCTCTTAATTTAAGGTCATAGACTCTGCTTTTCACCCATTTGTTAGTACCTACTACATTTGCTAAGAAAGACAGAGTGAAGGCGTGACTAAAGCCCTGTCTGGGCAAGGTGGAGGCCCCAGTGAGAGCTGCAGCCCTGGTCTGCCTGATGGGAGAGGCCTGACTTTTGATGA
The DNA here is from genome assembly GCF_000181295.1 of Otolemur garnettii. Taxonomy (NCBI): domain Eukaryota; kingdom Metazoa; phylum Chordata; class Mammalia; order Primates; family Galagidae; genus Otolemur; species Otolemur garnettii. The sequence continues at coordinate 862,275 of NW_003852486.1, read as the reverse complement.
CCTTTAGGAGGAGCCACGGCAGAGTGCAAAGGACCTGAGTTTACACAGACTTCACTGATGCTGCAGATGCTTACAAATCCCTTGTTCAGAAGGTGGAGAAGGAAAGCCTCAAGATGTCAGCTCTTGGCTTGGCGCCCACAGCCTAGTGGTTAGGGCCCGGCCACATACACCAAGGCTGGCAGGTTCAAACCCGGCCTGGGCCTGTTAAACAACAATGACAACTACAACAAAAAAATAGCCAGGCCTGTGGTAGGCTCCTGTAGTCCCAGCTACTTGGGAGGCTGAGGCAAGAGAATCCTTTGAGCCCAAGAGTTTGAGGTTGCTGTGAGCTGAGATGCTAGGAAGGGGGACATAGTGAAAGTTTGCCTCAAAAAAAAAAAAAGTCAGCTCTCCTATGGGTCAGGGGTTCCATTTGCAGGAGGATGGGGAGAAAATGAGCCTTGTAAATTGCTAGGGAGTACTGCAGTTGATTGTGCTAAATTAGGTGAGTAGAAAGGCTGCTTCAGCTCCCTCCCAGGGGCAGCAAGTCCCTGGAGGGGTCAGGGAAACTTAAAACACCTTCTCCCAAGGAGAGAGCTTTATCTGTTTTCTCTGCTGCAGAGCAGAAAGGAGCTTTGGCATATGAATACTAAATGCATTCACTTCTGAATGGGAAGGAATCCTCTTAATTCCCTTCCTTGCTGTTCCCCTTTGGTTCCCTAAATAGCTAATGGTACCATCATCCTCCCAGTTACCCAAGCTTGGGGTCATCTCAAACTATTCCCCCTTCCTCAGTGGCACAATCCCCTAACGTCATCTGCTGTGGGTTTATCGCTGTGCCTCCCCCTGTGTTTCATTGTCTTACTTCAGGTCCTTGATGCCTCACTTGATACAGTTACTGCATCAGCCTCCTACTCAGCACCTGTCTCCTTTCTCTCTCTACTCAGATCCATCCTACATTGCTGCTGGATTCTTCTTCCTCAAATACACCTCTGATCATGAATCAGTGAAGATGTATCCAGTACTTTACAAAACCTTTTCTATTCTATTCTCATGGCTTTCCTATGAGATATAAAGATTACCATCCTGGGGTGGCACCTGTGGCTCAAAGGAGTAGGGCGCTGACCCCCATGTACTGGAGGTGCCGGGTTCAAACCTGGCCCCAGCCAAAAAACTGCAAGAAAAAAAAAAAAAGATTACCATCCTTGTTTTATGAATGAAGAAACAGGCTCAGAGAGATGATGTGACTCAGGACCCTGCAGAACTGGGTTCATGCTTGGTCCCTTGTTTCCCAAATGCACTTATCACTACATTGTGACTGTCTCAGTTCCTTCCCCAGCTCAAAAAAGTTCAATGTGTCTTCGTTATCTACCAAAAAGAAGCAAAACTCAGGCTGGCAAATACAGCCTTCCACAGTCTGCTTGTAAACCTCCTCTCCAGGTCGGGCGCAATGGCTCACACCTGTAATCCCAGCACTCTGAGAGGCCAAGGCAGGAGGTTCCCTTGAGCTCAGGAGCTCTAGACCAGCCTGAGCAAGAGCAAGACCCAGTTTCTACTGAAAATATAAAAACTAGCCAGGTGTGGTGGGAGGTGCTTGTAGTCCCAGCTACTAGAGAGGCTGAGACAAGAAGATTGGTTGAGCCCAAGAGTTTGAGGTTGGCTCGGCGCCTGTGGCTCAAGCGGCTAAGGCACCAGCCACATACACCTAAGGTGGCAGGTTCGAATCCCCAGCCCGGGCCCGCCAAACAACAATGATGGCTGCAACCAAAAAATGGCCGGGCATTGTGGTGGGTGCCTGTGGTCCCAGCCACTTGGGAGGCTGAGGCAGGAGACTCGCTTGAGCCCAGGAGTTAGAGGTTGCTGTGAGCTGTGATGCCATGGCACTCTACCCAGGGGGATAGCTTGAGGCTCTATCTCAAAAAAAAAAAAAAAAAAAAAGAGTTTGAGGTTGCTGTGAGCTATGAGACTATGGCACTCTACCCAGGGCATAGAGTGAGACTCTGTCTCAAAAATAAATAAATAAATAAACTTCCTCTCCAGCCTTATTTCCTGCCAATTCTCCTCGATGGCACACCACCAACAAACCAGCCACTCCTGGATCCCCATTGTGCACACCTGTGCTTTCCCAACTTCGTATGGTCATGGGTGCTCCTCTTTTTTCCTGTCCCCTCTTCCTCCTTGTCTCTACATACCCAAGTCTCACCTTTCAGAGCCCCATTCAAATAACAAGTCTTCCATGAAGCCTTCTCTGATTCCCATAGCCTGAAGTCATTCCTCCCTTTCCTGAGTTTCTACATATGCATATCTACATCCATCTGTACCTGTATGGCACATCTCTCCATATCTGGCATGTTATCTGTCTCCTACTACAAATAAGCTTACTAAAGGAAGGATCCAGGCATAACAACCTTGACCTTGGTTACCCTAAAGATCAGCATAGATCAGATCTATGACACAGAGTAAGCGCCTGAGAAATAGTTGATGAATGAATTAATGCGTAGGAGGGGACTCCCTATCCACTCCAGTGAAAGAGGACAAGGTAAGAGACGCATAGGAACCCTGGTCCAGGGCCTCACACTTTCTCCCTTCTTGTTTGTGTCTTCTCTTGATATTGCTTATGATTTGTTTTGCTTTCTACTTAGGGAAACCCAGGTAAGTAATTATTAATACTAACGGATATGCGACAAACCGAATGTTTTTGTTGGTAATGATGCAAGCTACCATAGGCAGTGTGAGTTGAGTTTTCATGCATTCATACAATAAATATATTTTTTCAGCATCACCGTGTACCAGATTCTAAACAAGGCACTGGATCTAGAATCAGGAAAGGACTAGTAAAAACAAAATTAAATTAAAGTAAAGTAAAATAAAATATGCATTGGAATTATAGAGATGGATCAGATGTAGATTCTATCCTTAGAACCTTACAATCTGATAAGGGAGGCAAAAATAAAACAAGTCGGAAGTGTTAAGTGCCATAGAAGAGGTGGCAATGAAGTACAAGGGGAATTTGTGAAGGAAAAGGTAATATCTAAGCCAAACCTGATAGCTTATTCCAACTGCCTGACCTGTAATTCCAGCACTTTGGGAGGCCGGAGGATCACCTGAGCCCAGGAATTCAAGACTAGCCTGAGCAACATAGCAAGACTCTAATAAAGAATTTTTTAATGATGGTATGTGCCCGTAGTCCCAGGCACTCAGGAGGCTGAGGAGGAAGGAGCCCAGGAGTTCAAGATCAGCTTGAGCGATATAGAGAGATTCAATCTCAAAAGAAAAAGAAAGAAAAAAGAAAAACAGACATCTAGCTCAAAGGATCAGGGTTGGGAAAAATAACATGTATTCACTGAGCACCTATTATGTGCTAGGCACTGGACTAGGTTTTGTTTTTTGTTTTTTTTATTTGAGACAGAGTCTCATTATGTCACCCTGGGTACTGTGCCGTTGCGTCACAGCTCACAGCAACCTCAAACTCTTGAGCTTAAGTTATTCTCTTGCCTCAGCCTCCCAAGTAGCTGGGACTACAGGCTCCCACCACAAAGCCCAGCTATTTTTTGGTTGTAATTGTCATTTTTGTTCAGCAGTCCCGGGCTGGATTCAAACCCACCAGCTCTGGTGTATGTAGTTGGTGCTAGGGCCATGGGTCTGCCAATTTACAGACACCGAGCCTACGTTGTTTTTTGTCTGTACTCATATGACTCCACAAACAATCCTATAAGAATGTGGATATCCTCATTTAGGTCAGGAAACTTATTTAGTAAGTAACAACCAGGAGTTGAGCTGCTTCCTCCTTCCCTGATTGCCTCACTCTGGGAAGACATGGAGATGGGATGAGCCTAAATGATTGGTGAGACCTGGACTCTTACAGAGTGAGTTTTGGGAAGCCGAGAAGAGGCCCTTCTGATGAAGGCAGCAGTATGGGCAGAAGTACAAAGTACAAAGTATGAGCACTGAGGTGACCCAGGGCCAGGCAGGGAATAAGGAACCGTTCATTTTGGCTGAAGTCTTAGGAACACAGGAAAGATCTTTGTAGGACAAACAGGGAAGACAATGAGTGCTCAACACCCTCCTGCTTTGTGGCCAGCTTCACTGTCTAAGGTCGTGAAGGCCAGCTGGAATAAGGGCAACAGTCACGGCCTGGGCCCCTGCCAGGCTCAGGTGCAGAACCTCAGCCTCTTCCCCCTGGTGCCCCAGCCTGTGGGACTTCCTTCCACAGAGCCACTGGCCGATTTTTCTTGTTCACAGCTTACTTCCTCTTCAGATGTTTGGTTCAGGGAAACAAGGAGAAAGGGAGGCGAACTATCGTTTACCAAATGTCTACTTTAGACTGCCACTTGACATTTCACCTCTGCAACAACTCTGTCCAACAAGTCTTCTTGTCTTCATAATTACTGCTCAGGAAACTGAGGTTCGGAGAGCCCAGATGACACGATGTGTAAGTAGCAGAGCTGGGATTTATACCTGGTTCTAGCTGGAATCCAAAGTCCTTTTCTCTTTTTCTTCAGGATAACATGATAGTAAATTTGCCTTCACCGAGCTAATTCAACACTGGACAGCCAGCAGATGACACCTTGGACATGCTGGGGGTGAGCAGGAGACAGAACAGTGTGGAAACTCACAGCAGGGATGCTCCCCACGTATCTGAGGGGTGGAGGCAACACTCTCCCCTTGAGGTTTCTTTATCCCCTGTGTCTCCTCCCGGTTTGGCATGGCACAACCTTATTGACCAGGTTCCTTCTCTTGGACTCTCCTGTTAACTGCCTTCTCATCCCTTTCATTCACCTACACCACACATTTGCCTTTCTCATGTTTCATCCTGGCTGTCACTAAAATGTCCCCTCCCCTCCATCCTCCTTGTCACTTTCCGTGCCTTTTTTTCTCTAATTGTCACATCCCCTCCTCTTAGTTTCTCCGGGCTTCTGTGTCTCATTCTGGAGACCTGATTTTGCAAATGGTGACCTGGAGGAACAGTTTGCTGTCTGTCTAATCACAACTCTCACCTTCAAATTCTTTCTTCACTTTATCCTTCTATTCTCCCTCTATATCCCAAGGCCTAGGTGTCCACATCAAGAGAGGCATTTCAAGCCCTAAGGCCTCCTGTTCTCCCTAGTTCTTCCCTCTAGAAAAGAGTCTCTTGATTTAAGGATTTGGAAATGGGATCAGAAGGGCAGGCAGTTTCCAGGAAGACAGAAGTACCCACTGTAGCTATTAAGTAACCCAATTGCTGTAAGTATGAAGGTATTCTTGAACCAATCACTGTTGGGTAAAAACCGATGAACAGGTGAAGAGAAATAGGGAATGATGGCCCCTGCTTGCGCTCTGTCCTGGTGCCTGTCCCTCACACTCACGTGCTGTGTACTGGAAGAGTCCTGTTCACAGGTAGAGGGGCTTTGAGCACTATCAGTCTCAGGATCTGAGACTTGGCTGTTTTCCAAACCCACGCTCATCTTCAGCAGCTGGGCCAGATGCACGTCCGTGCAAGCGTTCAGGGGAATGAGGAGAGAACCAGGAGCAAGGATGTGCAAGACCCTCCCTGGAGGGCACCACTGCCTGGCAGGAAGTGCTCTGGGCACCACTGCCTGGCAGGAAGTGCTCTGGGCCGAGAAGAAGGACATGTGGGTGCCAGCCCAACTCTGCCGCTGACTAGTTGTGACCTTGGCAGTCTCCCGGCCTTTCAGGCCTTTATTTCCTTCACTGTGGAACACGGAGTTGTATTAGTTCCACACTTCTCAAACAAGGCCATCACTAGTGTGCCAGGAGGCACTCAAAGCCACAGGACTAAATTCAGTGCATTTTCTGAAGATAGAAATTTTGCTCAAAGATTTTGAGGGAAAATATTACTTGAATACTAAATGAACAATGATGATGAAGTAGAATGAAAAACTCACATAGCTTTAGACAAAAATAGATGTCAAGGACGTTCAATGTGTGACAGCTTAAGGCTCATCCTCATGGTTTCTGGGGCACAGGTTCCCTCTCCTCTGCCTTGATGAACACAGTTTGCAAGGTGCTGTGTTAGAGTAGGATCAAGGTCACTTGCTCTAAAATTACAAGTCCAGCCAGAGCGCCCCCCACTGCAATCTGGTCCCATTCCTCCAATTGGCCTTGTTGGAGAGAGGAAACAGCTCTTCAGCCTGCGCTCACCAACCATATTCTCTCTTTTGTGGACAATTCCAACTTGAATAGCAACCTCTGAGGCCTCCAGAAGGAGATCAGTGGCACTGGGATGGAAAAGAGGCACTTCTGAGCTTCCAAGTGTTCTCAATGAGACACAGGGGAAGCGAAGAGGAAGCAGAGGGTACGCGAGGAGGGCAGGAAGAAAAGCATGGCAGGATTATGTAAGCCCTCAAGGTTGGAAGAAGAATGGAGCTGGGTTTTCGGTTCTTTTCAAACTTGATGTCTTTATTCATTAATCTCCCTCCTTTTGTGCCCCAAGGAAAATAAACAAATAGAAATGGAGCCAGATGCACACAAATCTCGAGGTAGGAAAAAAGGGAGTGTGTGTGTCCAGGGCTGACTTTCCAGCTGAATCACTGTTGCCTCTGTTTCCCGCTCTCTGCTCTCCTTCCCCCTTTCCCTCCCGTCTTGTAACCCCAGCCTGACACTGAGGCCTTGGTCCGAGGAAGAATAGGCTTTTCTTCCCTTGTGTCAACGTTTGGAAAGTTCTCATAGTCTGATCAAAAGAAAGGATAAAAGCCTTCAAAGCATTTCCTGGGAGCCTGTAACCTCTGCGTGGCCCTTCTGACCCCCCACCCCCCACCATGTGTTGTCCAGTCTAGAGAGGGAGGGACAAAGAAATGGGGCCACAGCAGATGTTCCCCTCTGCTCAGTCACTACCCTGCCTGTCAGTGTGGGCTGATGAGACCATTCCCCCTTTCTCCACCTCCATCCCCAGGCAATGCCTTTTTCCCCTGCTAAAACGAACAGTGTCCCGGCAGAGATCTACCTAAAGTTTGACATCTCTGGGACCCCCTCTTTCCCTGGCAGGAGAGGGGAGACAACTTCCTGGCTCAGGCAGAAGACTGGCACTGCCTCTCAGAAGCACCTGCCCTCCTAGCCCTTCATACCACCCCATCACACTGCCTTCCTGAGTCATCACTGTGCCACAGAGGCTGCTCTGAGCTGTCGTCTGGGCCACCAGGGCAGCACATCCTGGACTCGGCAGGGAGCTGGTCCTTTGTGAGCTACTTGGCACTACACAGAGTTCAGCTGAGGACAGAGGGTGCCCCACTGCTTCTCAGCTCCCTCTCTAGCACCCCAGAGAGGCTCTGAGCATGGCCATACCTGGGTCCACCCCTCAAAAGAACACGCGCTGAGAGGTGTGAACTCATCCCTCCTCCTTTTGACTGAAGAGTCAGAAAAATCAGTGTCAGTGCTAAGGTGCTAACTCCTACTGGTATTGTTATTTTATTGTTATCAGTAAGACACGAGATACTAAAAAGGTTCCTAAGGATACTGGGGAAAAATCTCAAGAGGGTCTGAACTGGATTAGAGAGAGAAGGAATGATGAACAAGATGTCTGTTTAGGGTCCTTTCTTCCTGTGGGGAGAAGGGATCCTCTGCCCCAAATCTCCAACCAGTCATCACCTGGCCTGGGCACCCAAGATTCTCCATAGGGGAAATCTGTGCCCAACTTGTCTCCACAGATACTGGTTGAGGGGATCATCCTAGTTTACCTATGAGAATTACTCTTTGAGACACAGCCCCTCAGGAGAGTTGACTTCCAGCCTCTGCTGACTTTCCAGCACAGGAAACTGGCAAGATGATAGATGGGCGATGGGGAAACTGTAGAGGCAAAAGGGGATTCACAAATGTCAAGCTTCATTAGCTATTTGCTAGTCTCTGCTCCCTGCGGAAGATTTATGCCCCCATTAGGGGGCAGGGCTCTCCGGTGCCTCCAGGCTGCCCTTGACTGTCTAAGGAACGCTGTACCCCTCCATCCCTTATAATATTAGATTGAACCATATGAAATTACCAATTAAAAAAAATGGGTCCCCTATCAATGACATCAAATATTGCAATCTAGTAATACATTATAATAAAAATAATAGTTAACAACAACCTTCAAAATGTGGGACACTTGTACACATTCAGAAGAATTCCATCTGCTCTCCCCAGCCACACTGGGGCAAGTAAAGCCAAAAGAACCTCTCACCAAGGTCGCAGCTGGACTTCCAATCACTAAATCCAAGGGCATTTTCTCAGCCCTTAACCCCAGCAGTCTCTGCCCCATTGGAGAATGGTGACCAGCCTGTCTGTTCTCTACACTCTTTCGGTGTGTACTGAGGTGTGGGGATCCAGTGGTTTTGTAGAACTTGATTAACTGTTAAGTGGCTCTGCCACTTCTCGGGTTTATGATTTGGGGCAAATCACTTAAGCTCCTGAGTTTCCATTTCCCCTATCTGCAATAAGAGTCCAATAATCCACGGGCATTAGGAGAACTAAATGAGATCGCATATGTCCCTGTGAGTGGTCAAGCCCCAGGGATGTGGACAGACTCATTGTCAGTCTCTGATACCACATTCTCCAAGTTCTCTATAATTCTGTTTACTTTAGACTTCTGTTGCTGTGATCTCTCTTTGAGGGGACCCAGGGGGGAAAAGGGGAAGTTAGGGGGGAGAAAGAGAAACCAAGAGAGCAGGAGGAAGTCAGGAAGGGTACCCAAAACCCACCTGAAACCACACGGAATCTTGGGACCAAGCCAAGAACACTGTGGCTGGTGGTGAGCTGTACAAATAAAGAAAGTGGGTGAGGAGAGATGTCTCTCAGCCCTTGACTAGAGGAGAACAGAATTGCTAAGTAAAAGGGATTAAAAAAACTATCAGCTTGAGAGAGGCGACCAATTAAGGCACAAGACAAAAATGACACAAACCAATGAGAGAGACCCTGGGGAAGGTAGAAAAAACCCCAAATCCCAACCTGACAGCAGGACCCCATTCGGGACCCCTCCCACTGCCTCACAGGCTTTCTCTATCAATAAACTTTTGGTTTGGGCCACTCCCTCTTCTGGCCCATGAATTCATTCTTCAGCTTCTTGAGACCGTGGGGAGAGACAGTGCTGGTGACATCCTCTGTCCTTAAATCTTGGTGTTTCTTAGTAATTGGCTGTGGCCTTTTCCTCCTCTACCTTCCTCAACCATGTCAGCCACTCCATGGAGTCCACCTCACCTCTGCCTTGCATGGCCACAGACTCGCCAGTTCCCTCTGCCCGGAGCATTCTAATTTTAATATGTTCAGACTAGTGTCCTCTTTCCTCAAAAAGGAGTCTCTTTTGTGTTTCCTTTCTTGTTCATAGAATTACTCACCTTTGGGTACCCAAGCTAGAAACCTAAAAGTCACCCCTGCTTTCTTTCTTGCCCCTCATTCAGTTGGTCACCGCCCATCAATTCTGCCTTTGTGGCTTCTCCTCATGTCCTCTAAGGCTGCCCCAGCGCAGCCTCAAATTCTCTTTCATTTGAAGCTTTGCAATGATCTCCTGGTCCTCCTGCCCCCAGGCTCGCCTTCCTCTCCCCATCCCTTCAGCGGCCTCAGTGCCCTGTACAACTCACTCTGATCCGCCCGCCGGGCCATATGCTCTTCAGTGAGTTCCCACAGCTTTTGTGATGAAACCCAAACTTCTTGGCATAACATTCAAAATCCTTCACTGTCTCACTCCACCTTACTTTCCACAGCCTCCCCCTGGCCCTTCTCCCTTCATGGCCCATACTCCAGCCATGTGAAACGTGACCTTCACTTCACTTGCCCATCTCTAGGCCTTTATTCAGCTGGCCTGCTTTGTTCAAAACACCCTCTCCATGCCCCTCAGTCCCCTGTAGGCCTGCTTGCTTCCCTTTCAAATCCTCTTCCTCCTCCAACGCCCTCTTCCAAACTCTTCTCTACTGTCCAGCCTTCCCTAGGCTCCCAGGCAGAAATATTTACTTTCTCCTATGTTCCTGGGACATTTTGCCATGCTACCTTTTGATTGTGAGCTCTTTGAAAGCAGAGACTAAATTTTAGCCATCTTTTTCACCTGATGTCTGAATTCAACCTAGCTTATTAGTACAAAGGTAGCACTTAGACATGAAGTCTTTGAGTGATTCTGGGCTGGGGATGGAGGTCAGGTGTACAGTACATCGCAAACACACACACACATGCCATTTAGCAGATATCACTAGTTCATCACAGTACTTTATTTTTTAACTGTGCCTCAGAATCTTTCTCAACATAGTGATACAGATAGCCAATTTGAATCAAACGGAGTTAGCCTAATAAGTGAAACCTAAAGTGCTATCCTGGCATGTCTGAGGCACAGCCAAGAGTCCCTACCTAGTCTTCTTTCCCACTATGCACCATCCTAGTCTGTGTCATTTACATTCACTATGTGCCATCCTAGTCTGTGTCATTTACTGTGTCATGGGAACTTCAGTCAATCTCTTAATCTCTCAAGGGCCACGTTTCGTCATCTAAGGAAGCAATAAAACCTTCCATTGTGTAATCAGTATTATGTGAGATAAAATATGTGAAATCTGTAAGGCCTTTATGCAAATAAAGATATTATTATCCTATTTTTCCCATGAGGAAAAAATTTCTACTGAATTAGAGAAACGAAGGCTGAGAGAGGAAAAGTCGCTTGCTGACATTTATTTAATGGCGAAGTCTCCACGTTCCCCGGGCTTCTCTCTCACACTGCCTCTCCATACTCTGGTGGGCGTCCTGCTGCTCAAGCTAAACCACCAGCCTACTCCTCTCTCTAGGGTAATGATGGTCCGCCAAGAAGGACTTACTAGGACCCCAGAATTGAAGAGGGCTTCCAATCAACTAGTCTTTATGGTACCTCCATAGAATTCCTCCAAAGCTTGCCAAGAGGTGGGAAGGTATGTGTTGAGGAATACTGGACAGAGAGAAGGTTCTTGAGTATTGTCCCTCTGCCCCTGGAGTCCTGCTTGCCCCTGGTCTCTGGGCTCTGGGCAGCTGGCAGCCCTCTCAAGGCCCAGGGTGGCCAGGCCCCAGGAGATAAGGTTCTTGGGGTGGAGGCCAGTGAGCCACTGAGCTGTCATCTGATCTGCCATCGGAGTCTGAGAAACTAGAGAGGGGACAATGGGACCTGCTCCTTGGAGTCCCCATGCCAGACAGGCTTCTCCACCCGAGAGCAGAGAGGGAGGCTGACCTGATCCCAGCTGAAGGCCCCTTCTCCACACACTTCTAGTCTTTAAACTTACAAGCTATATTGGCTGGTGGTGAGGGGGGACTTGGGCCCAAGTGGTAGAGAATCTGAGAGGTAGTGTGGGGGCAAGGGAAGGCAGAAAATCCACCTCAATGTGGAAGCACCCCATCATCCCCAACAAGGAGAATCTCTTCTGAACTCATTCTTAACTTGCATTTTGTTCATCTTTGTGTCCTTCTCAGTGGCTGGTGTTTCCTGACTCAGAAGAGCCTGCAGGACTGATATTCTACATTGTTTTTTCCTCCCTCAGGCCCCTTGTGCAGTGTGCAACATCTTTCTTCTTTCAGTCTTTCCTCTGAGCTTCCCACTGAAGTTTCAGTATTTGGACACTGGAGGGCACTGGCTTAGCCTCCTCAGCAGCCTTTTCTCTGGTTTCCCTGCGTTCTCACTCCCAGCCGCCCTCGGACCCAACCCAGCAACACTCTCCCCACTCTCTACAGCGAGAAGAACAAAAAAGGAAACCGAGGCCCACAGTGGGTGCACAATGCTAACAGGACTGCCTCGGTGCAAGAAATCCAGAGTCTTCTGTGGGAGGTAGATGCTCTTTCATGATGAGAAAGGAGAGAGGCAGAAAACTTCAGGCTTGGGCCAAAAACTGGTCCAGAGTCAGACAACTCTGAACTGAAAGCTTCTCCCTGGGCTGGCCAGTGCTTCTTCATGCCCGTGTGACCAAGAACAAGAAGAATGAGTCTTGAGAGAAAGGAAGAAAGAAAAGTAGAAAAAAGAGTTTGGAGAGGAAGTGGAGGGGCCACATGTCTGAAGCCCCTAAAATGACAGATGGAAGAGAGTCCTTTATAACCTGGTCTCTGCTGACCTGCCCACCATCAGCGTTCTCTATCATCTGTCCACAACCTTCACACATACCCTATATCTACACCAAACTTCTCTTCGTTCTTGAACAGAGCACGCTTTCTCTTAGCAACAGTTCTTTGCAAATAAGAGAACACTCTTCCTCCTCCCACTTTGCTTAATGAATTTCTACTCCTCTTTCAGGACTCAGCTTAGATGTCACTTTCTCTGGAAATCCCTTCTAGATGCCCTGGCCCCCTGTGCAGGCTCCCAGACATGGGTATCTGCGTTCCCACGGTACCAAGGACTTCCCTTCTTGTGTGCCAGGCATCGTGCTGAGCATTTGTGCAGTGCTCCATCCTGTCCTCCCGGGAGGTGGTTGACAGGTGCTGCCTTCATATTAATGATGTGGAAATTAGATGCAGAGACATTGCTAACTTGCCCAGGAGGACTGCGAGTTGTATTTGTCATCTTGCTACTGTACTAAGTCATACAATGTTCATACTGGGAGATCCTCTATAGTCATCCCATTCAATCCTCTGATTCTACTGAAGATGAAGCCAACCCTAGAAAAGTGGGTAACTTTTCCAAGATCACACAGCTAGCTAGTAGCTCATATCATTTCATATTAGAATAACCCTGGTCTTCTTCCTCATCTCACCTTCTCTCTTCCTATAAGATCTTTTTCCTGACCCTGGGGTCCTCAAGGGCCAGTGAGTGTGGAGCCAACCTTGGAGCATCAACCGTGGAGCTCAATCCCCATCCAACCTTAGCCATGGCCCCAGTCTGTTTGAGCTGGCTCTTCCTGCCAACAGATCTCAGGGGTCTCCCTCACCCTGCAACAGCTGGACCAGAAATATGTCAACAAGAAGACTTAGAATAAACAGCAAAGGGGGAAGCCCATAGGGAGGGGACAGATTCCTTGATGACTTTGCTGGGGGATGTGAAAATGATCAAGGGAGTTCCTTTGAAACCACAGGAAACCCCAGTCCACAGGACACTAAGAGTCGTTGCTACTATCTCCCACACCACCCAGTCCTTGTCCAATAGGTGACTAACGGAGAGGGCAGAGTGAGCCCTCCACCTCTTCCTGTTCCTTCCCTTTGCCCAGTACCGCCTGGGAGATTCTTCCAGTTAAGTCAAAATTTTCTTCATCTTTGTATGATTGGTGGAGATGGACACCCACAGGTACTCTGCTCCTGTAATTCATATTTAGGGGAAAGAGCCACCTTCCCTCTCAACTTCCTTCTCAGGGCTCCCATCCCATGTATGGAGAGCAACCTCTGACCCTGATGCTGAGACGTCTAAGGGGGGCCCCCATCACTCGGGAAGCTAGCTCTCTGCCCCTCCCTCACCCACCACTTATTCTTTATCTGCATTCCTCACAAAGACACGGACTAGCTGTAGGACTACATCCAAAGGCAGGTGTCTCACCATCCTCGGTCTCTTACATGTCCACCTGCCCCAGTACAGCAGGGGGATGACATTATGATCTGGGCATCCCTTCCTTCTCCAGCAGGAGATGTTTGGAAGCAGAAGAATCACATCAAAAACATGGGCTGGGGAGGTTTGTTTCGCAGGAAGGAAGACACATGGATGAAGCATCCTAAGTAGGACCTGGTATCCGGAGAGGAGCATCCTAGGTAAGGGGTGAAGAGAAGGGGCAGAAGGGCTGGGGAGTTCTGTGCAATTATTACATAAGGGAAACATCCTAGGGATCAGCACTCAATCATTTGCAGATGAGCAGATGAGCAGGCCAATATCAGCTTAGCTCTTCATCTAATAAAGTTTCTGCAGCTGTGACCCCATCCACCTCCCAGGTCCCAGCACCTCATTGCATAGTCAGCCCTCAAGTCCCTGGGATCCCAGAGCCCCTCCCCCCAATTCCCTTCCTACAGCATGTGATCCAGGCTGCCAGAAGATACTGAGGACCAGAATAGTAGGAGAGGCAGAGACACCCTTGCAGGTGCTTGTGCAGACACTGGGTATCAGCTGGGAAGTCATCACCAAGGACTTGCAATTGGTACAGGCCTCCAACTCTAAACTCCAGCTAGCTAAGGAGGCTGCAGGGTTGCTGTCTCGGGTGGTCCTGAGTGAGTAGCAGGAGAGGGGCCCACAGCAGGGTAGGAAATGAAAGGAGGTGGGCTCACCCTGCTTACAGGAAGTGAGAGGGCCCAGAGACTTTGGAGGTTCTTTCTAGACCCTTAAGCCTATTTAAGGTTCTTGTACCAGTTGTGCTTCTCTCTACCCCTCACGGCCATGCCCTCACTACTTCCCAAGGAAGGGGAAGGGGAAGCTAGCCCTGTTAAAATTGCACATAGGGTGAGGTGGGCATCTCACGGATGGATAGTGAAAAAGCATAAAAACCTAAAGGGAAGAGACCTCGACTCTAGTCCCAGCCTTGCCACCAACTGCCTGGGCCATCACCTCCCCTCTCCAGCCTTGCTGGGGAAATGGTAACTGTCCTATCAGTGACACAGGGCAGGGATGTGCCCTGGGCAAAGGTGGACCTGTGCAAGCCAGGTAGGGGGTTAGCTATTCACATACAGCTATTCACATAGAGCTTTTCACATAGCTCTGTCCGGTGTACTGACCCAGCTCTGGGCCAAGACACTGGCCCACCTACCTCTCCTGCTTGGGGTGGGGGTGGGGAGCCGCGCTCAGAGTTCAGCGGAGGCTGTGCCGCGGTTAACGTATAAGCAGGTGCGGTCTGGGGCAGCGGGACATTTCCCGCCCCAGGGCCACATTCTTGAGGTCAGGACAAGTGCAAACTTGTTATAACCTGTGTTGGAGCAGCAGAGGGCAACGAGGTCATGGGGGGAGGTGGTGTTGAGACGCCTGTGGCCGCCAGAGGGGGTACAAAAGGGAAAGGGCGGGGCGGGCGGCAGGTGTGCGGCCGCATATGCCAGGGGACCGTGGCGCAGGCGTGCGGATCTGTGTGTGTTCGTGTGTGTCGGCGTGGTGTGTCTGGGCATATACACTTGCTGTGTGAATGGGAGCCGCGTGTGGGGCTGCATAGTTGAGCGTGTGCCTGTGTGTCTCTGCATATGTGAGCCCCAAAGGCGTCCCTGTGGTGGGAGGAGGAGGAGGGGTGGGCAGCCACCGACCCGGCTGGGCGCGTGGAGCTGCGGAGTGGGCCGGCCGTGAGTGCCCTTTCCCGCCTCAGGCCTTACAGAACCTGCATTCCAGCTAGGTCCACAGACGGCACCGCCCTGGGAGCCAGGGCCTCTCCCCTCTGTGTGCCCTCTGCAGCCTGCCCAGGGAGTGGGGGGGTCGCCTCCTACCCATCCCCCCTGGCCCTGGGCCCACTCACCCCCACCCACCCCCTCCCCGAGCTCTCTGGGCTATCCGGACACTGGGGCGAGGGGGGTGGGGAGGCTCTGAAAGCAGGTGACTGTTTGGGGGAACTAGGGGACAGAGCCCCCATTGTGCCCGCCCCAGAGCCGCCTCAATGGAGCTCTCTGGCACAAAGGGGCTTTGACAATGGGCAGGACATTAGCATGCAGAGCCAGCCCCTCAGCCCTCTCCCAGTCCCACAGCCCAGGGGCGGGAGCTGGGGGGCTGCAGCAGAGGGCAAGGGGGGCTTCCAGACTGAGACTGAGAAGAGCTCAGCCTATAGGGGCTCCCCTGATGGCATTGCCCAGGAGACAGGGGAGGAGACTAGACTAGGGCCCCCAAACCTGCCACTGGCCAGAAAGGACCTTCCAAGTGCAAAAAGCCACAGGGACTGGCAGGGATGGAGGGGGAGAGGCTGTGGGAGGCCAGGCCCCCTGATCCTAGGCTGGGCTCTAGAAAGAAATGAGTGGGCAGTTGGAGTCCACCTACATTTTGCCTCAGTTTTACTATCTATTCAAGGGAATCGTGTGGGTAGGAGAGGACAAATGGAGCAATAGAACGCCACCTAAGCAGAAACAGCATGCACCCAGGGTTGGGGGTTCCGTGGGCTTCTGCTTCCTTGGGGTGGTATTCTCTCATAAAACCTCCACCTGCTGTGGTTCTGGAAGCTGAGGAGGCCACGACAGGGGAAGTAGGGAGTTGCAATTAGGGACAAGGGTCCCCACCCATATGGACTCTTCCAGGGAGTTCAGCCTGAACTGATGAAGGTGGAGCTGGGCGCCCAGCTCAAGGGACTCTGGCTGAAGGGCCAGTGAGCAGCCAGTTCTTCCCCAGTGTGTGCATCTGTCTCCCCTATCTGCCTCCTCTTCTTCCCCAGTCTGTGGGGAGAGGCTTCCCTTCTCCTGCCTAGGAAACCCCACTAGCACCCTCAGCACCACAAGCTGCCTTTCCAAGGTGCCATGTCCTGACCTATGTCACCATAGCACAAGGGGTAGGGGTAGGGGAGGAGATCCAGAAGAGGATCTCCCAGGCCTGGGGCTGTGGGAGAGAGCAGGGAGGGGGGCAGTGACCTGAAGGGGCACCACATGAGAAACAGTGTTACCCAATCACAGACCTCCCCTGCCCCTGACTAATGATCCCCAGGAGAGAGGTGGGGGCACTCTACATTTTCTGGGCTTCAGAATGTATTCCCAGCTTTCTTTCTCCTCTGCTGAAATGTCAGTAAGTCCTCTCAAAAAACCAAAGGTCTTTCCCTCAAGGTTTCCTGCTGCCCTGCTAGGGCCTGGAGGGCTCACTCAGATCTGCTTCCCTCCCCCTCTCAGGATCTTATCCCCCCACACCTGCATCCTTCCTCCATACCAAAAAGTCTGATAGGGCTAGGCGTGAGAACCCCTGGGTTGGGGCCCTATAACCCTGCCTGCCAACTTTCACTGGGAACTTATACAAGTCACTTCCCTCTTTGGGTCAAGCCCCCATCTGTCAGGTGGATGGATCATCCCCTCAGCTGCCTTCCTTCTGGGCTGATGGCTGCAGATTCAGGGACCAGGCTCCAGAATATAATAAGAGCTCACATCATTAAGCAGTATGCTAAGCCCATTCCTAGTATCATGTCGCTGAATTCTCAACAACTCTAAAAAGTAGATGCCTTTTTAAAGCCCCATATTATAGATGAGAAAACTGATGCACAGAGTTATTAATAATTTGCCAAAGATCACCAGCTAGTAAGTGGGAGATCACCAGCTAGTAAGATCACCAAGGCAGAACTTAGGTGACTAACCACTGTCCCATGCTGCCTCCCTAGGAAAAATGTTCAACAGACCATGGGCAGCAGAAGGAAATCAGCCAAGATATTCGGAGTGACCCTAGTTTTTTTGAAATTATCTTCAGAGGTTCCTGTGTAGAACAGAGATTCTCAAAGTGTAGTTCAGGGACAACCGAGGATTCCAGAGACCCTTTTAGATATACCAAGGTCAATCTTATCTTCTCAATAATGCTAATAATACATTACTTGCCTCCTTTTCACTTTCATTTTTTCACAGCGTTCAGTGAAGTTCCAGAAGCCACATGATAGATGATATTGCAACATACTGAATGCAGAAGTAGATGAGAAACCAGCTATCTCTTATTAAATCAGACATTAAAAAGAGGTTTGAAAATGTAAGACAATGTCAGTCATCTTGTTAAACTTTTTATTTACTTTGGAAAATATGTAGCTATTTTTCATTAAAATATTCCATTTATGTTAATATGCAATAGGTTTATCATTGTTATTTTTAATGGATTAATAATTATTTTAAGTCTCCCTAATTTTTATTTCTGATATGGTGAATATTGGGAGATATAAGCTACACAAACAAAAACTCTTGAGAGTCTTCAGTGATTTTTAAGAGCATAAAGGGGTCCTGAAATCAAAGTTTGAGAACCACTGCTCTAGACGCCAACAAATTCAACCTCCCCTCATGCCAGTTGCCCACATCTTTTTTATTACAGGGTCAACTGCGAGGTTTAGGCCCTAGGAGGGGGTCTGCACCAGGCTGAATTACCTGGGGCTGGCAGGGGTCAGGGACAGAGCTGAGGGGGCTGGTCCAGAGAGAATGGAACACTAAGAGGTCAGACCTACACCCCATGTAGGGGGTGTCCCCACATGTTTCCCACCTTGCAAGCCCCTGCTCAGAGGTATGCTCAGGATGTTGGCGTTGGCCCAGACTAAACTCTGACCTTAGCTCCTTTTTCCACTCCAGATGCTCTCTGATGAGCCCAGCATCAAACTGAAGTCAGACTACCCTGGTGAGCAGAGCAAGACTCTGTGGGACTCTGAAATGTGGGCCAGCATTGCTTAGAGCATTGTAAATTGGAGGTTCTATGCCATCTCCATAGGATGGGGCACTTGGTAGGTAGGAGAGGGGTTTCTCTTGAGGTTCCCTAGAGAGTTGAATAATAGGATCTCATACACACCCTGCTCCGATGCTCACATAAACCACTGAAGTGAGGATCCTTCCCCCAGAATGAGCAATCAGAAAGGTTTCCTACTAGAAAGAAACTGGAGAGTAGCCACTGTGTCCTAGGAGCCAGGCCCGTTTCTGAGTGCCAAGGGGTCCAGGAAGAGAAGAGGTGCCTTCGCCAATCTGATAGGGGCACAGGCCCTACCCTAGAGGAGCCCCCAGGCTACTGAAGGAGACAGGCTGCCCCTCCAACATCCCCATGAATGGCAAAGTCACAGACGCAGGGGGTAGCAAGATGGCACAGCAGGGAAGGAGACAGGAAGATTTGCAGGAGGGGTGGGAGGAAGATCTCTGTGGTTCAGAGATTACCATTGGATACACTCCCCAGGGACAGAGTCTGAAGAGCACAGTCCCAAAAGATAGGGTGCTGGAGGAGATGAGGGAAGGCAAGAATTCTCTTGAAGACTGTGATTGGGAAACTTTTATCTAATGCCAATGGGTGTGTCTAGAAAAGGAAGGGACAGATTAAACTGATGCTTCATGACAATTACAGTGATAGCACCTTGGTAGAGTAAAGGAAAGGAATGAAGAAGAGAGGGAGAGGCTGGAGTCAGGGAGGTGGTTGAAGAGTTGTCCTGGGCATCAGCTGATGGGATGGACAGCAGGTCAGGGGACACAAGAATAGGAGGGCACACAAACCTAAGACAAGTTGTGGGGCACCCCCGGGCCAGAAGAACTCCAGGCAGGGTGAGATGAGAAGAGAGACCGGCAGGGCCATGGTAGGCAGGGAGAGAT
The DNA here is from genome assembly GCF_000181295.1 of Otolemur garnettii. Lineage (NCBI taxonomy): Eukaryota > Metazoa > Chordata > Mammalia > Primates > Galagidae > Otolemur > Otolemur garnettii. Next base: position 843,234 of record NW_003852486.1, on the reverse strand, counting down.
GTAGGTACGTGGCTGAAAGAGAAGTTGTGTTTTTACTTATGGAACGCAGGGACTGTGGGTGTGGAGACCCAGCCTCCCTGTTGGCCAGCCCGCTGCAATGCAGAAGACAGGAGCCTCCTCAGAAACGACTTGATCATCCTTCCATCTTCCCAAACTGCAGAAGGGTGGAAGGATAAAGACCTAGGACAGAATCTCAGAAAAAACCACAGTGAAGGGCTGGGAAAGATGACAGAGCAGACTAAAGTTATAGAGGCGAGAAAGCCACAGCACCAAACACCTTCACCTTTTATATGCTGAGCGCCATTCCAAGCCCTTTACAAATATTGACTCTGTTAATCTTCATAACTATTATTAGCCCCATTGTAAGGAGGAGGAGACTAGTTTAGCTACCAAGTAGAACAAGATCTAAACCCAGGAAGTCGGACTTCAAGGTTGTGCTCCTCCCCACTTGTGCCCACTGTCTCCCAGAGCAGAAGAGAGCCTGGGACAGTAGGGGACAGTTGTGTGGGCCATCCCAGAGAGGCCCCTGGGCAACTTTAATGATGGACTTTTTCCATTTTGGAGTTGGGACTTTTTTTTTTTTTTGGCCCAGAAGGTGCTCTCCCTTTTCTTCCCAATCTCCATTTCAAGTGTCCTTGCTTTTGTTGAATGCACTTCTTGAAACCAGCCTAAGTCCTTCCTGATGCAGCCCTAGCCCTTTCCCCAACTCTTCTGCCATTGAAAGAGTAGCAGGACGACTCTGCCAGTCCCTTCTGTGTTGCATCTTCCTGGAGACGGGAAGTGTTCATTCAGGCCTCCAAACCCCCAGCTTCTCCACCTCTTTCTCCAGGCCACACAGCTCAGTTCTTACTTCTCCCTCACATTCCAGAGCCAGCCCTTCCCTCCCCCCACCACCTCAAATCCAGGCTTCAAGCTGGCAGACACCCACAGAGGGTGTTTCCCACAATCCTTTTCTCTTTGCCCTTTCAAGGTTCTGATGGGGGAGGGGATGAAGAGGGGCCACCCAGGATGCACTTTCTCCATAAAGAAGGGTGGCAACATGTAGGTTAAATTCAGACAAGGACGAAAAGCACTGCACTTAGCCTGCAGAAGAGACTGAGGTGGTGTGATAAACTCAGAAAGCTCTCATTCCCTGGAGCTGCCCAGCCAACCACCCTTCATTGGGTGCTAAAACACTTAGATTCCAAATCTCCCTTTTCTCTCCAATCTTTCTGCAGTTTCCTCTGAATGGTGTGCCTTGGATTATCTCTTCTCTCTGCCCCCTTCCAGGGCCCCACTGCTATCCTGGACAGCTTGGCCTCAGCCTGGACAGTAGCACTGACCAGTCAGGCAAGAGAAGAATCTAGGCCGAGGAAGGGAGGGAGAGAGGAGGTTTTTTTCTTCCGTCCTAAATAATCTTTGGCAAGAAAGTTTAGGGACGCCATTGCCCCGTGTCTCTTTCCCTCTCCACCAATGCTAGGGGTCTCAGCTTAGTTTTCCATCTTGTGTGCAGAAACCAAGCATTTTGCTAGGAGGCCCAGCAGTCTCCTTTCAAGGAAAAGGAATTGGTCTTTCTGCATGGTCTGCCCCTACAACCCTAAACCCCTTCTTCCATCCATGACAGGATGAGGACTCCAAAGGACTTCCTCTGAACCCACCCAGATCCAAGTGTCTAGCCTCTCTTGTACCTAGGGTGAACAAGGGAAGGACACTCCCGGAGTCTTCTGCCAGTCTGTTCCCTCGTAGTTCAAACCAACAAAGCTGGAGCTGTAAACAAGCTCATTCATGCTCAGGGGTACAGGTAGGGCACACAGAGGAGGTGGGGGATGCCAGTGGATAACTAATTCCCCTGCAGATATAGGAACCCACACACTGGAGGTACGTCAGCTGTTTGAGAAACAGTTTTTTTTTTCCTTCAGGATAGGGGGCAGCAGTGGGATTCTGCATTAGAGCCACAGAAGGAATGGGACCATAACTCTGACCCCCCCACGGCCACTCCCACCCTCCCACCCCTACTTAGTAGAGTCATTGCCATTTGATATCCGCAGAGACAACTTGGCTGCTCAGGCTCTGGGTGGGGGGTGGGGGGGATGGCTCAGAAAACAGCAGCTCCTTTCAGGACCCAGGTTGGCAAAGGCTTTGGGAGGCTGGACCGGCCCAGATCACCCCCAACATGCCCTCCCTTCTTCCCTCCCTCACCACCACCAAAGGACTGGAGGGGAGGCAGGAGGAGTTGGCACTGCCTGGGCCATGCCTATTGCCTCCAAAGTCCACCCTGGACCCTCTCCCTGGCATGATGCCTTTCCTCCTCCTCCTACCCCATTTCTTCCTCCCTAAAGAACCAACTATGAGCCAGAACACCAGGCTCCTTCTAGACTTGGTCCCACAGACCTAGTCTACATGCTGAGGAATTAACAAGCCCCACCACCCAGCACAGGATGGTGCTCACCATTGTGCCAACAGTGTGTTCAGAAATCCCTGGAGATTAGGGAGCAGGTTTCAGGATGAAACTAAATTGAACTCAGTGGTAGTTGCCATCCCCCCAAACTGGTGGCTGGTTTCTTGATATGTACTCCAGGTCTTCCTCTAAACAAGGAGCACCTCTCACATGCTGGTCTCTAATCTCTCATCATCATGTCCCTCCCACCCAGACTGTCCAAAGGAGTCCCAGCGGGGAGCAAAGAAATTTAAACACCACAGCAAGAGCAGACTGGCCAGAAATCCTTAGAATCTATTTTGTTTAGCAACACAACCAGGCTGTAAGCTCTGGCCTCCTTTGGGTTCAAATTTCTTCACCATCCTACTAACCCAGCTGCCTCACCCTGTCTGGGGCACCCATTTACTGGAATGAAAACTTAAGCTACCAGAGACTTACCACTGTTGTCCTCTACCCACCCTGGGGTTCAGCTCTCCTCCCCCAAATCAGGAAGTTCCAAGCTTTCACTCTTTGCTAACACAGGTGCCCTTGGTTAGTTCCCGGTGGAATGGGAAAGGGGCACCTCTACCTGGAGAAGGAATTTATAGATTCCCATCCGCCCTTCCTGCTTTAGTCGTGGCCCTGCTCCTTGCCTTCTGGGGATCTTAGTGTGAAACAGCTGGCATGGGTTGCGGAGGAATGAGGAGGGGTATCTTGAAGTGGAAGCCAAGTAAGAATGGAAGGCAGAGATTGGGTGGGTAAGGGTCCCATGCACACCAGGCTATACTGGTCTCCCTAATCCAAGCTGCAAGTATCTGTTTTTCTCCTCATGTGTGAACTAGTGATCAGTGGGTGTCACTATGTGATTGTCACTTTATGGGGAGGTGGGAAAGGGCTGGGCATGGGAGTAACCTGTTTATACTGGGAGGAGGGGGCGCTGTCTGGTGTGCCCGCGTGAGGAATGTGTAGCTATGCTTGGTGGTCACCTTATGAACTGGAGGAGCAGTGATGCAGCCACACTGAGAGGAGACAGCAGGGAAGCCCCTTCCTTAGATTAGAAGGCTGAGGTGACCAGCCCTGGTAGAGCTCCCTTCATGGGAAGCCCTTCTCAGGAGGCTACGATCGGGACTGCCCAAGGCTAGGAGGTAGGGGAACGGGACCGCATCACTGAGGCCGGCTAGGGTAGGGTCTTAGGGGCGGGGGTTGCCGATGTCTCTGGAGAGTTAGGGGGACAGGACTCCGGCCGGAGCGGCAGCACTCCATCAGGGTCTGGGTCTTACCTTGGGTCCGGGGTGGAGTGGCCCTTCCGATGGGCCGAGGGGCAGCGGGACAGATGGACCGACGGGGCGGGCTGGAGTGAGGAGCGGAGCTGTGCGACAGGCAGGGCCAGGACTCTTAAACCCGGAATGGGATCAGATAAGGGCTTGTCCAGGGGCCGAGGCCGGGGTCGGGCCGGCCGGGGGCAGAGCTGGGCCGGGTCGGGCCGCCCCCTCCCTCCGCAACGCCAGAGCCAAACTTTGTGTGAATGGAGGGGCCCTGAGGGGGGCCGGGCGGGCGGGGGCGGGGGGGCTCCGGACAGACCAATGGGAGAGTGGAGCGCCAGGCTCGAGCGGTCGGGATTGGAGGGGCTTGGGCAGGGGGCGGGGCGTAGGGGGCAAGGAAGCGGAGACCCAGACAGAGCGAGCCGCGGAGAGAAACACCCAAAGGCAGAGACCCAGACAGCCTCGCGGAGAAAGAGAGATGAAGAGACGATACGGGACGCGATAGAAGCCGAGCTGGCAGGATGACAGGGGAAGGGAGAAGGAAGAAAAAGGGAGGCAGTCGTGTCAGAGACGGGGAAAGAGAGCGGAGCCGCGGGGGCGGGACTGGGGCAGAGGTAATGAAGTGGAAATGAATTCAGGACCAGCCCGGTGGCCTTGCAGGCGGCGCCCGGGAGTGGGATGAGGCGGAGCGGGTCTGGGCTCCGGGGGCCGCACAATTCCCGTGTAGTGCCGGGTTCCTAAGTACCAGGAGCGGTGCTAGGTGCGAAACGCGCAGAACATTATCCCGCAGTTGGCTTCGTCTGAAAGATGAGGCCGGAACCCGCAGCGACGTCCAGGAAGCAAAGACCACTCCCTCTGCTTAGGGGGCTCTTAGCAGATGTGGGAGGAAAGATGTGAAATCTGATAAGGGTACCAAAGAATGAAGAGGATTCTGGTACTGAGAGATGGTGGGGAAGGCATTTAAAGCACAGGGAACAACGTAGCCAAGTCCTGTGGGGACGCGAAAATGCTCGTCTGCTTGGGAAACAGCATCAAGCTGTTCCATTTACTAGAGTACACGGTGATGGTTTTCAACCTATTCGTCACCGAAGACTTGTTTTATTAGTTAAATCCATGTTTTCAGAGGTTGTAATTCACCATCCCCCCAAGCATTTTTTACGGAAGAAAATAATTATTCCCCCATTTTTGTTCATCGTAGACATTTAGCCACTAATCAATTACCAGTTAGTTACCATGTTGAATCGATATAAATCCAGGAGCTAAAGCAAACAAACTGGACATTTTAGCTTCATTTAACCTACACAAACCATAAGATAGGTAAATGTGCATTTCAGATAGTCCTCACTGGGGAAGGAGGGAGACCTGGGCTTCCTCAGGCATAGTGTTTGAGTAACTGTAAAGCCATATCAGTTAATTTTCAGGCCAGTTTCTGTAGGCAGTGGAAAGCAAGTGAAAAAACTCTTGAGCCGGGATAGACAAAGCCATAGCAGAATTATAGGAATAATCTGGAGGTGAGTAGGATTGTTTTATCCAAGAGACAGAATAGGGAAGTAGACTAGAAGTACTTGCTATATGGTAGGCATGAAGAAATGAAAGCCCAGATCAGGTTGGCAACAGTGAAAAGCAGAACAGACAAAATGAATTAGAATACAGAAAAATCAAAAGAAAATGAAAAAATTGGGGGGCCAACTTGATATGATGAGCAAATGAGAGAGGCTTCAGAGATCACACCAGGGTCTCAGGTCTAGATATCAGGAGAATTGTGAGCTCAGGATGGCCATAGGGAAGCCCAGGAAAGGAGTCAACCTGGTGAGGAGATGGGGATGGGGGAAGAGGAGGTTCAGAGCTGAGAAGTGTAGAAAGGGTTCAGAGTTAGAGAGAGCAGGAGGGGGTTGCTGTCAGGGCAGGGTGAGCTGAAGCCCTAAGAGCAGGGGTGCTCCTAACAAAGACTGTGCACAGAGGAAAGGCTGAGGATCACCTGCGTTTAGAGGATGGGAAGGAGGACTGCCAAAGAGCGACAGAGAATCCACCAGAGAGGCAGGAAGGAGACAAAGAGAATGGGATGTCACAAGAGCCAAGGCAGGAGAGATTGTTAAGGAGGAGGTTCTAATGGTGACAGCAGGTGCCGAGAGCGGAGGGGCTGGATTTGGCAGTGAGAGAGTCACCGGTGACATTTGAGAGCAGTTTCAGAAGAGTGATCAAGGTGGGAACCAGATTACAGGCTTTGCCATTAGAAAATGAGAAACTGTTAGCAAGTACAGGTTACACTTGTGAAAACTTTACTAAAGAGGAGGGAAACCCAGTAGAAGCCAGGGCAATGCACTAGAAATGATCTCCTAGCTTTTCTTCTTCAAGTTCTTAAGTCACTAGGAATGAGGGAGGGAGGTAATATGTCTGAGGGCCAGCCGGCAAGGCTGGTATAAGAGCTTTAAGGCACTAGGAATAGGAGGCCTAACAGATCCTAAGGAGTCCATAGTCTTTTTTTTTTTTTTTTTTTATGAGACAAAGTCTCACTATGTCGCCCTCAGTAGAGTGCCATGGCATCAGTCACAGCTCACAGCAACCTCAAACTCTTCGGCTCAAGAGGTTCTCTTGCCTCAGTCTCCCAAGTAGCTGGGACTACAGGCACCTGCCACAATGCCTGGCTATTTTTTGTTGTTGTTGCAGTTGTTTAGTTGGCCCAGATCAGTTTCAAACCCGCCACCCTCAGTGTATGTGGCTGGCACCGTAACCACTGTGCTACAGATGCTGAGCTGGGAGGCCACAGTCTTAACATTCAGAGTTAGAGAAGAGTTGGAGGCTATGATAAAACTCCAAAATAAATGTGAAAGACACCAGAGAAGAGAGACAAAAGGAACGTAACAACTTATGGAATTATTAACAGACATTTATTGCATACTTATTATTTTTCCAAAAGTATTATCCAATCATTTGGCTTCAACTACCACCCATGTATCACCCACCCAGATGTCCATTTCAAACTCAACATATTTAAAGTAAAATATGTCATCTTGTTCACAAAAATGCTCCTCTCTGTTTATTCTCTGCCGCAGCGAATATACATGGACGAACTAACATCACACAACCAGAACCGTGGCAGCCATTTTTCATTCCTCCTCACCTCATCTCCTTTAACCAATGCATCCACTTCCTAAATCGCCTAAGTATCATCCCCTTCCTCTCTCTCCCATTAGTACGACTGTAGTTCAGGATACCATCACCTCTCACGGCAGCCCTCTAACTGGTCATCCCACAGCTTATGTTCCTCCACTCTAATGATTCTTCAGACCATAAATTTCTTTAAAAATAATTGAACACCAATAATGTATATATTTCTCATAAATGCAAATCTGACCATGTCACTTCCCAGCTTAAAAACCTTTGATAACAGCTGGGGACAGTGGCTCAATGCCTATAACCTAGCACTCTGGGAGGCAAAGGCAGGTGGATTACTTAAGTTCAGGAGCTCAAGAACAGCCTAAGCAAGAGAGAGACCCTGTCTTCACTAAAAATAGAAAAAACCTAGCTAGGCATTGTGGTGCATGCCTATAGTCCCAGCTACTTAGGAGGCTGAGGCAAGAAGATTGCTTGAGCCCAAGAGTTTGAGGTAGCTGTGAGCTATGATGCCATGGCACTCTACCCAGGTCACCAAGCAAGACTCTGTCTCAAAATAAATAAATAAATAAAATAAAAACTTTTAATAGTTTACTGGTTATTAGTAAAGACCAAGTTCCTCACCCTGGAACATAAGGGCCCTATAACTTGGATCTGGGGCCATTCCAGCCTCAATTTCTTCCACTGCCCCTACACACCAAACCTGCATACATCCCCTCCTTTAGTTCTCTCAGTTTTGTGTTCTCTTTTTGTGCCTTCGTCTTTGAGCCTTTGTCACTTACATAGCTCCAACTGCTGTCTCTGAGTGATGCCCAAATCCCTAACTTCAATCCTACACTCTCACTAGAGCTTCACCTCCAAGGTTGCACTTGTCTGCAGGGGATTTCCACTCCAACTTGACAGGGCCCAAACCCAACTCAGTATCTTCCTTCCCAGGCCGGGCATGCTTGAGACTTCCTTATTTCTGTGTTATTCTTGGTCAATCAGACTGAAACATTAAAAGTGATTTTTTACTCTTCCTCTTTCCCCTTGCCCTGTGCCTCCTTCCTGGAAATGGCAATTAAGCCACCAAATTCTGTGGAGTCTCCCTCTGTTGTATCTGTCTAGGATGTCCTTTTCCATTCCTGTGACCATCACCAGGAAAGAAAGATCAGTACCTGCCCAGGACCTCATCCACTCTCACCCTTCTCTTTAGTCTCAAAGGAAGAGGCAACTTGTCATCTTGATAGCCCCTGTGCCCTTGTATGAAACCCCAAACAGGTGCCCCCGGCTTATAAGACACAGTCCAAACTCCTTTGCTCAACTCCTAGAGTGCTCCTCTGAGAGGACAGGGAAATCAGACTCAAAAGGCAGAAGCAGAAAGGAAGATCTTGTGGTGAAGAGTCTCCTGCAGAGTTCCTTCCCCTTCACTCACAGTGGGATGGGGTGGGTTAGGACGGGGTAATTAGAAAGAGTTTACAAGTCCTAGAACAGCAGGGGTGTGAGATTCTGGGAAAGGGCACGGATAGCTTCAACACCACTTCAAAACCTTAAATTAAGGTTTTCTACTCAAACTATGCTTCATAACATATACATATATTCATGAACTATATTGTTTTGTACATATCAAATACCACTTTTTAATTTTCATTTTTTTGTAAAAAGAGAAGTGCTGGCTCAGCGTCTGTGGCTCAAGTGGCTAAGGTGCCAGCCACATATACTTAAGGTGTCGGGTTTGAATCCAGCCCAGGCCCGCCAAACAACAATGGCAGCTGCAACCAAAAAATAGCCAGGCATTGTGGCAGGCGCCTGTGGTCCCAACTACTTGAGAGGCAGAGGCAGGAGACTCGCTTGAGCCTAGAGTTGGAGGTTGCTGTGAGCTGTGATGCCACAGTACTCTACCCAGGGTGACAGCTTGAGGCTCTGTCTCAAAAAAAAACAAAAAAAAGAAGTGCTAAAACAGTCATGAGAAGCCCAGCAGGGAAGCAGGGACTAGAGGCAGAGGAAATTAATGTGTGAGCACTTCTTGTGCAATACAGACCCTGAGACGAGGACACTGAGGTTTACAGAGGTTAAGTGACTTGCCTCTGGTACCACAGTTAGACAGTATTAGATTTGGGACTTGAATCCGAATATGTTTGACCCCAAAGCTTGTCTCAGGATAGAACCAGAGGGAATTTGCATGATGTAAGCTTGATCTTGTCCACTAGAGGTTATGACCCCTGAGCGCACATTGGTATGAAAAATTCCAACGTCCACCACACAAAACGGCAGTTAGAGGAGCCCCCTTTCTCTGATGACCTCCCTCGCTCCTCTCCATTTTGCAATTGTGCCGACTCAGTTTCTCCTTTCAGACACACCCCTTCCAACTTTGGTCTTATCTCTTATTTTACCTCCTTGTTCATAACGGGGCAGAGGCTCTCTCAGAGCAGAGGAAGTGAGTAGGGGTGAGTAGGGTGAGTAACCTGTTTTAGAAGGAAAATCCACAAGTGGGCAGCAGTATGAGGGGCTTCTGTTGGGAAATGCAGGTGTAGACAGAGGGAATCGGGGAAGTTTGGGGCTGGGAGGCATGAAAGAGGCTCAGAACAGTGCCACTTAAGTCCAGGGCATGGTTGGAAAGAATAGAGACACTGAGGTGGCTCAACACACAAAGAATTCCAAGGCTTCCATGATGTTGACCAAATTCTGTTAGTAGCAGGGCACTTTGTAGCTGAATGACTTTGGCCACAGAAGAGAAATCCAAGAGAGGGACTGAGCCATATCCCCCAGTCACTAACTGGTCATTGTGTAAAGGCAACACTCACAACCCACATTTGCAAGACATACGTTAAGGGATGCCCAGTTACGTTACTACAGGATTCTTTCCTTAACCGGGAAGAAAGATTTTCTTTCATTAGGCGGTTCCTCTAGTGCCTTTCCAGTTGAGTCCAATAGGTAGAAATTCTCTTAATACCCAATATACTGCAGTAGGAAGGAGGCAACAGGGAAAAAAGAAACAGAGAGGGACTTGCAATTGGGAGGCCTGGATCATAGTCTTGACCATCCTCTTGAGACCTTTCCTTACTTGTAAAGGGCGGGCTAACCCTAGACCACCTCTAGACTCCTGGTCTATCTCCACCCAGTCCCCAAAGCAAGATGGACCTGTGTATGAGAAGGCTTCTGATTCCGCTGCTGAACTGAAAACAGCCAGGCAAGCACAAGCTCAACCTTGAGCCCAGCTGGGCTCTGTCTGTCTGGAGCTGTGCTTTGCTTCTCCCTGTTTCACTCTAATCATTTGCTACAGCTACTCCTTCAAACATATCCCTCCTCTGCTCTGAGTTTTCCAGGGTTCTATTGCCCTCGAATTTATATGAATTGTATTAATCTACCAGACTGGACTCCCTGTTCCACTAAGCTCATTTCCTGAACCCTCTCCTGTCTTCCTCATCAGGCTTCCTCTCCCACCTCCAAACTATTGCACAAGATATCTCGTGATCTTCTCAAGGAAGCCTCCCCAGATGGGCGAATCCCAGGACTGCCACAAAGAGACCTGCTGATGGAGCCAGTCGCGGACTGAAGTGCATTGCACCCTGGCTCAGAGCTGCATCTGCTGGAGGAAAGAAACTTTTTTTACCCCCTCCCCCCACAATGTATCCCCTGCTTTCTAAGCTACATGTTACAAGGAATGCATTGCCCAGAAAAGGCTCCTCTTTAGTCTAGCCATGTGGCCCCAGCTGTGCCCCTCCTGCTCCCAATATTTTCCAGATCCAACCTGATCTCCCATTATCACAACTGTATTGACTCCTTATAAAGGTGCTTTCTTTCCCTCATAGTACCTAAAAGCTAGGATCTTCTCTATTTTTCCACGTCTTGGTGCCTCAGAAAACTGTTTTGTCTCCTGCTTCAGTTCCAACTTAAGGACCAAAGTTCGATAACAGGTAAAGCCTAGGAACCACAGGATCAGTAATTCAGGTGAGGAAGAGGTGGCCGTCCTCCTTGTTAGCAAGATTTGGTTCAGGGTAGCCCGGACCAGGTCTTGCTAACAAGGAGGGCTGGGTGAAAACACCTTCTGGAGGGCCCTGTCAGCCTATGACTCCCCCTCCAGCAAATGGGGCCAGCTCTATGCAAATGTGTTCTGGCCCAGGAGTTTGATTTCTTCTCTCAGAGCTCCTGGCACAGTAGAACCAACGTGAGCAGCCACTTGGCAGGACAGAGAAGGGCAGGCTAGCAGTCCCAAGGCTCAGGTGACAGGGCCAGGCCCAGGAGACGGGGATGTTGACTGGGGCTTTAACAGCACTCCTGATGCCAATCTCAGGCTGAAAACTCGATATTTCCACTTGGAACAACAAGAAAACACTAGCAGGAGGGTTGAGGAGAGGAGGGCAGTACATCAGGAGTGCCCCCTGCAGGTCCCACCGGCTGGTGCCAGACAGAGGAAGGTGGCCCAGGCTCGGTGGGTCTTTCAGGAGATCCTTGGGATGGTGATGATGGGGACCAGGATGAGCATAAAGAAGACGAAGAGGAGGGAGAAAAAGAAGAGACTAGCCAGCACTGACTAAGGACCTGCAATGTGTCAGGGGCATTGCCTGATACATAGTCCTCAAGACAACCCCCAAGAGACGAGTAATATGGTTGTTCTCATTTTTTAGATGAAGAAACTAAAGTTTAGACAGCTTAAGCAATTTGTTCGAAGTCACACAGCGAGTAGTGGACGGAACTGGGATTTGAACCCCAGCCATTTCCTCCCAGGCTTATATTATTCAGGCCCCCCTTTCCCCTCACCAGCTTATTCCAGGAACTTCCCTCCAGTGTCCATCTCTATGTCTTCCTCTTCTCTTGCTCATATTTTCTTTTTCCAACTCTAAGAGATCTGGAGAAGAGCAGATCAGTCTTTTGGATATAATAGTAGCGATAAAAACACCTCCCCCACTTTACATTTCTACACCACTCTCAGTTTTTAATTATTCCCCTGGAGAAAAAATAAACACTGAAGTATTTCCATGTCTCCAAATTTTTTATCAGCATTCCTGCAGCTATTTCTATATAGGCATGATTGATTTGTAAGAATATATGTACATTCCTCTTTTTAAGGTAACAGTGCGCTTATATACACATTCACGTATATAAACACAGTAATTATAATGGCTTATATTGATGTATTACAGATATTACATGGCTGAGGCCGTGTAACTTCGTGAAAAGAGCATGAGGCTGGCAATACCAAATGCTGACCAGGATGCAGAGCAACAGGTAAAAGAATCCATTGCTGATGGGAATGCAAGATGGTACACCCACTTTGGAAGACAGTTTGGCAGTTTCTTCCAAAACAACATACTCTCACCACGCAATCTGGAAATCAGGCTCCTTGGTATCTACCCAAAGGAGACGAAAACTTGTGTCCACACAAAAACTTTGCACGCTGATGTTTGGAGCAGCTTTATTTATAATTGTCAAAACTTGGAAGCAACCAAGATGTCCTTTTGGAGGTGAACGGATAAAGTGTAGTACATCCAGATAAAGGAATATTATTCAGTGCTAAAAAAAAAAAAAAAAAAGAGCTACAAAGCCATGAAAAGACATGGAGGCACCTGAACTACACCCTACTGATTGGAAGAAGCCGATCTGCAAAGGCTACACGCTGTACAATCCCTACTGTGTGACATTCTGGGAAAAGCAAGAGGGTGGAGATAGTCAAAAGATCAGTGGTTGACAGGAGTTGTAGGGAGGGAGGATGATTTTCCGGGTCGTGAGACTACTCTGTATGACACTGTGACGGAGGATATGATATCTGCCATTTGTCCAAACCCACAGTTGTACAGCACCAAGAGTGAATCCTAAGGTAAACCGTGCAGGTCAGGTAATCATGATGTATCAGTGAAGGTGCATCATTGTAACAAAGTGCCATTCTGGTAGGAATGAGGACAATGGGGGAGGCTGTGCGTGTGGGAGGGGAGGGGGCAGCCGGGGAATCTTTGTACCTTTCCTCTCAATTTTGCTGGGAACCTAAAATTGCTCTAAAAAAATAGTCTTAAAAAACATGGGCATGACACAGATGTGAGAGTTTGACTGCTACCTCTGTCCAACTCTGTGTCACTCAGGTTAAGGTAAATCACTTAGCTTTTCTCAGTTTTAGTTTCCTCATCTATAACTGGGAAAATTAACTTCTATTTCATAGGGTTGCCCTGGGATGTAATGAGCACATGTCTCGCTCATAGCTGATGCTCAATGAATGAGTAGAAGCAGTAGTGTGTGTTTGTGCCTTTCTCCCCCAGAGATCAGGCGCTCCTCCCAGGCATGAACTTACTCTTCTCTATAACCAGCACATTGCCTGGCACTTGGAATCCACAATAGTTTCCTGAGGGAATAGTTAGTAAGCCCTAACCTAGGCTTTTCTCTCTGCTGGATATTTGAGTTGTCGCTAGGCATTTTGTTAATAACGAAATATATTTCAAAGCCCTACCACTCCTAGTGTCTCAGATGACCTGCACGCCCCAGGAAGCAGGCAGAACAGGGGATATTTGCACATGCCCACACTCTGTGGAAGATGAAACAACTGTGGTTCAGGAAAGTGCAGTGACTCCTATGAGTCACATCACAAATCAGTGACAGAGATTAGAACCCCTGGCCCTGCCCTCCTTCCTCAGATGGGTCTCTTTTCCCTCTAGCTGCCTCCTTCCAGATCAGTGACCTCTCCAAAAACAGAGACGGTGAAAGTGGGCCTGCCTTACGAACAGTACCAGGCCCACAACCCCCTGCCAGAGGAGGTAAGCTGCCTGCCTCAATGGCCCTCTGAAACCCCAGGAGACTTATTCCCAAACACATCAGCGCCTGTATTTTCCCAGACCAAGGAGCTTCTTAGGAAAGAGCCAGCATGCCAGCTTTCCTTTTCTTTTTTTTTCGTTCCGATGAAAGGGTGAAGAGGAGAGCTCTGAGTTGTCCAGGAGGAGGGACTTTGACTAAAAATAGCTATGGCGTGTGGATCAGGCCCTAGTGGTACCCAGGACTGGGGAAGGGAGGGGGATGCTCTGGAGCTGTCGCCAGACTGGTTGCCGTGGAAACGAGAGAGGAGCAGGGGAGCCTGGGAAGTGGGGATGACACAGATAGCAAGTCCTAGGCAGAGCTGCCGCTACATATAGGAGAAACAGCAGTGTCTACGGCTCCCACCCTCCAAGGGGGCCCGTGGGGGGCGGTGTCAGGGGCATGGACGCCACCCCCCAGGGGTCTCTGCTGCCGGCTACTCTCCTCTCCACGTGCTGTGAGTTGAGTTGCGGGGGACTTGGGGTTTGGGCCCCTATTTCCAAGGCAAGTGGGGGTTTGGGAGGATCTGGTTCCTGAGGGAGTTTTTATTACCAGATCTCTGTCTAAAAGATAAGCCCTTTTGCTGCCCAGCACTCTGTAGGGGGAGGAGAAAGGGGTCCAGAAAAATGTGGTACTGGGAACTTCTGGAAAGGGGTCATAGCATGCACAAGCAATGAGGAGTAGGAGGTTGGAGGAACAGGAATTCTTGGAGGGAAGATGCAGCAATCAAGTCCTTGATCTTGAGATAGAACATTTTCACACCTTTCCCTCACCATGAGAAAAATGCAGCCCCCACCTTGAGGAGATGGGACACAATCATAAAGCTTACCTAGATCCCTGGCAAGAGGGAGAGTGAGAGATTTGGGGGGGTGATCAGATATTGGGGTTCCTTCCCATCCCTGGGCAGAAATCTGTCTAAGCAGACAGACTGAGGGTCAGACTACCTAAGACCCTGAGAGAACATTTTGACGCCCACCTAGAGCTAAAGCTAGGATGCATGAGACCCGGATACTTTCCTGCATGACCTGGGGTCTCTGAGCCAGTTAAAGCTTAGAGATCACTTCTGAGGACATCCTGAGCTGCAGGGATGGAAAAGGATGCCCATTGATGGGGGAGAGGTAGACCTTAATCTGTCATTGTCATGGGGTTCCTGGAGCCCACATCCCCTGACTTAAAAGAAATATGGGAGTGCCCCTAAGCTCTAAACCATTTCTTTTTGGTTTATTCTCCTGCTCTCTATCCCAGTACACATGCCCCACTCCAAAGGTCTATCTGCAGAGAACCCCACTCCATAACCTAAAATTCTGGAGTGCTGGGTTTAGAGGGTTTAGAGTTACATATCCAGGCAGTTTCTCCCCAGGACCAGGTCGGACCATCTGTTTGATCCTTATGTCACACTCCTCCATCCCCCACCCGACTCCCTCACTACCATCCCAGGTTTGCTTGGAGTGGGGGAAGAGAATGATTCCCAGTAAAGAGAAAGGAAGGTTGAAGAGTCTGAAGTCCTTATTCTAGGGACCCTGGTTGCCTGAGGATGGGTTCTGGACCCTTTCCTAGGCAGACTGAAGCCAGAAGAGCACCTCAGGGAGAATTTAAAGCAAAATCAGGTGCACTTTGCTTGGAATGTGGGCTTTGGGGCATATGGCAGGTGGGGGCGGGCTGATGTTAGGATAGTCAATGGAAGTGGGAGGCTGGAGGGAAATAAATGTGGGTGCTTAGGGCTTATTCGACCTGATCTTGTGTGTCTCAGGAAGAACAGGATACTAGAGACAAACAACCCTAACTCTTAGTGACCTCTGTGCTTCCTTCACCCCTGCCATCTGTGTTGATCTTGTATCATCAGGGTCCCCTCCAACTTTTCAGGCTGTCTCCATTGGGAAAATGTCCAGGGAAAACAAGGTTGACACAAGAGCAGAAATGATGCTGGTTAGGCCACAGGGAGGATTTCCAGCGGAGATTTCATGATGTCTAGACCTTGCTTCCCACAGTTCCCCATGTTTCTCCTTGTAAGCTTGTTGAAGGGAGGAAGAAGTGGGACAGTGTAGAGTGAGGTCCAGGGATGGGAAAATGGGACAGAATTTCTGTGGGTCAATCATGGGGTAAACTTCAAAAGGGCCTGGTTAGACCTGCAGGTTGCATTGCAGCCAACAGTCACAGGTAGGAGGGACAGGGAGGAGGTGGGATGCACTGACAACAACCAGGGACAAGAGAGTGGAGTGGAAGTCCCTAGGGTAGGGAAGGCTCCACATAGCAGAAGAGGATTAACCTAGCCTACTCCAAAGAGCCCCCAGTTTAATGATTTCATGAAACTACCTCCCAGTCTGGGTCTTCTGCCCCAGAGTGACTGTGAGGAGCCACACACCCCAGCTAGAGATGGTGGCACCAAAATCTCTGATCGTTCCTACACTTGGAAATAATCGCCGAATTTGCATAGTGCTATCCAGTTATCTCTTACATTATCCTATTTGATCTTCACAAGTTCTTGAGCGTGGGGGAGCAGTTGGGCTGTGTGTACTGTTCCCATTCTACTGATGCAAAAATTGAGGCTCAGAGACACAGAGTGACTAGCTGGGGGCCACCCAGCACCCAGCGCAGCTCCATTAATTGAGCAAACCTTTATTAAGCCCCTGCAGGACCGCCAGCGCCACCGAGGCGCCCCGTGAGGGGAGGCGGGCGGCGGCCGCCGGGGCCTCCGGCGCTCTGCGGGTGTCCCCAGCGCTCGCAGTGACGCTGCGGCCGCCATGGCGCAGGAGAACGCCGCCTTCTCGCCGGGGCCCGAGGAGCCGCCGCGCCGCCGCGGTCGCCAGCGCTACGTGGAGAAGGACGGCCGCTGCAACGTGCAGCACGGCAACGTGCGCGAGACCTACCGCTACCTGACCGACCTGTTCACCACCTTGGTGGACCTGCAGTGGCGCCTCAGCCTGCTCTTCTTCGTGCTGGCCTACGCGCTCACCTGGCTCTTCTTCGGCGCCATCTGGTGGCTGATCGCCTACGGCCGCGGCGACCTGGAGCATCTGGAGGACACGGCGTGGACGCCGTGCGTCAACAACCTGAACGGCTTCGTGGCCGCCTTCCTCTTCTCCATCGAGACAGAGACCACCATCGGCTACGGGCACCGCGTCATCACCGACCAGTGCCCCGAGGGCATCGTGCTGCTGCTGCTGCAGGCCATCCTGGGCTCCATGGTGAACGCTTTCATGGTGGGCTGCATGTTCGTCAAGATCTCGCAGCCCAACAAGCGCGCTGCCACGCTTGTCTTCTCCTCGCACGCCGTGGTGTCGCTGCGCGACGGGCGCCTCTGTCTCATGTTCCGCGTGGGCGACCTGCGCTCGTCGCACATCGTCGAGGCCTCCATCCGCGCCAAGCTCATCCGCTCGCGCCAGACGCTCGAGGGCGAGTTCATCCCGCTGCACCAGACCGACCTCAGCGTGGGCTTCGACACCGGCGACGACCGCCTCTTTCTTGTCTCGCCGCTCGTCATCAGCCACGAGATCGACGCCGCTAGCCCCTTCTGGGAAGCGTCGCGCCGCGCCCTCGAGAGAGACGACTTCGAGATTGTCGTCATCCTCGAGGGCATGGTGGAAGCCACGGGTGCGGGCGGGCCCGAAGAGGGGAGCGGGATTGGCGCGGGGTGGGCAGAGCTGAGGAAGGCAGGAGCAAGAAGAGGGGCCGAGGAAGGGAGTGGGGATGGAGGGGCTGGTGGAGGATGAGGGATGAGGTGATATAGCGGGACCTGGTGGGAACTGGGGATGGGGGGAGAACGGAGAGAGAGCTCAGAGGCATTCCCCTAAAGGGGCCTGGGCTGAGAGGTGTGTGCCACTTGGAATAGGGAGAGTGCTAAGATAGCTGAGTCGGTGTATAGTTCCAAAGCACTCCACACCTCTGAGTTCTTTTAATCCTAACAAGAATCCTCTGCAGGTAATTTTTTGTCATTGTGCTCAGTTTTCAGAGATGAGATTTCCCCTGACTAAAGTTTAAGGATATTGTCCACTGTCATAAGCCAATAAGAAGACATGCCCGGATTGGACAGAGGCGGTCTGCCTTCAGGGTTTAGTGAAGTAGAAAGAAGGGGTTGGATCAGGGTTTTTCATTGTGCAGAGATCCAGGGCCCTGGAATTTGATGCTGAAGGTTTTCTATGGCCTGAGTTATTCTTAGGCTGAACCTTAAAGAGAGGTTAATACCTGGTCTCACTTCTGCCTCAGTTTCCCCATTCATCAAAAGAACCTCAGATATTTACTGGTAGGGGAAATAGATGATATTACCAAGTCAATCCCCTTCCCAAAAGAAACTGGCGAATCTCCTGGGTTATCAGTACCTCCAACTCAGACACAGTGAAGGGAGGGGTTGGGAACAGGTAGGAACCGCAAATGAGGTCTCTTGGGACTTGAGATCTAGAAATTGGGAGATGAAACTGCAGGTGGAGAACCAGAGGCCCACTAGGGGGCGCTGCAGTTCTCTGCTGTTTTCTCCAGCAAGCTGGTGCCTTGGGGTCCCTTTCTCCACGCTGGGCCTCTGCTTCACATTTCCACCCCAACTGCCCCTTAATGTTTCCCATTCCTCCTTCACCCCAACTGGGTTGGCCCTGGCTATTTCCCCTTCCCTTCTCCCACATACCCCATTCCTTTTCCGTCCTCTCTCCTTTTTTGCCAGTGTTTCAGGCAGGCCCCTTCCTTTCAGGGAAGTTCTTGCCTGGCCCTCTTTTCCCATTGTGCCCCCCAGCCCCTTCTTCTCTTCTCAGCCCCTCCATCCCTGTGCCTTTATCCTTTTTCCCCCTGTCCCTCTGGATACCTCCTATTCCAGCCTTCACTGACGAATACCAGTGTCCCCAAGATGTCTCAGGGCCAGCCTTTCCATGTTGAGAGACAGTCTCTGGTTAGAAATGTTTCCTCTTCTCTTCCTTCTTGTTCTAAGATGGACATGGGTTGGGGAAGAGACCCTGGGGTGGGAGGAGAATGCCCTGTCCTGGGGTGTGCACAGACCCAACAGGGAAAATATGACACAGGCCCAGGGCAAGGAGGACTGAGGAGGGTGAGGTGCAGAAGATAGAGATGGAAGCATGTCTGGTTTTTCTAGAGAGATAAAGCTGGAAACGATGGTAATATTTTGGGTGAGAGAGTCAGGATTCAAAATGCTTTTGAAAAGCAAGAATAATGAGCCAAAACCCAACCAGATGACATTTAAAAGGAATAAATATAAAATTCTACATTTAGGCTTTTAAAAAATCACTTATGTAAGCACAGCATGGAAGAGCTCTGGAGAAAAAAGAACTGGGGGTTTTAGTTGGCCACAAGCTTGATGTCGTTGCAGTGTGATGCAGCCTCCGAAGATGTTTATGTAATGTAATCTAGGGCCCTGTTAGTTAAAACATCATGGCCAGAAGAGATGATGAGCCCGCTCTAATGCACAGATCAGCCCATAACTGGAGAATTTATCACACTCAAAGTACTTAAAAGGTCCCTCCTTGGCCATTCTGATTTGCAATCAAGAAGGCAAAGTTTTGGGAAGCCAAGTCAATGAGGAATGGTTGAGGGAGCCAGGAATGTTTAGTTAAGAAGAGAAGACCTGGGCGGTGCCTGTGGCTCAGTGAGTAGGGCGCCCACCCCATATACCGAGGGTGGTGGGTTCAGACCCAGCCCAGGCCAAACCACTACAAAAAAATAGCCGGGTGTTCTGGCAGGCACCTGTGGTCCCAGCTGCTCAGGAGGCTGAGTCAAGAGAATCACCTAAGCCCAGGAGTTGGAGGTTGCTGTGAGCTGTGTGACACTGCCGTGGTACTCTACTGAGGGTGACAAAGCGAGACTCTGTCTCTACAAAAAAAAAAAAAAAAAAAAAAGAAGAAGAGAAGACCTGAAGTTCCTGTTTTCAAATACTCAAAAGTGTGTCGACTGGAAGAGGAATGAAACTCAGGAGGCAAATTTTATTTTTTATTTATTTATTTATTTATTTATTTTGAGAAAGAGCCTCAAGCTGTCCACCTGGGTACAGTGCTGTGGCAGCACAGCTCACAGCAACCTCCAACTCCTGGGCTCAAGCGAGTTTCCTGCCTCAGCCTCCCAAGTAGCTGGGACCACAGGC
>NW_003852486.1:814843-823505 GCF_000181295.1 Otolemur garnettii | reverse complement strand
AGCCACAGGTGCCAAGCCACAGGAGGCAAATTTTAGCTCTGCATAAAGACAAACCCAACTATTACAGCCATCACAGACAGGAATGGGCTCCTTAGAAGGTGATGAGCTCTCAATCATGGGAGGTAATCAAGTACAAGCTAGATGCCCATTGTTGGGGATGATCCAGTGGGGAGCCTTGTATGGAAGGGGAAGTTAAACTAGATGATCCCTAAGGTTAGTTTCAAGGTTTGGTTTCTCTGGTTGGCATCAGCAAATGAGAGGGGTGAGGAAGTGGGGCTGGAGATTAAGAGGAGCTGTGGAGCAGAGAAAAGGTGAGGGAGTTAATAAGCACAGGAATTGGGGAGAAGATGAGCTGGATGAGAGGGAGGTAGGGAGAAAAGGGTGCTTTTTATAAGCAATAAAAAGGTGGGAGAGGGAAGCCTGGGGTTGGGAACCCCCTGACCATGCTCCTCCCTGCAGGAATGACATGCCAAGCTCGGAGCTCCTACCTGGTGGACGAGGTGCTGTGGGGCCACCGCTTCACATCAGTGCTGACCCTGGAGGACGGCTTCTATGAGGTGGACTATGCCAGCTTCCATGAGACCTTTGAGGTGCCCACGCCCTCGTGCAGTGCCCGGGAACTGGCAGAGGCCGCAGCTCGCCTCGATGCCCATCTCTACTGGTCTATCCCCAGCCGGCTGGATGAGAAGGTGGAGGAGGAGGGGGCAGGGGAGGGGGCTGGAGGGGAAGCTGGGGCTGACAAGGAACAAAATGGCTGCCTGCCACCCCCAGAGAGTGAGTCCAAGGTGTGACCAGTTTCCTCCAGACCCCTGTGACAGACCAGGGGCCAGACACAGGTACACGGGAGCTGGATATTGGAGGTGGAGGAGGAGGAGGCAGGCGAGGTCCCTGGAAATGTGCTGAAGTTGGAGAGGCCCCTGCAGAACTTCAAGGCTAGGATTGACTATGGAAAAGAGCAGTCCTGATTTCAGGAAAACAGAGGGTGGGGATGGGTGAACATACAAGCCTGTCTGTGTTTGACCTTCACCTCTGTTCACGGGTGGATGGATGGACAGAAGGATGGACTTATGGAAAGGTGGTGGCAAGTAAAAACAGCTGATGGGACAGATAAATGGACCAATGGACATTTGGTGCACTGGGGGCTGCTGCTGACACATAGAACACCTTGGTGCACGTCTTAGGAGGTGCCTTTTCCTCCAGAGAGATGCAGCCTCAAACCAGGGTACATAGCTCGGGGAACAGAGCGTGGGATGGATTGCTGTCCCCACTCACCTCTTCAGCCAGCATCCCTGGGCATGGCACACCTGTCTAACTAGACATAGTAGCCCAAGTTGAACCAGAAGAGACAGAGCCAGCCGATGGCACAGATGAGGAGATGCCCTCCCAACTCTAACTCTGCCACTGTGACAGGCTGCATGGGAGGGTGATGGGCTTCAGCAAGGTGTGAAGGACCTTAGTCCTTGGGCAGGCAGGCCGAGGGAAGAGGCTGTGAGGAGAGATACTGCCGCTGGGGCCCTGGAGCAGGCTGAGAAAGGAGACCAGGGTGGCTATTTTCTGACAGTGGAAAGAGACATTACAGGAACTACTGCAGAGGCAGGAAGAGAGAGAGGTTCTGAGGAGGAAAAGGGAATAGGAGAGAGCCCTAGACAGTGAGTTCACCAAGGCTAGGACACAGTGTGCTCCTGGGAAAGCAGAGTTTGTCCTTGGGCCACAGTGGGGAGGAGTCATTCAAATCTTTGGGTGCCACAGGGGGTGGACATTCAAAGACCTCGTTCCTATCCTGGGAATATAGGGCACATGGGAACACAGAGGGATCCTCTGGGAGCTGTGGTTCAAACTGAGAACCTGAGCGCTTTTGGAGGGTAATCAGAAAGGTGGAACCTGGGTAAGGCTGGGGGGATGATGTAAGCGGCAGTGAGAAGACCTCAACCCAGAGGGCTTGTTAAAACACCTGACCTAACTCTTAGGGCTTCTGCCTCAATAGATCTGGAATGGAGACCAAAAATGTGCACTTCTAACAAGTTCCCAAGTCATTCTGCCTGCTGCTGGCCTGGGACCACACTGAGAACCACTGCTCTAAGCAAAGACTTGGTAGTCAAAGGAGATGGGGCAGACAAGCCAGGGAGTGCTAGGGAGAAGTTGAGGACCCTCTGGGACAGAGAATCTAAAGGTGCATATCAGAGTATAGTGTGTGGGAAAGAGGACCTGAAACCCAGCCTGAAGAGTTGAACTTTGGGCCCAGGAACTCAGCTTTCGGTGGAAAAGGGACAGTGACAGCAGAGGTGGTGATTCGGAAAATGAGTGGGCCAGATGGACAGGAGGAAGCAGTGAGAACTTAAGGGGATTTTTGTGAGGTAATGGGGATTTGGGGCAGGAAGGGCTCTGAGGCAAAGGGTAGAATCCCTGTGGGGGTGAGAGGCAGGTTTGAACGTGGAGGAGATGGAAACAAGCAAGGAGCCCAAAGTTCGGGGTGTGTGGGGCCAGCTGTCAGCCCAGCTGGCATGGGGTCCCTGGAGACACGTATTTCCATGCCAGTGTCACCCCTTTCCTGCCCTCCGCCCAGTCACCAGCAGTAGCCCCCTGTACGGTGAGGAGAGACGGGTAATTTGGGAGGGGCAGAGGGCCCAGGGGACCCAAGATGGGCCTCCTGGAGAAAGTGCAGGCCAGGCAAGCACACCCTCAGACCAGGGCGCCAGGGCCCCAGCAGCACTACCCCAGCAAGGACCTCCTCCCTAGGTCCTGGCCACATCCCACTCCTGTCCTTTAATAAAAGTCTGAGCCCCTTGGGGGAAGCTCCCTGGTCTGTGGCGTTCCAGGCTGGGCAGCAGGAAATGGTGGGGTGCCACATCTCCTGGAAGCAAGAAAGGGGGTCATGGAGGGAGCCCATCCCAGCTTGGGTCCACTCAGAGAGGACTCACACCCCAGTTCCTTTCCTTCAGGCTAGGCATGGATGTCAAGAATGAACCACCTGGGTCACCCTTGGTTAAAGATGAGGTCCTTGAACCCTGGCATTAGCCGGTCCCCAAGGACAGATGTTGGGGTGCACAATGAAGTGAAACAGGCACAGTCTGGACAATAGGAGTGGGCTGAGTGGCATCTGCACACACTCACATGGAAGTTAATCCATGTGGGACAGGCAGAGAAAATGAGGCTGGAGTGGGCCCCTCCTTCCCTCGGAAGTCAGAGACACACATATCTCTTCACCACTGTCACCACTCAGGGCGCCACTGTACAGTGCAAAGTCAGGAGACCTGTGTTCTAGTCCTGACACAGACTATTGCTAATTAGCTCTATGACTCTGGATAAGTCACATCACTTCTCTGGGCCTGTTTCTTCATCTGTAAAAACAACACTTAGCAAACTAATAATGCTCAATAAATGTTTAAATAACTGAATGAAAGAGGTAGACTGGATGCCTCTTAAGGTGCAATGCAGTTAAGGATTTCAGGATCAGAGAATCCTTAGGCAAAGAAATTCAGGGAGCCCCTAGGGTGCTGAAGTTGGAGAGGGAAGCCGTGGGGGGTGTGTACACAGGTGCAGCACTCTGGGGTGCAGCACCCACAGGCCCTGCCCTGACTGAGGTAGTCCCTGCCACCCAGGCTCCAGGTGGCTGTGTTCTGGGGCTTCTGTCCTTTTGTTGTCAGACAGAATAATTAAGGTCATAAGGGAAGACTGAGGCCCCCGGCCCCAGTGGGAAGCATCAGGTCCAAAGAGATCCTGACTAGGAGAATGAGACGGAGTAGGATGGAGTCTGGGAAGCTTGGAAAGGACCCTATCCCTTGAAGCCCCTTCCCTGTAACATAGGAGAGGGCTGGGGATCGGGGTCAGCAGGAACCCACCCTCCCTTTCTCTGTCCCCCTCCTCAAGTAGGAATCCTGTCCAGAGTTAGTTCAGCACTGACAGTTCAAGCAGCAGATGGAACCCAGGTGTTCCTTCCTGGGCTGGGTGGCATATACCCTAAAGGCCAGATGGTGTTTGTGGTGGGAAGAAAGGTCTGGGTTGTCCAGAATAGGTTTTCAACCCCCAACAGCCTCCCAGCTACATACCCCCAACCATTTGCAGCCTCCTGACATGGGAAGATATAGCCAGGCCTGGATTCTATAAAACAAGTTTATTCACATTTTAGAAAAACTAATTCCAGGGCAGGGAATGGCCTCCCATAGTATGGGTATGAGATCAAGACCGAAGACCAAAAGGAGGAGTGTGGGAGGGAAGGAGTGGGGAATGGGGGCCATGCCTCCCACTTCTGGGTGGTCAGGGGGCAAATAAATTAAAGGAAACTGGACAGAGGAGGAGGGTATCCAGGCAACCTGAGGAAGGCTGGAGCCAGGATGCAGACAGTCGACACCTGCAGGAAATAGAGAGAGAGTGGTGCAGGCTCAGGGCAAAGCTCTGCCTGGGGCTCCTTCTGGGCCTGACCTGCCAGCAGGACCCTGTGGAGCTGAGCTGGCTACCCCTCCTCTGGCTGGGCCCAGAAGGGAGTAGCTGAGCTCAGGACTTGGGGGTAGAAAACCTAAGGAAGGCAAGGTTGGAGGGTTCTTTTCCCTCACCTGGGGAACGAGGATCACCGTTTTCGTAGCCTCTTCATGAAGCAGCAGGTGATGGTGCCAAGGACGGTGGCTCCAGTGACTACAGCCACCCCTGTGCCCACCAGCAGGGGCACGAATAGAGTGTCCAAGGCTGGGTAAGAGAGGACGGCTGTGTTGAGTGGGTGTCATTGTCCTCCTTTCTGTCACACTTTGCAGCACTTTCCCTATCAAGCTCTCTGGACCCACCCCATTCACACACACCCCTCTCTCCCACTGAGTGCCCCTCAGCATCCACCATGGAGGACCCATGCAGGCAGGTGGAAAGCTGGATTTTCAAGACTTTTCATGTGACATGAAGGGGAGAATACAGAGGATGGTAGCAGAAAGGTCAGACTATGGGAAAGGAAGAATAAGGGTGGGGGCTGGGAGGAAGGGGGACACTCACCGTGCGTGTAAGGGTAGACCGTGACAGGCCCCGAGCGGGCACTGCCTGCCTGGTACCAGCTGTAGTCAGCATGCTGTACCCAGGCGCTGGGGGCACAGTGGTACACGCCTTCGTCCTCAGGCCCCAAGCTGTGTAGTCTCAGACGATGGCTTCGGGGCCCCACAAGTTCCACACTGACAGGGCCTCCTCCGGGCCGGTCCCCCAGCTCTGCTACACCATCCTGGCCCACGCCACCCACCAGCTGGGCAGGGGCTAAGCTCAGCTCTCCATTCTCAGGTCGCTCCACCCACCAGCTGGCAGCCAGCCGCAGCCCGGGGGGGCCACCCCGCACAGAGATGTTGCACAGCAGGGAGGCAGTCTCTCCCCGGTACACGGTGCCTCCTGCAAGCCACGCCACAGCCTCCAGCACCACACCTGCAGAACACAAGACATGGGTCAGCGGGTGCAGCAGGGTCAGGGGGCGTGAGGTTAGGGCTGCTACCCATGCAACACCCAGGAAACTCAGGGTGTCTCCCATAGTCTCAGTAGGAGAGGAGTGTGAGGCTGACATGTAGAAGCTACTGATGCAGGAAAGGGGCAGGGAAAGAGGACAGTGGCTCCACCAGCCCCAACCTCCACTCACCTTCCTCCCGCACGTGAACAGGGAGCGGGCGGGAGCGGGCACTGGCTGCTTCACGAAGCCGTGTCCCAGACCCTCGAACATAGGCTTTGGCGAGACAGCGGTAGGTGCCTGCATCACCAGGCCTGGCAGCTTCCAGCCGTAGCCGGTAGGTTCTAGATGCCACCTTCTCCATGGCAATGTGCCGGCCCTCATAGCCAGGGCCCAGGCTGCCCACACCCTCTGTGTCCAGTTGGGCTACCAAGCGGCCAGGCCCAGGTGCCCCTGCAGGTGCCATCTCCCAACCCACAGAGTATGCAGCATGACGGCCTGGTGGAGGCAATGCCCCTGAAACATTGCACAGCAGTTCCAGAGGCTCCCCTGGGCCAATCCGACGTTCCCCAGGCCCTACCGCCACTGCCAGCTGGCTGGCTGTAACAGGAGTGGGGAAGAAGTGTCATGGAGGCAGGTGGGGGCCCAGAAGCACCTGACTCCACCTCTTGCTATTTGTTTCTTGACAGCAACAACCTCAAGGCCTCCTGACCATCCCTCCCCGCCCCGAACCTCATCCTTCAGCCACAGCCCTCCAATCTCCACACCCAGTTTCTAAGCAAAGAAAACCCATTGAGAGAGGTAGAGAGAAAGCAGTGCTGATAGGGCTGCTCACTGTGTGGAAGATGAAGTCCCTGGATTTAGAGGATGGCCATCTCTTGCCCCCCAGTGGCCATGGTGCCCACCGAGATACTGTCCCTCCCAGCTCCCACCGTGGGTTATGTGGTACTCACACAGTGTCTGCACGTCCACTTGGGCCAGGACAGCCCTTTTCTCCGCAATCTGGGCCCAGCTACCATCTGGATCCTGAATCCACTCAGTGGCAGTGCAATGGTAGGTGCCTGCGTCCCCTGCCTGGGCACCCCCCACCACCATTCGGTACCTATCAGGCCCCTCCTTGCCCAGCCGCAGCTCCCCTGCAGCCAGCCGCTCCGCATAGGGAGCTCCTGCCTCCACCGCCAAGTCAGACCGGAGTCCCACCACTTCCTGCAGTGTTGCTCGCCCCACTGGTGCCTCAGGCACAGCCCGCCCAAAGGACACTGCCAGGTGTGTGTGTTTCTGTGTGCTCGTCCGTGCCAGGCAGCCCAGTGCCAGCTCCTGCCCCTCATGCACTGTCAGGCGTGGAGGTGAGGTTGGGGCCTGGCGGCCTCGGGGCCCGGGCGGGGCCGCAGACACCTGCAGCACATCTGGAAGAACTGGAGAGGATGGCTGCAGTGAGGGAGGGCAGGGAGCTGGCAGGCTTTGTCACTGCTTCCTGAGTACAACCTATTTCCCTGAACAGACTGAATGTTGTATTATTTCTTCTGTAACTCAGTGGTGCCAAGCATAGAGCTGGGCACACCGCAGGTGCTCAATAAATACTTGTTGAATTTCATATAACAAGTTCATTGCTTACTCACCCTAATGTTTGAGACTGACCCCTCTTTGAAATATTCATAAAAGTAGCTCTATCTTCCTTTTCAGAAAACAAAGAAACTAAAGAGAAGAATGTTCCCTGGTCTAACTCCCACCCCACCCCTGCCCTCTCCTCCAGGTGTGGGTCCTGCAGTCTCCAGGAGGAAAGTCTCTTCAACCCACCAGGCTACTCCATACCCCTGTCAGGAATGGGGAGGGGACTGGACACCTTAGGCACACTTCCCCTTCTCCTAGGGCGTATCTTGATATGGTAAGAACACAGGACCAGAATGAGGAGATCTGGGTTTGAATCTCACACCTGCTACTGATATGTTGGGTGACTTTGTACAAGTCATTTAACCTCTTTGACCCTCAAGTTCCTCAGCTACAAAACCTGAAGGGTAATTAGAATGGTCCCTCCCAGCCCTGACTTTGTATCTTGAGAGTAGGTGTGGCCCCAGCCCCAGCCCCATACCTCTCAGCTCCACCTTGCCGCTATAGCTGCCCAGGTAGCGGGCATCGGTAGAGGGTGTGTAGCACTCATACACGCCTGCGTCCTGTGCCTGTAGGTGGGCAATCTTCAGCATCACAGCATCGCCCTGTACGCGCTGCAGCTGCAGCTCACCAGCTGCTACTCGGGGCCCGAAGACAGCATAGGAGAACTGGGGGTCCCTGGTACTGATGATGCCCAGTGCTGCCTCAGGGGCCTCAGGCCTGTACAGGAACCACTCAAAGTCCTGCTGGGCAGGGCCCTCGTAGCCACTCACATTGCAGGAGATGGAAACAGCTGTGCCAGCCACACGGTACAGGGGCCCCTCAGGGACCAGCACCTCCCGGGCCCAGCCCCCGACTCCTGTAGGGGAAGGCAGAAAGAACAGAGAGACCTGGGTCCCCATTCCATGCACATCTTGGTACCCACCAGCACCATTCCTGACCCCTGCCTATGAAAGGAAAGGGAGCTTGGGAAAGTTGGTGCATAGCTGGGCCCCTGGTATGAGAACAGGGAAGGGATGTTGGGTCTGTAGACCCCTTGGGGCTCAAGGAAGTCAGACAGGCCTAGGTTTGCCCAGAACCCAGCTGCGTCTCACTTCTGACCCAGCAGAAGCAGACTGCTGGGAGCCAAGAGGAGTCCTTTAACTCCTGCCCTAACCGAGCCTTCTTGTGTTCTGCTGCTGCACCTCCATCCACCCCCACCTCTTCACCCACCAGGTAAGGGAGCCTGCTGCTGAGGGGATTCTGAGACTACATGTCCCCTCCTTTACTTGAGGGAAGCTGGCAAAATCTTGCTCGGCAGGGCTGCTTGTGGCTCAGCTGTGTCACCTGGGCCAGGACAATGAAGCCAGTGGCCTGAGCTGGATGGGGCACAGACCCAGTCAGTCCTCAGCACACAATGCCCTCCTCCCTGCAGCTGTGCCATGAGCTCACTATTTCTCCCATCCCACAGGGCTTCGAGGCAGCTGGGGCTTCTGGCCAGAGATCCAGGCTCTGCCCTGGCCTGGGGACAGAAGATCCCCTCCCCCAGTGCCTGCCAACCTTCTGGGCTAGCCCAGATTGTTGACACACCACACTCCCCAAATCCCTAAGAAGCCTTCATTTGCATATGCAGTGTATTGATTTACATATAGCTTCCTTTCCTTGGGGAGG
>NW_003852486.1:789833-814467 GCF_000181295.1 Otolemur garnettii | reverse complement strand
GGAAATACCCAGGAGTTTGTGGTCAAACCCTGCCCTCTAGATCCTCTAGAATAGTGCATCTGCACTACCTATCCCCACCCCCCCAGCTGGGCTCTTAGCCCCTTCCTTCTTCCTCTGGTTGAGTCACGGGGAAAACTCATGGTCTGTTGTTGGTTGGGGCACAGGCTAGGAATCAGGAGATCAGCTTGCAGCCCCATTCCCACCCCCAGCTCTTGGGCCCCAGACCAAGCCTTCCTCTCCCAGGCCTCAGTTTCCACACTGGAGGAGAACTAAGAGCTCCTACCTCTGACAGGGAACCAGTGTGTGACTCAGGAGGGCCTTGCCCCAGGCATATTTCCTAATCTGTGTGGAGGTGGAGATGGCCAATCTGACACCTTCTCTGGCTGCCTCAGGACAGATTCTGCTCAGAAAGGAACCCCTCCCACCTGCCTGGCTCCACAACTGCTGATGCTGGAGATCCCCATGGGAAAGTCACCCCCACAGCCTTAGGAAATCAGCTGCCACTCAGCTCTCTCTCCCTAGCCAGGGCACTTCCTCTGTTGTTAGCCACAGAAGAGAAGGGAGAGCAGAGGTCTGCTTTGGAGTCAGATCTGAATGTGCTCCCTGGGGCAAGTGACTTGTTTTCCCCATCTGTGAAAAGAATGCAGTAGGTGCTCAGATCTCAGCAGCCTCCTCTTCCAACTCTGTGAACCTCATTTCCCTACCTCCCCTGGGCACCTCCCTGCTCCATGGTGCCCATTGGGGAAAACAGGCCAAATGCTAGGCAACCAGCCCCACTGTTCCACCCTCTCTGCACCTCCTCCAGCCTCCTGCCCCGGGCTCCAAGGAGAGGACTCATTCTAGCCCCATGGGGCCCAGGGGCCTGCAGCAAGGTGCCACTATGGAGCTTTGGTCTAGAACCAGGAGGCTGGAGCTGTCAGCCTCTGCCCTGACTACAGCAGCTCTGAAGTCACCACCAATATCCTCAACCCCCAACCCCCACTCTGCACTCTCATTTCAACGACTTTAGTCTCCCCAACACATGCACAGGCAATTTCACTGTGTCCATGCCACCCTCTTCCCAGAGACCACCTCCTACAGGGAGCCCTCCAGTTCAGGTGAAAAACAATTTCACTGTCACTATCCCAAAGCACCCAGAGAAGGTTGGCGCAGAACACCTCCCCATGAACACCCACCATGACAGACACAGGGTGCTTGGAGACGCCAAGATCAATCTCCATGGAACCTGGTTTCTCCTGAAGGGGGGAAGCTGAGACTAAGGGGGTGTGACAACTGGTGGGAGGCTGTAGACCCAAGTGCATTTGGGAGAAAGGAAGAAGGGCAAAAAGGGACCCAGCACAGGGTGGAGATGTGGTGAGAGGGATCTGCCCCCAACCTCAGATGATGGGGAGGGCAATTCGGGGGGACTCACTTCAAAGACTGTGGGCAGTACTCCTCCCTGGGCCTCCAGCCAACTCTGGGTCAATTATGAAGCCAGGCGGGCACAACCCACGCAGGGCGGGCACCCAAGGCCAGTCTTGGAGCCGAGTATGGGGCAGAAAGGAGTCAGAGCATTTGGCAAAGCGAACCCAGGACTCGGGTATTCTGGCTGAGAAGCGAGCCCTGTCCCCAGAGGCCTGGAAGTGAGTGGGACAGCACCTCAGGGGGTCCTAGCCCAGGGCCTGAAGCTGGTAGCCCTCCTGCTGTTGACCAGCGAGTGGCCACAAGGGGCAGCTGGGCGCCGAGCCTGGGGAGGCTAGAGACATCACTGACGGAGAAGGGATTGTGAGGAGCTCCAAAATTCTGAGGAGGCAGGCAGGTCTGGGTGCAGGGTGGCAGGCACCTGCCCGGCGGGGCCAGGAACCGGGACTGGAGCCAGGCTTACCAAGCATTAGCAGCAGCAGCAGGAGTGGTGGCGGCAGCGGCGTGGGCCCAAGGGCGCCCATCCTGCGCGGGCGGCTCTGGGAAAGCTCCGGGGGTCGGCGCAGGTTCTGGGGGGCCGGGGCCGCAGGGGGCGCATGCCCAGGTGGGGGGCAGAAAGCGGGGCAGCGAGGCGTGGGTGCGCCGAGCGGAGCTGAGCGGGAGCTGCCAAGTCCCCTCCCTCCTCCCCTTCCTCCTCCCCTCCTCCCTTAGCAGTCTCTCCCGCCCTCAGCAGCTTCGGGGATAGTTCCCGCCCCGCCACGCCCCGGTTCCCGCCCCACCAGACTCCAACCCGGGTTCTGCACTGCGCCCGGCCCCGCCCCCGGAACTGGCTCCGCCCCCGACCCCGGCCCCTAAGGACTGGCGGCCCCTCGGCCCATCGTAATCCCCACCCCCCCTGGCCCAGAGCACGCCCCACTCCGCACCTGCCAGCTTTCCCCGGACAGTTGGGTGCACGAGCCCTGGGGTTGGGAAGGTAATTGTGGCACGAACTTAAAAAAGAGTCCAGTTTTTGCTGTGAGACTCCTCGCTGCAAACCCTGCTGGGGGGGGTGGGGTGGGCGCAACGCGGGAGTTCCCAAAAGTGAGGGGTTTGAGCTGAAGGACGCTTTGGGGCTCTGAAAGCTCACCGGAAGCCTGTTTGTCTCCCCCTCAGAGGCAACACCAAAAGAAAATGGGTGCCGTCACTTCCGGGTTCGGTGATCCTGGTCCAGTTACTTAACCAACATCAACCTCAGTTTTCTTCTCTGCAAACTGAACTGACCGTGGTGACTTATACCCAAAGGGTTATTGTGTTGATTAACTGAGATATTGTACATAAGGTGTTTGGCACATGAGTTAGGAGGGGGGAGGGTTGTTTTCGGTTTTAAATTATTATTTGAATTGCTTCCTAAGAGATTTAGGTGAAGGAGTCTGTATGTCCAGTGAGGAGAGATGGACATTGCTCTGTTCCCCGAAGGGTGGGGGAATGGAGCAGTCATCCTCCCAGAGCTCTGCCTCTCCCTCCCTCCAGCTGTGAGGGAGGTGGGGAGTGGGGAGGGGCAGGAAGGGTGAGGCTGAACCCTAGAAGGAACGAGCACGTCTGCAAAGCCAAGGCTCTCCACGTGACCATCAGGCCAGGTGCAGTGGTTCACATCTGTAATTTCAGGACTCTGGTAGGCATGGGAAACATAGTGAGACCTCTTTCCTAAAAAAAAAAAAAAAAAATTAAAGTGGCCATCAGTGAGAAGTGACCCCAGAGCTTGCCTGGCACCCTCCAACCCCAGACTTGTCCCTCTCATCCTCCCACCCTCTTTACAGAAGAGGAGACTAAGGTCTAGGGAGGGAAAGGGGCACGGCCAAATCAGACCTTCCTGGTCTTTCTTCTCAGAGCCTGGCACAGTGTCTGACTCAGAGGAGGTACCATCGAGTGGCCAGGTGAAGCCACTTTCAGGAACCTCAGAGAAACTCTGAGGCAGAATGTTTAGGGCCCTGAAAGGAAATCAAGTGTCCAGCCCTCACCTGCCAGTATGCCAGGACTGGCCCAGGAAGGGTGCAGATGCCTGTTTGCTCTTACTGTGAGGAATCCTCAGCCTGGTTTCTCCAGCCCCATTTCATCTAAATCCATCCACACGTATAATGTGCTATGTGAAAACTGAAAGTCATAGGGAAATTTTCGGAGGAAAACTGCTCTCCCTTTATCTAGAAATGGAGTAGATTCAATGCCTTCCTGATGTTTGACCTATGAAAGATGTTACCAATCATCACTATCACAATGGGTGCCATTTATGAACTGCTTTACATAGTAAGCCCTTTTGGATATCAGCTCTAGTCTTTACCACATATTTTGCAAGTTATCATTTAACAAAAGAGAAACCTGAGATTGGGGGGGTTAAGTATGTTGTCTATGGTCACACAGCTTTAAAGTGGCCAAGATATGACTTGAGCCTAGGCCTATCTGTCCCCAAAGCCGCGAATCTTCCTATGCTCTACTGTCTGTCCTTCCAAGACTCTCTCCCCTGGTATACCCAGTCATTCAACAAATAGTGATTGGGCCAGCCTTGTGCTGGGGCACTGGAGATGCCTGGTAAACAAGGCTGACATGGTCCCCTGCCCTTAGGGAACATAGTCACGTGTGCCAGGGAGATATTTCATACACAAGTGATAACCAAACCCTAGTATGAGCATTCTCAGATCTTCAGAGAACTGAGGGACCCTCCCTCACCCCATGGCTTGGGGCGAGGAAAGATCAGGTAGGTATTAAGGAATGGGCTGGTGTCTCCAGAGAGGCGGAGGCCCCAGAAGAGCAGGAAAACGCAGCTTCTTCCACAGGCGCCTCTCCAGACTGCGGCTTCCAGAGGTGAGCAGCAGGGGGAGCCGCAGCCCAAGCCTGGCTCGCCCGCAGCGGCTTATGTAACCAGGAGAGCCAGGAACCAGAACCAACCCCAGGCACGAGGCTCACTGCGCACAGACACATGTCCCCACTGTCACAGAAAGGGGCTTCAAGCTGAAGGATGCCTCACAGACAAACACACCCACAGAGCGATGCACAAAGAATATATCGCACAGGCTGGAGAGCACTCCTGTAACTGCCTGTCATACCCATTAAAAACGTACAGGTTTCCCAGCACCAAGGCTTTGCCAGAAGTGGGTGAGCAGAGGAAGGAGGAAGGAGGCCTTTCTTAGGAGTTTCAAGGCCAGACTCAGACATGAAAGGGGAGGGAGCCTGGGGCTACAGAGAGACATGTGTGGGATGTACAGTAGTGACTGTGGGCCCCCTAATGCCTGGCTGCACTGCGGTGTCACTGTGGCATCCCCAGCTTCCCACCAGACCACTGGGCACTAGCCAGTATGGATTTGTATCAGTCCTGTTTCACACACTTAATTCATTTCGCCTCCAGATGACATAGGTATGAGGCACCAAGGTGGCACTAAGTTGTCATGAGTACTGTTAAAGATAATCAAGACACACACTCTGCCCAACAGCACTTTATAATCTGGCTGAGATATCACATACTGGAGTCACAACCAAGGGGACATGGCTGTCAGAGAGGAGCACATTCAAATACAGGACAGTTAGCATATGCTGATCTGTGCCAGGTGTGCAACATGACCTCATTTAATCCTCACCAGAACCACGTGAGGTTAGTGCTATTATTATCCCCGTGAGAAAACTGAGGCATAGAGAAACTGAGGAACTTGTCCAAGGGTAATGGATTGGTTACTGTCCAGACCAGAGTTGGGACCTGGGATTGTCTTAACTGTGGGACCTCTGCCTCTAGCCCTGTTATACTGCCTCTTCCAAGCAACCATCGCTAGAGACATAGTTGAACACAAGCCTAGAAAACATAGGTACATTCCCAGCTATAGTCCCAGTTACTGTTAAGGAGACAGAGTGACAAACATATCAAATAAACAAGCACACATACTCAACAGACAATAAGACATATAGAAATGACACAAGCACACACATAGGACTCAGCTCTCTCTCTCTTGTAAATGTGCTGCGTGGAGAGCTAAGGATCACAGACGAGAGTGTCCTGTGATCTGTGTGTTTATAAAGGGCTGGTCCATACTGCCCTGTTGAACTATATTTCCTACCCTCCCAAAAAGGAAAAATCTCTTTGCAGAGCTGCTAAGAGCCTGGAGCATAGTCAAAGACAGAAGTAAATCAGAAACCTACCCTCACCCAGACAGCATACTCATGCAGAGACACACCAAATCAGTGGTGCCCACACCAAGGTGAACACACACACTTCATGTACATTCAGGCAATCTCACAGGACCACACAGCCATCTCCTCCACTCACACACCTACGAATATTCACACTCCATCTTCTCCCTCTTTCCTGCCTGGGCCAGGCATCAGCACCCTGGTGGACTGCATGTGTGGGTGCGTGCGTGGGTGCGTGTGTGTCTCCACTCCCTAAACCCTCCTCTCTGACTGAGCCCACACTCCCACCCCAGTTCTCAAACCCTACACCAAGGAGGTGGCACAGCTGTTCGCGAATAGTGGAGCCACAATGCCAATGGGGCCTTAGCACAATTTGGCTCTGACTCCGGGGGGGGGGGGGCCTGCCATTTCTGTACCCAGAGTGAGTGCCAACTGCCTCCCACTCTGGAATGCCACACATGAATCTCCAGGCACTGGAATCCCCTCAGCCTCCCTCCCTTGACAAGTTCTTTGTTCCCCAGTCCCACAGGGTGGGCGCCTGGGCTCTACCTCAGATGTTCTCCACCCCACTCCTCCATTCCTAGCCAACTCAGAGGGAACCAGGGGCTCTGACACATGTCTGGGGGCCATGTGGGGCAAAGGCACCCTACAGCGCAATACCGTTTCTTCCCCAACCTGAGCAGCCTGGGGCGGGCGGGGGTGGATGGAGGGCAGCAGCCTGCAGTGGTTTGCTTAGACACAGGTTTGTGGGCAGAGAGTTGCAACTGAGTCTCTGGGGGAAGGAGATGGTTTGCACTAGGTGGCTATCCCTGAGTCACAGGAGGTTGAGCAACAGGCAGATCTGGATAACAGGTCACTTGTGAGTTTGTCTATGTGCAGCTGTGAGTGAGGCGAAGAGGAAGCAGTAGTAATTGGTAACACTCGCTGAGCACCGCCTCCGTGCTGGGCACCGTGGGCACACCGTACACGCGTACATTCACTCAGCCTTCACGACAACCCCGTGAGGCAGGTACTGTTTTCCCATCTATTTTGCAGATGGGAAACAGAGGCACAGAGAGGTTACAT
This sequence comes from Otolemur garnettii, assembly GCF_000181295.1. Classification (NCBI taxonomy): domain Eukaryota; kingdom Metazoa; phylum Chordata; class Mammalia; order Primates; family Galagidae; genus Otolemur; species Otolemur garnettii. The sequence continues at coordinate 807,852 of NW_003852486.1, read as the reverse complement.
AATGTACCCAAAGGTCACATAACTACCAAGTGGTAGTCCCCAGATCAAACACAAGCTACCTGACTCCCAAATTTCAGCTTCCCATTCTTCCTCCTCCTCCACCCGTTCACATTTATTTGTATGCGTGTGCGCGTATGCAGACACATCTGGTGCCTATGCGACCCTTTGAAATAACTGTCTTTTTCCACTATGTAGCTCCAGCTTCCAGCACACAGTGGGTGTTCAATAAATATTTGTTGAGGGAAGGTGCAGCTCTGGAGGCCCTGGAGAGAGGAAACAATGAGAGTTGTGTGTGTGTGTGGCGGTGGTATGGGTGGGGAGGGAGGGAATTGGGGAATTTCACACAAACACAGAGCCCTCTGCTGAAGATATGTCAGACTCACTTCTAACCCTGGGGCCCAGCCCTCCAAAGCTTCCTGGGTGAGGAAAGAGCATCTGAGGATGAAGGGGGTCCCGACTCTCCCCTCCAGTCAGAACATAGGATTGGAGCTGTAGGGAAAGCTCTGGAAGAAGGCAGGGAGGCACACAGCCACCTCAACCTACTGGGCCAGGTGCACTCCCGCCTTCGCACCTCTCTCTGACCTGATGCTTCAGACTTCTCCCTGGTTTCCCTCAGATAGTCCCTGCCTCCTCCACTTGTCCACCTGGACGCTCCAGGGACCTGGCACCCCTTGGCTATTTTGGCTAAAGATTGAACAATTCCCCTCTTCCCCAGTCCAACTGAAACAAGGGTGGAATTTTTCCAAAGGCTCTCTATTAGGAAAGTAAAGGGAAAACAAAGCCAGAAATAAAGACTGTAAAAACAAAGAAACAGATGGAACAGTGGGGGTGAACGAGCTGGCCCTGGGAAGGACCATGAGCCTGGAGTCCTGATGCTAACGTGACCCCCTCCCCCTGCTCCCACTCCCTGTCCTCAGCCCTTTGATGGCCTTTCTCATTCTGCATTGTAATTACAGGGCTTGTTTATATCTGCCTCTCTATCTTGGCTCTGGGCTTCTCAAGGCCACTGTTAACTCTTATCTGTTCTGCCCTAGTGCCGGGCACAGTTGCCTGGCAAGGAGAAGCAGCTCAGCGAACAACTGCTGAGTGACTAAGCAAGTGTGTGAGCAGGGAAATGATGGAAGAGGGAATCCGGGTCCTTCCTCTCTGGTGGCCATGTTGGTTCCACAGGGGACACTGATTTCCTCTGGAGTCCATTTTACCCTGGTCACTTATATCCACAGCTGACAGAAAGTGTCTCCTCCTGTTTCAGAACACAACTTTCATCCCTAAGGAAACAGCCCCAGCCTTTGGCCTTCAGGGCAGGAAGGGTGCTGGAGATTGGATCAAAGTGGAAGAGAAGTTGTAGGCTGAAGGCTGGGACATCTGAAATTACAGGCAGAAAATGATAGCTGGTATTTAATAATTCTAAAAACAATTCTGCAAGTTGGAGCTATTAAGGAAACTGAAGTTCAGAGAAACTAAAATGTTTGTCCAACTAGAAGTAGACCTAAGTTTCTCATCCAGGCATTCCGACCCTGCGTTGTGTGCTACATCAGTACAGCACAAACCATTGCCTCAAGAAGGAGCAGATGCCCGGGTAACAGCAAGGGTGTGAGGGCCCAGCCAGCTGAAAGGGCAGGGTGATGGAATCAAGGCAAGCAGGACTGACCACTCCCAGTGGGCACTGGGGTGCAGAAGGATCCCAGGTCCTGAACTGGATATCCCTGGGGAAAGGGGACTAGACAGAACAAAGCTGAAAATTAGGGGTGAGGTGGGTTACCGGTCAGGAGCTCAAATGTAGGAAATAGAACGGTTTGTTCCCATCTAATGAAAAGACTTTGGGGCTGGGATTTCAGGACCAGACAGCATAGCTTTGGACAGACCTGGATCCCAGTACTGACTTTCTCTAGCTTTAGTTTCATCATCTTTCAAACCAGAACTACTGTAGTCTGATCTCACTGAGGACCACCGTGAAAATGAATGAGAATGTAGGTATCATGGTGCCTCACTGCCATCCAAGCCCAGGCCCACAGGCAGAGTGGACAGCAGTGTAGGAGAGAAGAGTCCTCCAGACAGGTCACCCCCACCCCTGCTCCTGTGTCTGCCCTCGGTTCCCCACCGCCTTCTTTCTCCTTCCATCCCCATGACCCTCACGGAAGAGGGTCATCTACCTGCTGCCTCAGCTTCCTCACCACACATTCCTCAACCCTTCAGAAATTTATTTCCAAGCTCAACCTGCTAGGAAAATAGTTTTCTTTCTTTCTTTCTTTCTTTTTTTTTTTGGCCGGGGCTGGGTTTGAATCTGCCACCTTTGTTATATGGGGCCAGTACCTTACTCCTTGAGCCACAGGCACCGCCCCAGGAAAATAGTGAACAGCTTTCATTCTCCTCTGGCATTTGAGATTTGAAACTCTTTGTTTCTTGCCCCTTAAACATTTTCCTCTCTCAGCTTCCAGGTCTAGTTGTCCGTCTCTCTAGCTCCTCTACCTCACCATCTCCTAGACCGCCTTCCCTACTCGGGGTATTAGCCACGGTTCTGTCCAATGTTCCCTACCCTGGCCACCTCCTCTGCTCTCCTGGCTTAGTAGTCATCTCTGTGAAGATGATGCCCAAGATCTAGTCCCCATTTCTATCGCCCACTGAGTACCCTTACCTGGAACCCCGCTAGTATTGCCTCGACCTGAATATGCCCAAAGCAAACTTGGAGCTTCTCTCCCAATCTCCTCTCTTCCCTACCTCATTTCAGCTAACTTCACACCTTCAACTCCTTCCTTCCTTCCTTGCCCTGGAAGTTGCCAAATCCTGAAATCGTACCTCCTCAGGATCTTTCTTATCCATCTCTATCTTCTGTCATGGCCACTGTCTTGCTCCAGATTTTTCACCACCTATAGCCCCTATGAGGCTGCCCCTTCCAGCCCAACACCCTGTCATGTACATACATGCACTCTGTACTCTCGCAAGCCTTCCTAGAGAACAGCACCAGTGAGTTACTCCCCTGCTCAGAGACTTTAAATGGTTCCATGTTGTGTATAGCAATATTTTTCAAACTTGTTTGGTGGTAAAAATACAGATTCCCACTACCCATCTCCAGTCTCATGAATCAGGATGTCTAAGACATATTCCTGCTGGCTCGTATATATGTGTGTAGACAGAAAGATAGATGGTTGGGGGTTTTTTTGGTTTTTTTTTTTTTTTTTTGGAGACAGAGCCTCAAGCTGTCCCCCCCTGTGTCGAGTGCTGTGACACCTCAGCTCACAGCAATCTCCAACTCCTGGGCTCAAGCAAGTCTCCTGCCTCCACCTCCCAAGTAGCTGGGACGACAGGCGTCTGCCACAGCGCCCGGCTATTTTTTGGTTGCAGCCATCATTGTTGTTCTGGCAGGCCCCGGCTGGATTCGAACCCACCACCTTAGATGTATGTGGCTGGTGCCTTAGCCACTTGAGCCACAGGCGCTGAGCCAATAGTTTTTTGAGATGGAGTCTCTCTCTGTGGCCTTAGCTAGAGTGCAGTGGTGCAATCATAGCTCGCAGCAACCTCAAACTCCTGGGCTCAAGCAATCCTCCTGCCCTAGCCTCCCAAGTAGCTGAAACTATAGGAATACACCACAATGCCTAGATAAATTTTCTGTTTTTTGCAGAGATGGGTATCTCAGTCTTGCTCAAGCTGGTCTTAAACTCCAGAGCTCAAGCAATCCTCCCATTTTGGTCTCCCAAAGTGCTAGGATTTGGGAGTAAGTCACCATGCCCGGCCTGTTTTATAGTTTTCACCCAGGTTACTCTTATTGTCAGGGCCTTTAGGGAATACTGGCATTTAGAATGGCACTTACTCTGCCATTCAAGGCCCTCTGTGAAATGCTGTTAGCGCTCATTCCAGCACTGCCTCCTGTGTGCTTCCTGTGACTGGTGCTTCAGCCCTCTACCTGTGCTTGCGTTGCTCCCGCTCCAGGTCCCTTTGCCCTCTACATGCTGTGGTGTGCACCCAGCAGCCAGCAGTGCCAGCCTCAACACAGATGCCTGCTGTTAGCACCCCACCTCCCCCTTTACCTTCTGGAGCACTCCTCCCTGCCGCTATTGTATTGGATCATGCACACCTGGAGACAAGAACTCAGGATGGAGGTTTCCATGGGGGCTTTACAACATAGACGTTAAATGTGCAGGCCCTGGAAACAAATTAAATTTGAATCCCAGCTCCCCTGCCTGGGTAAGCTTAGGGTCTGTGTGCTCAGTTTCCTACAAAACAGAATTGTTATGCGGACTAAATTAGTAACACATGCTATCTGCATCAGCTCGGGAGGCTGGGGAAGTCCAAGATCCAGGTACTGGCAGCTCTTTCAGTGGGTGAGGGCCCGCTACCTTCATTCTGCATCCTCAGATGTCAGAGAGCAGAGAGAGGAAGCAAGTGTTCTCGTGCCCTTCTTATAAGGGCACTAATCCCACACAGGAGGGCTCTACCCTCATGACCTAATTACCTCCCAAAGTCCCTGCCTTCTAATATCATTACACAGCAGGTTCAGCACATGAGTCTGAGGTTCATGAATGCTAACTAACTTCTAGTTACTACAAGCTACAGATCTTGGGGACAATCTGGTTCAATGGCTCTCAACCCTGTCTGCTGACTGAGTAATCTGGGAAGGTTTTAAAAAATACTAATGCCTGAGCCTCACCCCTTGCAAGGTGGGGAAACTTCAGCCTCACAGCCACTTGTGGCCTGTTTGATCTTTAAGTGTGGCCCCTAGACCGAATGTAAACTTCACAGAAAAAATCCTTAGGCTCATGTCTGTAATTTTCTTTTTTTGAGACAGAGTCTCACTATGCTGCCCTAGGTAGACTGCCATGGCATCCCAGCTCACAGCAACCTCAAACTACTCTTGGTCTTCAGTGATTCTCTTGCCTCAGCCTCCCAAGTAGCTGGGACTACAGGTATCTGCCACAATGCCCGGTTATTTTTTTGTTTTTGTTGTTGTTGTCTTTGTTGCTTAGCAAGCCTGGGCCAGGTTAGAACCTGTCGGCCCTGGTATATGTGGCTGGTGCCCTAACCATTGATCTACGGGTGCTGAAACTCACAACTGTAATTCTAATACTTTGGGGAGGCCCAGGTGGGAGGATCACTTGGAGTCAGGAGTTCAAGACCAGCCTGAGCAAGAGTGAGACACAGTCTCTACTAGAAATAGAAAAAAACTAGTCGGGTGCAATGGCAGGCACCTGTAGTCTCAGGTACTCAGGAGGCTGAGACAGGAGGATCACTGAACCCAGGAGTTTCAGGTTGCAGAGAGCTATGATGATGCCACTGTTGAAATAAATAAATAAATAAATAAGATTTGTTTCGTAAAATTGGATTCAGTCAAAAGGACCCAGAAGGCCACAAGTAGCCCCAAGGCAGCAGGGTCCCCACCCCAACACTTCACTTTTTTTTTTTCTTTTAAGACAGAGTCTCACTCTATTGCCCTGGGGTTGAGTACCATGGCATTATAGCTCATAGCAACCTCAAACTGTTGGACTTAAGCAATCCTCTTGCCTCAGCCTCCCGAGTAGCTGGGACTATAGGTGCCCTCCACAACACCCAGCCATTGTTTTAGAGACAGGGATCTCACTCTTGCTCAGGCTGGTCTAAGACTTGTTAGCTAAAGCAATCCACTCGTCTCAGCCTCCCAGAACGCTAGGATTACAGGCACTCATGCTGCACCTGCCCCAACACTTCACTTTATGTACACTTGATGAAAGGTACAGGACTTAGTCAAGTGTGCATGGTTCATTAGTGGTAAAGCAGATTCCACACTGAGAGCCTCTGCCCTCCCTGCAGCCTGGTCCGCAGTGCTTTCCAGTGTGCCGTGGCCCAGCCTTTGCTCCTGTACTGCTAGGAAGGAAGAACCACTGAGGCAAAAGGCAGAGCCCAGGCCTACCCAGTCTTAATTGCCAGAAATGGAGGTAAAGAAGTGGGGGAAGAGGAGGGGACATTTGAGGAAATAATTGGTAGAGGAGATTCCCCAAGTGCTAGGAGCTTGCCCTGGGAAGACAAGGTCAAAGGATAAATTGCAGTGATTTAGTGACTAGAGGGCATAAGATTCTGAGCAAAAGGACGGTGAGGGTGGGAACCTTGTTTGCCTTTACTGTAGTGGTCTCTCCAGTACCTTGCACAGAATACAGCATACAGTAAGTGCCTAGCAAATGCTGGTTGGATGTCTGAATGGAGCAATAGCATCACAAAGTATGTATACTGCTGATTAAGTTACGGGGGCAGGGAGAGCTCACATTGCCCAAGGAACAGTAGTGAGAACATTCATACAGAAGCACAAGAGTGTGCTTTCAGAGAAACTGAGGCACAGTGGAGGCCAAGCTCCTGAAGTTCTGAGGAGGGAGGCAGTGATCCTGCATGCCAGATGTTCGCAGGGCACCCTGCCCTAGCTGAGCATCCAGAATGCCAAAGGGGACAGGCAGATAAACAGAGCTGCATCCTGGGCCAAGCAGAGGGGGCCTAGCAGGGGAAGAAGGAGGTAGGAAGGAGGAGGCTGGGGGCCAGGCCAGGCTGCCTCTTGATAGGGGGAGCTGGGAGGCGGGGTGCTCCGGGCCACTGGCTGGGTCAGATCTCCAGCCAAAGCAAACCTGCCTCAGGGGGTTGGGGGGCTGCTCCCTCCCTCCCCAGATGGAATCAAAGGAAAACAGGAACCCTAGAGGGCCCAGCTGTGACCCTTGCCCCCCACACTCAGCAAGGCCCATTAACCCTATCTGCCCTGTGTCTCCAACATACTTAGCTCAGAGAATCTGGAAATAGGCTCCACTGGTATCTGCTGATCACATACCAGCCAAGAGATGCCCCGATTTCCCAGCCTCACCTCAGCCCTGCCCTTCTCCCCAAAAGATACCCAGACCCTGTTCCATCTCTCATAGTGGCCCTTTTATAGAAACCAGGGTAGTCTTTACCCAAATCAAAAGATACCCAGACCCTGTTCCATCTCTCATAGTGGCTCTCTTATAGAAACCAGGGTAGTCTTTACCCAAATCAAAAGATACCCAGACCCTGTTCCATCTCTCATAGTGGCTCTCTTATAGAAACCAGGGTAGTCTTTACCCAAATCTGAGACCTTCCTCCTTTCTACGCCAAGAGTTGAAGGAGTCAGGCCCATTTCTGCAGGTTTCACTGATAAAGCAGGAGCACCCGGCCTGCTTAACAAACAAGATGGGGCACCCACCCCCTTGGATCTCCTGTTGAACCCAGGTCCACCTGATGGTTCTTGCACAGATACAGCTGCAAGTAACTTCTGCTGCTTCACCTGAGCTGAGGGGAAGTAGCCCAGAATCTGGGAGTCATCAGAATTGGAAGGGGACCCCAGAGGTTTTCTAGTCCTATTCCTTGTCATTCAGATGACAATGACAATGCCAGAGCAGAGAAGCCTTGTCTCCAAGCTGACACAGGTGTAAATGGCCCAGTAGGACCAATTTCAGCTGAACTGACTTGCAGGTGAACACCCATCACATTAGACGCACTGGGAACCAACAGGGGTGTGGGTGGGGGCAGAGGGGAAAATAGGCACAGAACAGCCCTGAGTTGTCATCTCAGGAAAATGGTTGACATGGGCCCCCTGGACCACACTGAGGGTCCCTTCCTTTTCTTCCCTGATTTCCACCTGTGTGTCTAGGTAGGAAGACAGCAGGGAGCTATCCAAACCCAGAGGGAAGTAAGGTCAAGCCATGGCTGTGGAGCACGGGCAGAGAGACTGAGGAAAATGCTTCCGGGCACTCGTCCTCCCACTTCCTAAATGCTATATAATGTGGTTTTAACAATAGAAGAGATAATAAAAACAATCTGGGGGAGAAATTAAAGAGGACAGAACCACGGAGAGACAGAGGAAGAGATTTTTTTGTATGCTGCTTTGAGTAGACTGAAAAGAAAGAGGAAGGGAACAGATAACCAAATGTCCAGAGAGAGATGGAGAGAAAATCTAACGCTATCCTTGTGGTCCAGTAGGGAAACTGAGGTAGCAGCAGCACTTGTGCAGCCACCCCGTGGCTCTGAGCCCAAACTTCCAACTGCAGGGTGACTATGATCCAGGGGACTGGAGGAGAGACGGCTAGAGAGGAAGGGGGAGTGAAGAGGCACCTTTCCTGGACACAACATGGCCAGGCCCGGCCCTCTGGACACCCCTTATCCTATCACCCCAAGATGAAAAACTTTCCCCCCAGAAGGCCTCAGAAGCCTAACACATAGGCTGAAGACCCTAAAGGAGAAAGGAAAGGGAGAATTAGAGGAATAGAACAAGGAGAGACGGGGGAGGCCTGGAGCATGGGAGGAGCAGGACTGGGGCAGAGAAGTGGGGTGAGGGGGTGGGAAGAGGGACATGGGGTGATAGAGCCTCCCAGCTCTTCCTTCCCTCCCCTTCCTTCCTCCTCCTCTCTCTTTCATGATCTTGAAACAACCTTGAAGTCTGGGCTGGAGGCCCCAGGAGGCCAGTCACTTAGGAAACAAACTGTTTCTTGGAGACCTTGAAAGCCCATCTGCAGCTGAGCAGTGTCCCCACCCCCTCCCTGTGCACACACACATTCTCCCATGGACTCTCACGTACACTCACACCCAGCTTCACACGGGCTCCCCACTGGCCCACACAAACACATGCATGTACAACACACAGGCACACACACACCTGTGCGCTGGCCACACTTGTGCAGAGATAGTGGGTTTGTAATTAATAGGCCACACTTCCAAACAGGCATGAACTTCTAGTCCTCTGAGCAGCTCCTTCTTTGGAATTACTGTTTGGTACATTCACATGGCCTCAGCCTCTTACCAAACACGGGACTCACCCACTAGGTCGCCCTTGGGCACTAACTACACATGTGCTCACACACAGCTGACACACATCCCTGCCTCCCAGATCTGTTTCTTTTTTTTTTTTTTTTTTTTCAAGACAGAGCCTCAAGCTGTCCCCCTGGGTAGAGTGCTATGGCTTCACTGCTCACAGCAACCTCCAACTCCTGGGCTCAAGCGAGTCTTCCACCTCAGCCTCCCAAGTAGCTGGGACCACAGGTGCCTGCTACAACGCCCGGCTACTTTTTGGTTGCAGCCGTCATTGTTGTTTGGCGGGTCCAAGCTGGATTCGACCCCGCCACTTTAGGTGTATGTGGCTGGCGTCTTAGACGCTTGAGCCACAGGCGCTGAGCCCCCAGATTTGTTCTTACCCACCTCCATCTCCTCTCTGCCCTTTGTGAACCCCTCTCTGATCTGCCATTTCTCTCAAGCCCGCTTCCCGGCCCAGTGACCCTGGTCTTTCTACCTCCTATCTTTCTCTCCCTTGCTCCTCCTGCTCCAGGGGCCTTGATCCAACCTGGCACCTCTGGCTGAGTTCAAAGAAAGCCATAGGTAGTCCAATCCAGGCCTCCAGATCAAAGGATCAGGTGCCTCCCCTGTTTATGTCCTACAGTCTGAGATACAGGGCAGGTGAGAGAAGGAGGTAGGCTCCCAGGGCTTCACCTCTCACCAGGCAGGGATGGTGGCCCGTGATGTGTGGGTGAAGGATGGGCCCTGAGTGTCATGTCCCCCCTTTGTCTTTCTGAGTCCCAGATGGGAGAGTGGGGCTGTGCTCTAGCCCAAATGCAGAGCATGGCAGGGAGCCCCAGCAGGCTGTAGGGGCACAGGAAGGGCACCGTCCTTTCCGGTATTGAGCCTGGCTACAGGGACCAGAGCCAGGGCATTTGGAAGCACTGGGCAGTACTGGGAGGTGCCAGCAGGAGTGAGGGGTGGGGGGATGAAATCCATTAGAGCCCAGTGTGTGAAGCTCGAACACCACCAGGTTCTGAGACTGAAGTTTTCTTTTTTCTCACTGTGTGTCCTGGAGAAAGCTAAGGAACAGAGCTTCCTAACCCCAAGTCATCATTTCCCACAGCCCCAGAGCAAGGTTGTCTCCATTTTGAAAGCCCCAGCCACTTTTGGGCCACTCTTCCAGCAGCTTCTGCCTGGGGCAGTCTCTCCTGATGCCTAACAACAAGCTTTCTTACTACACCAGCTACTCTCCTCTCACTCTCTCCTCTACCCATGGGGCCTTGGGCTGGCGTCCCTCGTGTTCTCAACACCAACACTGTTTCCTCCCTCTGCCCAAAGCCCAGGTCAGCAGGTGGGACCACGGAAAGACAGGAGAAGGCCTGTGCCGCCCCACCCACCCTTTCTGCCTAGAACCCAGGGCAGGAAGGAGGGTGGAAGTGGGAAGTGACCTTCCGAACCCCTGTAATGGAAAATCTCAACTGCAGGCCTGAAGGGCGCCAGTTATTTCGAGAATTCAGATGTGAGCCCTGTGCTCTGAGAGTGGATATGCTGGAGGAGAGGCTGATAATCTCTTTGCAGGTAGTTCCCTCTGAGACCAGAGAGGGACCCAGTCCACCCAGCAGGCACCTCAGGCCTCTGGGCCACAGCCCCATCCCCCATGCCTGTCCCTCCTTCTTACTTGTTTCCTTTGGACTCAAGGGGCTCAGACTTGCCCCCATGCAGCTGCCCTCTTTCATGCCATTTCTGTACCCAGAGAAATAGGATATTCCAAGAGGACCCTATCCTCTGACTACTCCCGAGAGAGGGTGGGGCAAGATTTTTCCTTTTTGTCTGCCCTTTCTTGTTTCCCTTCTTCCTTCTGCCCACCATTCTTGGCCTCTTTCATCAAATGAACAGCAACGACATCCCTAGACAGCTAGCCCTGTCCTCGGTCATCTCCTCTGCCCTTCTCTCTACCTGGGAAGAGCTTGCGGAGGGCCCATCCAGCCTAGGAGAGGCCCCTTCCCCCTTCCCAGGTATTTCTCCCATGCTTCCCTGCAGAAAAGCCTCCTGTCTGTCTCACCCAGATTCTGCTCAATACACATTTCCCTTCCCCACTAGAGGAAGGGGCAATGGCTCTTCTTTCCAGTTCACACATCTGGTGTCTGCCCTGACATTGACGGCCACATACCTCCCAGAGGCTCTGTGTTATCTTCTTCTGACTTCTCCCCTCACCACTTTCCAAACCCACACAGACTCAGCCCAGAGCTCTTCAGCAGTGATGAAAGGAGAGACACATCCATGCCACAGACAGGTTATCTAACCCCAGGGATGTCATTAAACTGCTGTAGGGCTGGGTCCAGGTGGCCCTCCTGGTCCTTCAGATCCTGCTATCCCCATCATACTTGCCTCTTGACCCTAGAAGTTTTTATTTTCCTACCAAATTTTGGAGAGTTTACATCTGGGAGGGCTTGGGAACACCCTCTCACCTATCTCCAGACTCATGCTGCTTCTCGAGCCACCTTTGGCTCCCACCAGCGCCCCCTCCCAGGTGCCTACATGCAAGGGCCAGCTCTAGGTTCCAAGTCTAACTTTTTCTTTTTCTTTTTTCTCTGCCTATTCTGGTTTCCCTTCCTCTCTTTGCTCATCATTCTTGGGTCCTTTCATCAGATAAGCAGCAATGACACCCCTAGACAGCTGGCCCTGGCCCTGCAACCCTACGGTGGAAGGAATAGTCTCTGTTTTTTTCTTTCTCTGGGATGTTGGATGTACACTTAGGAGACCTGAGTTCTGGTTCTGTCTTATCAGCTCGGATTGTTTAATCCCTCTGAGCCTCAGTTTCCCCACCTGGAAAAGAAGAGAAAGGCTTAGACCATATGGCCTGTGGCATCCTGGGTGTCTGAGCCCATTGCTCCGCTTCAGCCTATTCCTAAGGGGCAGGTTCCCACTCTCTGTCCCAGCCCCCTCCCCTCACCTCCCTCAGTTGTGGCTATCACAGGCCAGAAGGGGTTGAGGGGGCTGAGGGAACAAACATGGACAAACGGACTGTCAAGGGCCAGTAGCTCAAGGGGTGGGAGGGGAGGAGTCCTCAGGGATCCTGTTTCAACAAACGTTTCTTTCCCGAGGAGGGGAAGGCGGGGGAGAGGGGGAGAAGGACCTATTTAAAGCTACCCTGTTGCTTCGGCTGTCTCTGTCTGTCTGCCAGGGTCTCCGGCTGTCCCAAGCTGGCCAGTGTGGGCTTGGGATCCTCCTGGTGACCTCTCCAGCTGAGGTCCCTCAGCTACTCTGCCCCAAGATGGGCCGTGGGGTGAGTATCCCCAAAGAGCAAGCATTGCTCTCTGGAGGGTGAGGGAGGCTACAGAAAAAGGCTGGAGTGGAAATAGGATGTGGAGGGAGGGAGAAGCGGACAGCTGGAACTTGGAGCTCCCGTCTCCAAGCTGCAAACCGTGTGTGGATCCCATGGCATTCACACGCCAGGCACCTCTCTTCCATACCTGACCCCAGCCCGGGACCTTAACCCCACAGCCCACCCCACACCCCTCCAGCTCTCCCTCTACCCCACTTCCATGTCCCTGGCCCCGTTTGTCCCAATTTGTCCTTCTCTCCCACCACAACGCTACACCCTTAGTCCTTCCACCTTTGCTACCTCTGAAAGTCTCCACTCCTCTAGGAGAGTCAGCCTGGAGGGGTAGGGGCCAGCTTAAGCTTGGAGAGGGGCAGAGGAGCATGCTGCTCCCGGAATCACCAAGCAGTTCCGGACACCAGCTCTGTGGGCCCTGAGTGCCAGGGACAGCTGGAAGGGGTGTGGGGAGGAAGAGCGATGTGCCCCCAGCCCAGCACCCTCCGGATGTCCCAAGCAGCACTGTTCTCCAGTCTCTAGGCCATGGGCTTTGAGGACTCTCCCACAGGCTGGTGAGAGCTGCCCCCGCCTCCCCACTAGTCCACCCCATCCATGGCATTCGGCAGTGATGGCTACGCCAAGGGGAAGATTAACAGCCACGATGGGGCAGGCAGGGACAGGGCTCTGAATTCTTGGAAGAGAAATTCCCATATGGAGAAAAGTGACCCAATCTCTTCACATACTGTGCCTGGCTGCTTTCCCTTTTTGGAGTGCTGGCAAAAGAGAGCACAGAGGCTGGGCCTGGTGATTCATGCCCATAATCCTAACACTCTAGGAGGCCACAGCAGGAGGATCCCTTGAGCTCAGGAGTTCAAGACCAGCCTGACAAAGAGTGACACTGACTAAAAATAGAAAAAATTAGCTGTGCATTGTGGCAGGCACCCCTAAGTCCCAGCCACTCAGGAGTCTCAGGCAGGAGGCTCACTTGAGCCCAGGACTATGAGGTTGCAGTGATCTATGATGGTGCCAGGGCACTCTAGCCTGGGCAGAGTGAGACTCTGTCTCAAAAAAAAAAAAAAAAGACAAGACAAGAAAAGAAAAAAAAGGCACGGAAGGAAAGAGTCTGGTGAGCAGAGGGAGGCTATGAGGGGCCAGTGCCTGCAGGAGCCTGTGGGTGAGTTTCTGGGCCCAGGACAAGACTTGCAAGGACATGTTGCAGAGTTGAGCAGCTGGGAAAACTCTGAGCCTGGACACCGGGGTTCCTAAGCTAGGGTGGGAGCTATAAATAGAACCGAATGTGTGTGTGTGTGTGTGTGTGTGTGTGTGTGTGTGTGTGTCTGCCACCACGTGTTCTCTGCAGGCTGCAAGTCCTGCAGATATGCATGAATGAGCACCTGCGTTTGTGTCTCAGCAGGCAAGTTTGCAAATGTGCAAGCCTGGCTTAGGTGCAGTGCGCACAGGCCTGGGTGTTTGTGAGGTATGAGTCTCACAGAGGCAGAGGTCACAGTCTGGGAAGGTGCGCTGTTTGGCACCTTGAGCTGCACCTTGACATCTCTCCCTTCCCACAGAAAGGAGTCCCCGGCTGAGGTCCAGGACTGCCCAGGTCAGACAAGACCCCACTCCCTGACTCAAGTGGAGGGAGAGGGAGAGGAGTTGGCCTCCTACCCTGTTGCACTTTGGAGCAAAGTGGATGCAGCTTGAGGGGTCCTGCACCCCCCCCCACACACACACACAAAATTTCTCTCATCCTCCATCCCCAGGAGCTGAGGGTGAAGTAATAGTGAGACCAGCAGCAGATCTGGACTGTCTGGGCTGAGGCTGGATGAAGTGGAGGCACTTAGGGCCTGGAGCATGGAGTCCAACCTGCCAGGAGGTCCCCAAAGAGGGATAGCATCCCACAACCATTATGGGGGTCACTTCACTTCCAATCCCTTCTTCCCTGCATCTTCACTCCAGAGCCAGGCCCAGTTGTCCCCCCATCACCTTGTGGCCATGAAGGACAGTGTGGGAGTTGGGGGAAGGGCGGGCACCGAGGAGGAGGGAGCCCTGCCTTCTTCAGCTGCCACAGAGAGGCTGAGGTGGGGGAGCACTGGCTGGCAGAGTCCCAGATGCCCCCACTCTGTCCCAGCCACTGGCTTTCTCAAAAAGAACTCTCTGTTCTCCTTCAGCATTCAAGACCCAGAGGGGGGACTTGTGGTTGGGGGAGGGAGACTGGAGGGAGGAGGGGGTGTCCTTGCTTCCTCTCTTTCTTTTTAGCCTGGGCAGTGGCTGGCCCCAAATCTCCGCAGGTTCCTGGCTGCAGAGTCTGAGATCCTTGCCAGGACACCAGGAGGGGGAAGGGGCAGTGTGTCCCAAGCTCTGAGCCTGCAGGGGGACAGGGTGGGAGGTGGGGGAGAAGAGGCATGATATGGAGCTGCTTAGCTCAGCCGCAACCCAACATGCCAAAGTGTGGGGGCCAGCAAGTGTTTTAAAAGTGCACATTTGATTCCAATTTTCATGGACTTTATTTCACATCTGAATGTACAGAAACTCCTCTGGGCTCTGCCCCCTCCTCCCTGTGTGCCCAGGCCTGCTCCTGTCCCTGAAGCTCCTAAGGGTCACACCTCCAGCTTGATCTCTTGCCTCTGGCCCTTTCATTGCATTTCATCCTTTCCTCAGCCTTGTTCTACTGAGGATGAAGTTACTGACTCTACAGCATTTCCAACCATCCCAGCTAATGAACCGCCATAAGCTGCCCAGGGAAGGGAGAGAGGGAACTACTCACAAGACTTGCCCTCCTTCCCTTTGGGCTGCTTCAGTCTCCCCAAGACGATCAGTCTTTAGGAGGCCAAAAATAGAGCAGATGTGCAGATGCTGCAGATGGAGACAAGTGTGTGATTTACTGGTCACCTTCTCTGAGAAGAGCACTTCTGAGTGCCCAGCCTCCCCAAGCTCATATTCATTTAGATTGTTAGTTTCCTGGAACAGCAGCATCTCCCTGCTCCCCCGCTCCCCCTAGAATGCCTTTTCTTATTCTAGATTTCATTGCTCAGACCTCTCAGGGTGCTGGATGTGTGGCCTCTTATGATCAAGCAACTGTCACATTTCTGGGATTGCTCCTGACTCTTTGGGGATGGGCAAAAATGCATTATCCCTCCATGCTGGAGGATTTAGGGCAGTTAAACTATTCCGTGTGATCCACAATGGTGGGTGCATGACCTTATATATTTGCCCAAACCCACTGAATGCACACCACCAAGAGTGAGCCCTCCTGTGAACCATAGACTTTGTGCGCAGTGGTGTGGCACAGAGGTGTGGTGGTGCAGGCAGATGGAAGGTCGTAACAAATGTATCCATGTGGTGCTAGATACTGATAGTGAGGGTGGCTGTGTTTGTGGGGGGGGCAGGAAATACCCAAGAACTTTCTTTACTTTCTGCTCAATTTTGCTGTGAACTGAAAATTGCTTCAAAAAAAAATCTTTTTTAAAAAAACGCAAGAAAATGCATTATCCTGCAAAAAAGGACAAACTTGGCTGTTGATCCTACCCAGTTATCCACTCTTGATAGCGAAAAAAACCCAAACCAAATTACGTGGTAGTATAGAAAAGCTCATTCCTGAAAGCCTAGTGCAGCCTGTAGAGTCCAGTAAGGAACAGAGGTGCCAGGCAGAAATGGAGCAGCCCCTCTGGGATAGGGACCCTGGATCTGGAAGGAGTGGAAGGACAGGAGCCTGGGCGTAAGAAGATGAGAAAAGGCATTTTTTGGACACTTGGCATGGCCACCCCAGGCCTTTCCCAGCCCCCTGCTAAGCTATCATTTCCTCCCATGGAAGGAGAAGTTTCCTGAAGTCCCTGGGAGCCTGGGTGGTGGGGAGAACCCAGATTCTGGGGAGGAAGAGGAAATGGGAGCTTCATAAGGCCACAGTCAACATGTCCATCTGATTCACCCAGATGACTAGGAATGCTCAGACCTAAAACCAAATGTTAGTTTTAGATTTACAATGTCATGTATTTTTGGACAAAATGGGGTCCGGTTCCCTTCTTGTCCACTTGTGCTTTGGGGTGTCGAGTCCTGTGAGTTGCCTTCTGTCCAGGAGTAGGCAGGCCTGCCCAGCCGGTGGAGGGGGCTCTCAGCCCACCTGTGTTCCCATTCCCTATCACACTCTGACCCTCCCCCTACAACTTCTCTCAGTCCACCAGCCCCTCTTCCATTTCTGCCACTCTACCCTAGTCTCCTCTGACACTTCCTGTCTGTCCCTGCTTCCCAGAGGCTCTTGCTTCCCCAGGTTCCCAACTGTCTCTATTCCTCCTCTATGGAGAACAGCCATGGTATTGGGCAAAGACATTCCCACACCCTCAATACCTTCCACTCCGCCCAGTGCCCTCCAGAATTCTCCCAAACAGCATAGGATGATGGTTGTTTTTTTTTTAATTTTTGTTTTGGTTTGTATTTAGCAGCAGGGTCCTTTCAACAAACAAAATCTTAGCAGAAGACCAATGGCCGGAAGTCCTAAACCACAAAGCAGTGCTCTTCAGTCCTGAGCCCTTCACCCTTTCCTGCAGGTCACACGCAGAGCCCTGTGGCTCTGCCAATAGTCTGTGAGATAAGACCTGGGGTCCCTCTGGCCTCCGGCCCTGCTTCTTCCCCCAAGACAATTGCTGCCTCTGAATCCAGGGCCCCCAATCCCAGTGCCTGGGCCCCCAGCTGCCTGGCAGGAATGCAGCCTCCAACCTTGGCTTCCCTGACTCCTTGGGCTCTGTCTTCTTCTTGCAGGATGGACGCGAGTACTCACCTGCTGCCACCACTGCAGAGAATGGTGGCGGCAAGAAGAAACAGAAAGAAAAGGAGTTGGATGAGCTGAAGAAGGAAGTGACCATGGTGAGACTCAGAACCCGCTCTACCGGGTGGAGAGGAGGGGCCTATGCAGGGAGGGCTACCCTGGCCACCAGGGCACTCAGAGAAACTCTGTGTCCCTGGGCTGCTCACCTCACCCCTGTCATCCCCAGGGCCTTTTGCCCATCTGGATACACTCACTCAAATTAACTGGCCTCCCCAAAGTAACTGGCCTTTCCCTCCCCAGGATGACCACAAGCTGTCCTTGGATGAGCTGGGCCGCAAATACCAAGTGGACCTGTCCAAGGTGAGTGGAGGGCTTCTAACAAGGGAAGCAAAGAGGTGAGAGAAGAGCACTGCATCAGGAGGGAGGAGTCTTCACACTATCACCAGCCCTCTAACATGCCCCAGGACACTTGCCTGAGGTTACATGGCCAGGTGGTGGCACAGCCAAACTAGAGGGTGGATCCCCTACTTCCTAGCCCTAAGCTCTCTCCCTGTATATCCTGGGAGCCAGAGCTCCCTAGAACCCAGGCCCCAGAGCACCTCCAGGCAGAAACCTGACTTCTACCCTGAGCAACTTCAGCCACATCCAACTCCCATAGAGCTGACACACAGGAGCATGAGCTAACCCATTCCTCTACAGTAATTGGGTGGGCCCCTGCTATATGTGTGGCATTAGGATACACTTATTTTTTTTTTGAGACAGGGTCTTGCTCTGTGGCCCAGGATAGAATGTAGTGGCAGCATCATAGCTCACTGTAGCCTCAAACTCCCAGGCTCAAGCTATCCTCCTGCCTCAGCCTCCCAAAGTGCTGGGATTACAAATATGAAGCACCAGGCCCAGCCTAGACACTACGTATAATTAATCCTCATAACAGCCCTACAAGATAGATTTCATAGACCTGTTAATTAAAGCAAAAAGACACAGAGAGGAAGAGTAATTTCCCAAGGTCACATAAATAGTATGTAGCACAGTCAGATTGCCATCATTTGGGGGGAAAAAAATTCATCAAAAATTGAGTGGATGGGCGGGCATAGTGGCTCACACCTGTAATCTCAGCACTCTAGAAGGCTGAGGCAGGAGGATCTCTTGAGCTCAGGAGTTGGAGACCAGCCTGAACAAGAGTGAGAATCCCTCTCTATTAAAAATAG
>NW_003852486.1:778783-789689 GCF_000181295.1 Otolemur garnettii | reverse complement strand
TTGTGGCAGGCGCTTGTGGTCATAGCTACCTGGGAGTCTGAGGCAGGAGACTTGCTTGAGCCCAGGAGTTGGAGGTTGCTGTGAGCTGTGATGCCACAGTCTACCCAGGGGGACAGCTTGAGGCTCCGGTCTCAAAAAAAAAAAAAAAAGAAAGAAAAGAAAAACTAGGGGCAGCGCCTGTGGCTCAAAGGAGTAGGGCGCCAGCCCCATAAGCCAGAGGTAGTGAGTTCAAACCAGCCAAAAACTGCTAAAAAAAAAGAAAAAGAAAAACTAGCCAGGCATTGCAGTGGGCACCTGTAGTCCCAGCTAGGTACTTGGGAGGCCAAGGCAGGAGGATCTCTTGAAGTCAGGAGTTCAAGACCAGCCTAAGCAAAAGTGTATCTAGTCTCTATTAAAAAGAGAAACAATCAACTGGGCATTGTGATGTGGCCGATAGTCCTTAGCTACCTGGGAGGCTAAGGCAAAAAGATTGA
Organism: Otolemur garnettii; assembly: GCF_000181295.1. Classification (NCBI taxonomy): domain Eukaryota; kingdom Metazoa; phylum Chordata; class Mammalia; order Primates; family Galagidae; genus Otolemur; species Otolemur garnettii. Next base: position 789,216 of record NW_003852486.1, on the reverse strand, counting down.
GCCCAAGAGTTGGAGGTTTCTGTGAGGTGGATTAATACCATGGCACTCCAGCCTGCGGCAAAGAGTGACTCTCCATATTAAAAAGAAAAAAAAGAAAAATTGAGTTGGTGCATATCTCCTTATACAGGATGTCCCTGATAGCTTTTTCTAAAATTCTTTGTCCCTATTCCTTCTCCTTACTTTATTTTTTATTTATTTTTTTGAGTCAGAGTCTCACTATGCCACCCTTGTTAGAGTGCTGTTGCTTCACCGCTCACAGCAACCTCAAATTCTTGGGCTTAAGCAATTCTCTTGCTTTAGCCTCCCAAGTAGCTGGGATTATAGGCGCCCGCCACAACGTCTGGCTATTTTTTTGTTGCAGTTGTCATTGTTGTTTTAGCTGGCCTGAGCTGGGTTCGAACCCACCAGCCTTGGGGTATATGGCTGGCACCGTGTAACCACTACGCTACAGGTGCTGAGCCACTTTATCTTTCTTAATAACACTCTTTACTCTCTGCATTAATATGTATGTGTTTGTTGTGTTTCATCCCTCTTGATCATGAGCTCGCAAGGGCAGGGACTTTGTCAGTCTTGTCTGTCTCTGGATCCCCAAAGTCAACGTCAGTGCCTGTCATGTCATAAGTGCTCAACATACATTTATGAAATGAATGAATAAATGTAGATAAAAAAGAAGTGCTGTAGAATTCCAAGGCAATATGGTGAGGAGAGGACAGCTCTGGAATCAAGCATGGGATCCAGAAAGGGGCCTCTGAATCAGTCTGGGGCAGAGGGAACAGAACCTGCGAGGCTTCCTATGGAAAGTGACAGGTGATTGCCAAAGCTGTTTGACACTGATGGTCAGTAGTGTAGGACTCCCCTACAACTCTTCATAAAAAAGGGGATCTGAAGGAAGAGAGGTGGGGGAGGATCTGGTTAAGGTGCTTTTCTGGGAAGGTTATCCAGGCTGCCTCCGGGGGGAGATCTTATGGCCCCAAACAAAATTTATCTTAATCCAGTAAACAGAGGTGGAGCCTCTGTTTACTATAAAAACTCCCATCAGCCTTCAAGGCCTCCCAGTCCCATCACAAATGCCACCCTTGGGGCAGCGCCTGTAGCTCAAGGAGTAGAGCGCTGGCCTCATATACCGGAGGTGGTGGGTTCAAACCTGGCCCTGGCCCAAAACTGCACCAAAAAAAAAAAAAAAAAGCCACCTCTTCCATATGGTCTTTCCCAATGGATAGTCCCCTGCCTCTTCTAACCAGGTGGGATTTTTATTCCCCACCTTGACGTTATTCCCTGGCCCAAGAGGGATAGGATATGCATGGTGGGAGCTGGGCTGGCTCTGTGTACATGCCCTACACCTCTCCTCCCTCCCTCAGGGCCTCACCAACCAGCGGGCCCAAGACATTCTGGTTCGCGATGGGCCCAATGCCCTCACTCCACCCCCTACAACTCCAGAGTGGGTCAAGTTCTGCCGACAGCTTTTTGGGGGCTTCTCCATCCTGCTGTGGATCGGAGCCATCCTCTGCTTCCTGGCCTATGGCATCCAGGCGGCCATGGAGGACGAACCATCCAATGACAATGTGAGCAGCACAGCTGGACCCCTGGGCCAGCCCATGACTCTGTCCTGCAACCCTGAACCTCCAACCAGCAGGTAGAGAGGGACAAGACGATCAGATCAGTCCCTCAGAGCCCCATCAGAGTCCCTCAGCACCATGGGCTGCGAAGGGGTGAGGTTTCCATATGTATCCAGGAAGCACCTCCCCCACCACACACAGGCACATACTCAATAGTGAACGAGACAGGCCACCCTGTTCCTTCCCACGCATGTCAGCTTGTCTGCTTCCCTAAGTACTATCCCCTAGAGAAGTCCTAGCCCTGGGCACTCCCTGAGACTTCCCTGCCCCTTCTAGTCTTAGGAGGTTGGAAGGTGGCAAGAGAGGGGGAGGTTAGAGAGAAGAACTTTTCCCACCAGTCTCATTTCCAGTCCCAAAATCTCTATCCCAAGTGGAGCTGCCCCTTCCAGGTAGGGGAAGGGCAGGCCCTTCAAATCCTTTCTCCTCCCCAGCTATATCTAGGCGTGGTGCTGGCAGCTGTGGTCATCGTCACTGGCTGCTTCTCCTACTACCAGGAGGCCAAGAGCTCCAAGATCATGGACTCCTTTAAGAACATGGTGCCGCAGGTAGATGGCAAGGCTGGGCTCTGGGCTGGGGCCTGCGATTTCTGGGAATTTCCAACTCATCCCCTCTCAACTCCTTGTGTTTTAAGAGAGAGGTGAGCAGAAAAGACACTCCAGAGCTTCACGCCCAAAACTAGTTTTTCATAGGCACAGAGGTTTATCCTCCCCCTTGGTGGGGTTCGGGGAGCAGTGGGAGACCAGGGGAGGAAGGCAGGTGTAGAGTGGAACATTTCATGAGATGCCCATGGCCTCCCCACAGCAAGCCCTCGTGATCCGGGAAGGAGAGAAGATGCAGATCAATGCAGAGGAAGTGGTGGTGGGGGACCTGGTGGAGGTGAAGGGTGGAGACCGTGTCCCGGCAGACCTCCGGATCATCTCTTCTCATGGCTGTAAGGTGAGTCAGTCACCCTGGAGCAAGCAGGCTGTGTAGAGCCAGGAAGGCCCGGTTAGAAGTTTATAGGTCAGGAAACCCGGGTCCAAATGTCAACACCTTCCCCCATACTCCCAGCTGATCCTTCTCTCAGAGTATGACCTTATGTGTGGCTCCATGCCTCTGTGTGTTGCGAATGCTCTGTCTCTGCTAGTAATTTGATACCTCTTTCCAATAATCATACATTGAGTACCAATTGTGTGTCAGATGCTTTATGTACATTCACGTGTGCAATCTAATCTAACTCTGAAAGAACAAGGTGGCCACCCAGACTGTGCCCTGAGCGATCCTACAAAGTACCATTTTTATAGACTACAATATTAATGATAGCCCCATGGCTGTGCCATGCAGAGATTCTGTTTACATTCCCCATTTTATAGATGAGTAAAGGGAAGTTCTCTGGATGAGTAGGTAATCCAAGGTCACAGAAGTCGTCAGTAAGGGTCAGGATTTCAACCAGAGCAGTGGCAATAGCTGAGTAACGCCATAAATGTATGATGAGGGTCTGACGTTGTCCCTCATGTCATGAAGGTTGAGAATGGCTGTAATCGGCTCAGAGACACGTGTGTGCATACAAGTAGCCTGTCAGTCTGATGGCGCCACATTCCTTCCTCCTCAGGTGGACAACTCATCCCTAACAGGCGAGTCAGAGCCCCAGACCCGCTCCCCGGAGTTCACCCATGAGAACCCCCTGGAGACCCGCAATATCTGCTTCTTCTCTACTAACTGTGTGGAAGGTGAGAAGAGTTTGAATCCAGAACCCTCAGTCTGGGTTGGGGCTATGGTACTACTAACTTGGTTCTGCCATAGAGGGGGGACTGGAGGATCCAGAGAGCCCTAAATGTTACAGAAACTGTCCCCTCCAGAGAGCAAGGTATTGGCTAGGGGCAGCCTGACTCTGTGGGAAAGGCACCTTCCCCAGGAAAATCTCTGCTCCACCCCAAGACTGAATGGGGTTCAAAGCCTTCAGATAATGGGTCCAGACCCCCTACGTGTGCAGATATGCACAAGTGCCACATACAGATCCTCTGGACCACCCTTGATCCCTAGAAGTCTTTGAATTTGACTGAGGACTTCCACTGCTTGAGATTCTGGTTGCTTGCTTCTCTGACCCTGGCTTTGACCAGAGCCCCAAGCTGTGGGAAGGTCCGGAAATCTTTTAGGCCAGGTGAGCACATGGGCCCTCCTCCAGGCTTCACCTAAGCCTGTGTTACACCAACAGAACAAAAACTGCTCAGGGAGTACAGGCTGCCCAGCTTGCCAGCCTTGTGCTGAGTTCTAGAGATAAACAAAGGTAAATAACTCCTAGAGCGGCCATCACTGAAGGGCAGGGGTCCAGGCACAACTGAAATTTGTGCCTGTGAAGTCAAGCCAGGGGCCAACACTCAGAGAAGGAGCTGGAGGTAAGAGATAGTGGAAGGGAGAAGCCTCACTCGACCACAGGCCTCTTGAGGGCAGGGTACAGGTGGCCTTGTCCCCAATGCACACCTGCCTTTCCCATTTCTCAATTCTCTTTGGAATATTATGTTTCTCTGGGGTTTTGTTCCTCCCTCAGCAAGTTGGAATCATACTCATTCCTCGGTATCCACAGGAGAGTGTTTCCGGGACCCCCACAATTACCGAGATCCATGGATGCCCAAGTCCCTTATATAAGATGACAATGGTATTTGTATATAACCTTCCCACATCTCCTGTACACTTTAGATAATCATCTCTAGATTACTTACAAGATCTAATGCAATGTAAATGCTATGTAAATAGCTATTACTCTGTATTGGCTTTTAAATGTGTATTTTTTATTGTTGTAGTGCTATTTTTGTTTATTTAGTCATTTATTTTTGAATATTTTCCATCTGAAGTTGGTTGACTCTGCAGATGTGGAATCCATGGATACAGAGGGTTGGCTCTACAACCAAAATCACCACATGTTAAATTGCCTAAATTTTTAGTATACTGAAATTTACATTTCCTGCAATTGGTAATACACTCCCATTGCTTACTCTGCACTTGGCTTTGAAGAGAGGAGAGGAGATGAATGGAATTAAAACGTGCTGAACACCTCCTTTGCTGCAGACACGGTCTGGGTGTACAACAGTGCTACCTGACCTAAATATTCAAGCAACCCCTGGGTAGGAATTCATAAAAGGATTCCAACCCAGATTTGGCTGGCTCCAACATGCACACCTTTCCACTATACATTTCCTTCTCCCAACCCCCTGTGATGTCACACAAGGTAGGAATGGCCTACTCCCCTCTGTAGACATTCATGCCTAATGTTGAGAAAGAAAATTCTAAGACTCAACAGAAAATTCACAATGAGTGCTTTTACTCTGTGTTCATAGTATGCTTTTGGATGACATCAAGTATGAGATTGAGTTTACTGAAATACCACAGGACATTTTTATTCCATTTATTGAATCTCCTCAATTTGAATTTTGAGATTTATTTTGCAAAGCTTCTCCAGGGGTCCAAGCACAGGAGACTCATTTACTGCTGTCTGGATTCTGGGATGGTCAATCTATCCCGGGCATGTGACCCGAGTGAGGCAACCTGACTATAATCTGCTGGCCTCTGGCCTCTGAGTATGTCTCTGCAATGGTTTTCCTTGCTCAGAGAGCAAGACAGGATTCCAGTCCTCCCGAAGCCACAAAACACCCAGCCTGTATCCCCTCCTATGTTGCAGGCACTGCCAGAGGCATCGTGATTGCCACAGGTGACCGGACAGTGATGGGCCGTATAGCCACTCTTGCCTCGGGCCTGGAGGTTGGGCGGACGCCCATAGCCATGGAGATCGAGCACTTCATCCAGCTGATCACGGGGGTGGCTGTGTTCCTGGGGGTCTCCTTCTTTGTGCTGTCCCTCATCCTGGGCTACAGCTGGCTGGAGGCAGTCATCTTCCTCATCGGCATCATTGTGGCCAATGTGCCTGAGGGGCTTCTGGCCACCGTCACTGTGAGTGGGTCAGGCTGACGTGCCACTGGGGGAAGGTCTCACTACCCTTTCCTCAAAAGGAGAGAGGCGCAGGTGACTGTGACTCCTCAGTAATTTCCCTTCTAATCTCTAATGTTGTACATCAGATGCTACTTAGATATGACTCAGAGCATGAGTCTGAAAGCCTTAGGGCATCTCTACCTGGCTCTTAGTTTCTTCCCTGGAGCGTGTCACGGTCACCCTCCCTTATCCCCTAGCCTGGGACTCCTGTTAAGGCTCCAGCTCTCCTGGGAAGGCTCTAAGTTCACCAGTGACAGACTAGCAAATCTGGTGACCTTTTCTCAACTCCCATCCCCAGCTCTGCTGCTGAAATAGATACCTTCCTAGGATTCTCCCTTTTTTTAGTTACTGATGGGTGACATCCTGGTTTCTACCCCTTGATCCCCTCCCTGTCCCCCCACACTGATCCTTAGGCCTCAGCTCTCTGGTCTTCATAAGCCCCTAGAGAGAACGCACCTCCTAGTTTCCAGCTCTGTGCAATGGCCTCCCACCCCTTTGTCCCACTCTCCTCTGCTGCTCTCTGGAGCTCTAGTCAAATGCCTTCAACTGCCTGCTGGGCTTTTCATCTTCAGATGTACCCACAGTTGCAATTCATCACATCTAAAATCAAGCACATTCACCATTTACAGCTAGGTCCCACCCACACGTGTTAGTGGTGTGGGATGGAGGGAGGAGGAATAGAGTCATAGTCCAGAGTGAGATCATGATCATCACCAGCTCCAGGCTTCACCCTTTTTCTTCTCTCTCTCTCTACCAGGTGTGCCTGACACTGACAGCCAAGCGCATGGCACGGAAGAACTGCCTGGTGAAGAACCTGGAGGCGGTGGAGACGCTGGGCTCCACGTCCACCATCTGCTCAGACAAGACTGGCACCCTCACCCAGAACCGCATGACAGTCGCCCACATGTGGTTTGACAACCAGATCCATGAGGCTGACACCACAGAGGACCAGTCTGGTGATTGGGTGCTCCAGAGGGAGTGAAGGGGGTGGTGGATGCTAAGGGTGCCAGAGTGGCAGGGGGATTGAAGTAAAGCTCTGAAGGGGAGCCACACTCCTAGTTCTCCTCATGTCCCCACAGGGGCCACTTTCGATAAACGATCTCCCACATGGACAGCCCTGTCCCGGATTGCAGGTCTCTGCAACCGTGCCGTCTTCAAAGCTGGGCAGGAGAACATCTCTGTGTCCAAGGTGGGGGTTGGCACATCAGCAGGCCCCTGGCTGATGCCTGGCTTTCCCTCCCACCCGTTGTGGCTGCCCTGGGGCTCTTAGTGTCCTCCTGGCCTGGTCCTCCACACCCTTCCCTCCTGCCCTGTGGCACTGATTTCCTCTTTCTCCTTTCTCCTGGCAGCGGGACACAGCTGGTGATGCCTCTGAGTCAGCTCTGCTCAAGTGCATTGAGCTGTCCTGTGGCTCAGTGAGGAAGATGAGGGACAGGAACCCCAAGGTGGCAGAGATTCCTTTCAACTCTACCAACAAGTACCAGGTTTGGCTGGATTGATAGGACAGAGGAAGAGAAAGGGAAAGAAATGGGAGGGGACAAAACCAAAGGGGGAAGCATTAATTGGAGGGTGGCATCTAAGGGTCCTGTCCCCTCACACCCAGCACAACCCCCCTACGAAACCCCTCTACATTGTCACCCTCCACTGGCCCCGTCCTCTGGGCTAGCCCTCTAACTATTCCATCCCATTCAGGTGAAACGCATTTCTGTAACCCCCTCCATGACATCCCTCAGCTTTTAGGCACCTGTTGAACAGCAAGAAGGCAGTCTCAGCTACGTTCTGCATGAGACACAGGGGCAAAGCCTGAGGCTGCTGTGGCAGTGGGGGCCTCCCAGCCACTAGCACAGTACCTGTCTTCACTGATGTCGATAAGTGTGTGTTGAATGAGTGACTGTCCCATGGAGGCGATGCTCAGGTTATAAGAGTTGGAACTGTGAGTTCCAAGAACCTCTCACACCTGGAGATTCTCCCCTGGTTGGCAATCTTTGAAGGGTCAAGACTATTTTCTCAAGGGTGGATTCTGTCCCAGCGGCCAGTCTACACAGGCCCTGTGCTGGGCCCTGGAGCTACCCAGACAAAGTCTGGCCCTCTCTGTAACTGCCTGTCCTCTCTCTAGCTGTCCATCCACGAGCGGGAAGACCTCCCCCAGAGCCATGTGCTGGTGATGAAGGGGGCACCAGAGCGCATCCTGGACCGGTGCTCCACCATCCTGGTGCAGGGCAAGGAGATCCCGCTCGATAAGGAGATGCAAGATGCCTTCCAAAATGCCTACATGGAGCTGGGAGGCTTGGGGGAGCGTGTGCTGGGTGAGGGGCCAGGAGCAGGGAGCAGGGCTGGGAAGGGGATTGGGGATTGCCAAGCCTTGCTGACCTCCCTGGGGTGGGGGGCTCTGAAGACTCCCAGGCAGCCACTCTGCTGTTCTCATGCCTCCCTTCTGCCCCACTTCAGGGTTCTGCCAGCTGAATCTGCCCTCTGGAAAGTTTCCTCGGGGTTTCAAGTTCGACACAGATGAGTTGAACTTTCCCACAGAGAAGCTCTGCTTTGTGGGCCTCATGTCCATGATCGACCCTCCCCGGGCTGCTGTGCCAGATGCGGTGGGCAAGTGCCGAAGTGCAGGCATCAAGGTACCGGTCTCCCCTCCATCCTCACCTCCCTCATGCTGCCTGGAAAAGACCCAGGCCACTGGTGGTTTCCATCCTACTGACTCAGAGAGGCTGACCATCTGTCCATCTTCGAGGAAAGGTTCACCTCTGCTGTGGAGCTCTCACCCTCATCCCTCTTGCTCAGAGTGGCCAGATACCATGCCCAACTCTCCCTCTGTGGCACAGCTCACTGTCCCATATGCGTGTGTACCCTTCCACTCCAAGCATGGCCTGGCACCCTGTCTTGGAGGCCTGGTGATCCTCCCTTTCCCAACTTCTGCTCTCTCTAATCATTTGCAATGGGATTAGCAAGCTTTTGTCTGTTCCCACTGGCTTACCCCAGAAGCCCACAGACCACCTCCCACTCACCTGCAATGGCTTCTCACTGATCACTCCCTTCTCTGTGCTATGTTCGGTCTTCATTTAGAAAATAGTTATTATGTATGAGGCATCATGCAAGGTACCGGAGTTAACAAGCTGACAAAAATTCCTTCCATCTTGGGGCTTACTTTCCTGTTTCCCAGATACGACTCTCCACCGGCCCCCTTCTCAGGCCACCTGTTCTGGTTACATTGCTGCCCTTCTGTTAGCAGCATCTTACCGGTGGCAAATAAATTCAAGGCCACCTGTCAACTGAGGGTCGGATACTGCACCAGGCACTGGGGACCCAAAGATGAACAAGACACAGGGCTCGGTCTCCTCATCGTGTGAGGTCTCAGGGAAAACAGATGTCTTTCCAATTAATCGCAGAACACTCATAATTGTTAGGGTAACTGAGCACCTAGTATGGGGCAGGTACTCTAAAAATAAAAATAGTCAATTATTTTTTGAACTTTCATATAAATCAGGCACTAATCTATTTTTTTTTTTTTTGCAAGTTTTTGGCTGGAGCTGGGTTTGAACCTTCCACCTCTGGCATATGGGACTGGTGCCCTACCCTTTTGAGCCACAGGTGCTGCCCCAGGCATTATTCTAAGCTCTAAAGGTGTATGATCTCATTTAATATTCAAAACAACCCTATGAGTAAGCACTAGTATTTTCCCTTTTTTACAGAGAGGGAAACTGAGGCACAAAGTAAGATGCCCAAGATCACACAGCTAGTAAGTCATAGAGCCAGGATTTGAGCCAAGGCAGTCTGCTGTTTCTTAACCATCACACCAGAGGACTTGGTGCTGTGTATATATGCAATTTCTGAACCCCGTAAGCACTGTCTCCAAGGTAGGCATCATTATCCCCATTTAAAAATAAACTGAAACTGGGAGTGGGTGAGTAGCTTTTTCAAAATAAGCCTGCTGGTAAGAAGTGGTTTGGGAATGTGAAGCGTTGTCAGCTTGTCTGGAAAGCCCATGATCCTCCTGCTCCAGGAGGCACTTCTCGCCGTGATCTGGCTGGGCAGAGGACCTGCATGGGAAGAACAGCTAATTCTGCCTCCAGGAATCAGACAGTGACAGAGGGGATGATACCTGATCTGGGCTTTGATGGTTGAAGAGTATTCTATAAGGCAGCAAGGGAGCAGGAACAGTGTGTGCCTTGACATGGCTGGACCTCACGGAGCATGTGTACAGGCCGGAGGGGGATGGTGCCAGAAGCACCAGGGATTGAGACTGGAATGCTGGGTCAGGAACCATTAGAAGGACTTGGCTTAAATATCAGATTTGGGCTTTAGTCTGCAGGCCACAGAGAGCCACAGGTGTCACCGAGCAGGTCTAGGTTTTAGGAGGCTACGTAGATGGAGGAGGGACTGGATTTGGGGAGGCCACTGCAATTGTTCAGACAAGGGACGATGATGTGAATGAAGGCAATGATAAAGGGGATGGAAGGAAGTTGCATTTGAGCCCTGTTTGAAGAATTTGGACAAAGTGAGTATTGGAGGTGAGGAAGACATAGGAGAGAAAGGCTCAGAATGAATGAAGAGGGCAGTATGCAAGCAGGGAGTGGAAGGGCAGGCTTGATGGAGGGAGGGGGGTGGGAGTAAAGATTATGAGTTCAATTTTGACCTTAAGTTTGAAGGATATATAAGCTATTCCAGGAGAGATCCTCCAGGGAAAGCTGGAATACAGCCTAGAGCCCATAAACAAGTGTCAGAACCAGACTTGAGTCTCAATAGCACATGGGTGCAAACTATAGTTTTCTTAGTACATTTTATCATATTGCCCAGGAAGAGAATGTGGGTCAAGAAAGGGGAGGAGGGCTCAGCGCCTATGGCTCAAGC
>NW_003852486.1:758851-778550 GCF_000181295.1 Otolemur garnettii | reverse complement strand
GGGGGGGGAGGAGAATAAAACCCTGCATCACACTGACATTTAGGGACAAGTACAGGAAGAGGAACCAGTGCGGAGGGGGCAGCTTCCTCCCTGCCCCCTCCACACTGGTTCCTTTGTCTGAACAACAGCAGTGGGCTCCCCAAATCCAGTCCCTCCTCCATCTATGTAGCCTCCTATCTACACCACTAACTTTATTGGGCATCCACCCAATGCCATGTAATCTTCATGACCACCTGGAAAGGTAGGCATCATCCTCTCCATTGTGGTGAGACTCGGTGAAGTGACTTGCCTAAGCATGAAAACTAGACAAGGTCAATGCTTAAAATTAAGTCTTTGGCCATCTCCAAAGCCACAGCTCCTCCCATTCCTCCCTAGGGGCTGGGAAGATCATCCTGAGGAGGGGAGGAGAACTGGGAATGGAGGGGAGTCTATGGGAGCCAAGGGAGGCTAATGTTTCAAGGAGAGTTGGTCAACAGTGGCAAATGCCTCAGAGAGGTTGAGTAGGGTGAAGACCACAAAGACACTTTCGTTATTCAATTGGGAGGCCCTTGTGGCCTTTGGGGGCAGTTGGAATGAAGTGGTGGGTATGGTGGAGAAGGTAGTGGGGCCTAGAGAGACTTCTTTTTCAGTATTGTGAGATTTGCCCCCAAAGCCCACATATACGAATGCCGTCCTAGCCCCGCTCTGATTACCTAGTGTTCATCATGGCCTCTCAGCTGGCAGTGCCAGCCACCCACCCCAATTCCATTCACACTGCAGTGACAGCAATAAACATTATCCGGTGTGAGGCGTGCTATGACAGGATGTCAGGGGCAGATAAACAAGGTGTCGAAGGCAGGGGCGCTATGTTCATCTTTTCCCTGCTCACGCAGTTAGAGTGCTGCAGTGATCATATTACAACAGTTACTTAGATCACCAGGTCCCAGTCCTGGGTCCTTAAGCAAATCACAGCCCCTCTCTAAGTTTTAGTTTCCTCATCTGTAAACTGAGGAAACTGTTAAAGGGTCCTTCTAACTCTGATTTCCTTGAATCCTATGAAACCCAAATTCCTAAAAAAATCTCCCAAATCATCCTAAAGAATTGTGGCTTCTTTTCCAAGGAACTCTGATTATTTCTTACTCTGTCATGGACGTTTCCCTCCATTTAAGCAAACATCTTTGTTCCCTGAACATAACATAGCTTGTCATTGTCTCTCCTCTTCACCCATTCACACGTGCGTGCGCGCGCGCACACACACACACTGTCCCATTATCCTGGCTGGGATGTGCCAGCCCCTGACATCTCATGGTCTAGCTGTTCCTGACACTGGGAAAGGGGTGGAGAGACCTGTAACTCTGCTTTCCTTGCTCTCTTCCCCCTCTGCTAGGTGATCATGGTGACAGGGGACCATCCTATCACAGCCAAGGCCATTGCCAAGGGCGTGGGCATCATATCCGAGGGCAATGAGACAGTGGAGGACATTGCTGCCCGGCTCAACATCCCTGTGAGCCAAGTCAACCCCAGGTGAGACCTGCACAGGACACCCTGTCCCCCTCAGCACATCCTCTCCCACAAAAGGCTGGAGTGTCCCCTAGGGATATCTGGACAGAATCTCTGGGACCTTTATGGGCCCTACCTCTGCCACTTTTGCGCCTGGTTCCTTAGTCCTCAGCCTGTCCAGCTATGCAACTGACCAGCTGTATAACATCAGAGACATCATGCTACCTCCTATTGTCTCAGCCCAAGCATGGCAGGGCTGCTGTAGGAGTGAGAAATGTCTGAAGGACCCAGCCCAGGGCTTGGCAATATGCATTTATGACTTTAATGATGCCGAGGAGTTAGCGTCACTTCCCCAGAGAGGACTGGGGAGAGGAGAGTGAAGCAAGAGGCGCTGAGGGCAGCCCAGAGATGTTGAGGAGAGGAGTCAGCCCTTCCACCCCTCCCCAGAGAAGCCAAGGCATGCGTGGTGCACGGCTCTGACCTGAAGGACATGACATCAGAGCAGCTGGACGAGATCCTCAAGAACCACACAGAGATCGTCTTTGCCCGGACGTCCCCTCAGCAGAAGCTCATCATTGTGGAGGGATGTCAGAGGCAGGTGGGCAGCACCGCTGGAGGAAGATGGCAGGAGGGGCAGGGAGGCAGGACAGGGCAAGGGGCCGCACCCGGGTAGGGGCCGCACCCGGGTAGGGGCTTCATCCTGGAGCACTGGCTGTGTCCTCTCCCCAGGGAGCCATCGTGGCTGTGACAGGGGACGGGGTGAACGACTCCCCCGCGCTGAAGAAGGCTGACATTGGTATTGCCATGGGCATCTCTGGCTCTGACGTGTCTAAGCAGGCGGCCGACATGATCCTACTGGATGACAACTTTGCCTCCATTGTCACTGGGGTGGAGGAAGGTGAGCAGGCTGGGCAGCTGGGCGGTGTTCGGGACGTATCACGCTGCACCCTGCTCCAGCTTCCTGGGGCAGCCCAGCCTGCTGCAGCTTCCCTCAAACACCAACTTTCCTCTTTTGGGAAAATGGGCAGCCAGGGATGGGGAAGGGTCCCTATGACCTACCAGATGCCCTCAGAGCCTCCTCCACAGGCCGCCTGATCTTCGACAACCTGAAGAAGTCCATCGCCTACACTCTGACCAGCAACATCCCCGAGATCACCCCCTTCCTGCTGTTCATCATTATCAACATCCCGCTGCCTCTGGGCACTGTCACCATCCTCTGCATCGACCTGGGCACAGACATGGTGAGCCCAGAGGCAGAGTAGGGGACAGGCAAGGTGGCCATGAGGGCACACCGGGTGGGAGGGGCAGAGAGGGGGAAGGAGAGGGGCCCCCGGGCAGCTGCCCAGGCTGTGATGGGTACAGAGAAGACAAGCACAGTCTTAGAAAAGACAAGGCCTTAGTCCATGCTCCCTGAATTGTGTCAAGGACTCGCCATCTTGTCACCTCCCTTCAAATACTCCTCCCTCCCCACGCCCATCTACGCAGGTCCCCGCCATCTCCTTGGCCTATGAGGCAGCTGAGAGTGACATCATGAAGCGGCAGCCGCGGAACCCGCAGACAGACAAGCTGGTGAATGAGCGGCTCATCAGCATGGCCTACGGACAGATCGGTGCGGGCCCAGGGCTCCGAGGGCACCCAGAGGGCTCCTCCCCAGCCTTCCGAAGGATAAGCCCCAGGCAAAGTTCCAGGACAGGAGCCAGCTCCCCAGGGTCAGGGACTCCACCTCTGGCCCTGAGGGCTGGCCACTCTGCTTCCTTCTCTGACCCAGGCCCTGCCTTGCCCACTGCCCACAGGGATGATTCAGGCACTGGGTGGCTTCTTCACCTATTTTGTGATCCTGGCTGAGAATGGTTTCCTGCCATCACGGCTGCTGGGCATCCGCCTTGACTGGGACGACCGCACCATGAACGACCTGGAGGACAGCTATGGGCAGGAGTGGGTGAGTGGCACTGGGAAATGCACATGCATGAGTGCAGAGGACGGGTGCTGGGGTGCCCAGCAGGGGAGGACAGTAGTGGCCAATGGGGCCTGGGGACTAGGGTGGGCGAGGTACCCAGGGTTCAACCACTACCAAGAGGCCATGCTGCGATCTAGTCTCACCCTGTCCTCTGACTTTCTCCCCTTTCTCTGCCCGCCAGACCTACGAGCAGCGCAAGGTGGTGGAGTTCACGTGTCACACAGCCTTCTTCGCCAGCATCGTGGTCGTGCAGTGGGCTGACCTCATCATCTGCAAGACCCGCCGCAACTCGGTCTTCCAGCAGGGCATGAAGTGAGCGCCGCCCCTGGCACCCCTCCCCAGAGCGCCTGGGTGCACTCCAGGTCACCTAGACCCCCACCCCCAGATCTGCAAGGGGCATCAATTTTTAACTGTCTGGCTAAAATAGCCGGGTTTGAAACAGACCAGAGGAGAGGCAGGAACGGCATGACTGTTTCTAATGAGCTCTAATTTTGCTCCTTAACTGTGCTTTTGTTATCATCTCCTTCCACCTCCCTACCTTTTCTTCTCCCTTCCTTCTTTCTTTTCTTCCTCCTTCCTTTGTTTCCCTTCCCTGATCCCATCAAAGAGCAGGTGGGGGCTCGGCGCCTATAGCTCAACCGGCTAGGGCGCCAGCCACGTACACCTAAGGTGGCGGGTTCGAATCCCCAGCCTGGACCCGCCAAACAACAATGACGGCTGCAACCAAAAAATAGCCGGGCGTTGTGGCCGGCGCCTGTGGTCCCAGCTACCTGGGAGGCGGAGGCAGGAGATTCGCTTGAGCCCAGGAGTTGGAGATTGCTGTGAGCTGTAATGCCACGGCACTCTGCCCAGGGGGACAGCTTGAGGCTCTGTCTCAAAAAAAAAAAAAAAAGAGCAGGTGGGCTGTGGAGGAGGCTCTGGGAGTATCAGGGAGGTCAGAGGGACCCTTCCCCATCCCCAGCTCTTCAGTGCCACCCAACCTCGGTCCTTGCCCAGCCCCTAGTCTGGAGTCTTCTGTATCCCCCCCACCCACCCAGCCCAGCACAGGCAGCCTGGGTACCTTCTCAGAGTGGGAGTTACAGCTGCCCAGGCACCCTACTAGCAGATGTGCATAGCGAACGTAGCAAACGTGTGTACTCACAATACAGGGTAGACATAAACTTTGTGCGCAATTTCAGTAGTAAACTAATACAAATTGCACACAAATTTTATGTTTACCCTGTAGCTTTGTGAGGTAGGCATATTGATTACGTGTCATAGATAAGAGGGCCCCAAAGGGTTAAATGACTTGCCTACGGTAACCTGGCTTTGTCTCTAAAGCCCAAGCCCTTGTCTACCACCCTCTGTTGTGGTGGCTCCCCTGTCACAGAGTTAGGCACTCAGTAATTACTTAGTGATCCTGGCATGGATGGTGGTTGAGCACTGAAGGTATCATCCTGGATCTCTTTATTTTTCTCTTACCATAAACAATAGGCCCAACACTCCAAATAAGCTTAGTCACAATTTCTTAATTGGAGGGAGAGGGGCAGGGAAGATGTCAAAACTGGGGAAGTTAATGTCACTTAAGATCCCAAGAAGAGGAAAGTGAAAAGTTTGTTACATAAATAAACATAACTGGAAGGAGATTCCAGTTAAGCTAAAAATACTAATGAGGAAAATGGAATTAGAAGAGAGTAAGAAGCAGAGAGTCTGAGAAACCGGGTACGGTTTGGGGCCTGGGTCTTCCTATACAGTGCATGGGCAGCACTGAGAGGTGGCAACATAGGAAAACTGGCTGTGTCCAGCCCATCTGAGAGGCAAATGGGAAGGGGACAAAATGAAAGCCAAGAGGGTACAGAGAAGGATAACAAACCTGGATGTGGCCTCAGACCATCTCGGGTCTTATCCTAGTACCTGGACTACTGCAGGAAAGGAGGGGGGGGCTTTCGCAGAGATGCTATCTGTGTTATTTTGAAAAGCTTTATGGAAATCAAGTGCTGCCCTATGAAAAGACTACCAGGCTTATTAATGTGCATTTCTTAGGAAAAGCCAAGAGCAAGTATAAAGCACAGGGATCACACACTGGCCTACAGTCTGTTTGGAAGCCACAAATATTTCTCATCAATTTTTTTTTTTTTTTTTTTTTTTTGAAACAGAGCTTCAAGCGGGCCCTGGGCAGAGTGCTGTAGCATCATAGCTCACAGCAACCTCCAAACCTCCAACTCTTGGGCTTAAGCAATTCTCTTGCCTTAGCCACCCAAGTAGCTGGGACTACAGGTGCCTGCTACAACACCTGCCCATTTTTTGGTTGCAGTGTCATTGTTGTTTTGGCAGGCTGGGGCTGGATGCGAACCCACCAGCTCTGGTGTATGTGGCTGGCACCTCAGCCACTTGAGCCACAGGCACTGAGCCTCTATTCAATTTTAAATAGGCTATATTCATTACTTATTAACCAATGGAGCTGGAAAAACAAAGATCAATTAAAATGTGGTCTTTAAAGAATAAAAATAAGAAGGCTGCTTAGTGAGAGAAAAGTCTGGGAGCCTCTGGCTCTGTAAGGAAGTGCTGTGCATAAAAATGTAAAAGGTCCAGGCGGCGCCCATAGCACAGTGGGTAAGCATTCGAATCGGGCCTGGGCCAGCGAAATAGCAATGACAACTGAAACAAAAAAATAGCCGGTGCTGTGGCAGGGGCCTCTAGTCCCAGCTACTTGGGAGGCTGAGGCAAAAAAATTGCTTAAGCCCAAGAGTTTGAAATTGCTGTGAGCTGTGACACTATGGCACTCTACCCAGGGTGACAGCTTGAGACTCTGTCTCCAAAAAAAAGGGAAAAGGTCCAGAGATGCTATGACTGAGCAGCTTCTGTATTCCAGAGTTTTCCACGAATCATCTCCTATAATTTTCCCTGCAATTTTATTATATAAAGGTAAAACCCCCATTTTACAGAGAAGGAACAAGAGGCTCAGTGAAGTTACATATCGCTTACAACCCAAACTAGTAAGTGGAAAACTGGGCATAGACCCCACCTGTCTGACTGCAGAAGCTGCCCTCAGAACTCCATTCTGTCCTGCTTTTCAATACTGATACGGATGTTAACCGCTGTAACCATCTGTGGTTACACAGATGTTAACCACTTACCGTGTGGTGAGCATCCCCTGTACTAAATATTTTGCAAACAATCTCTTCTTCATTAAATATCTATGATGAACAACCAAGTGCCAGGATGTGTAGGAGACGCACGTGGGCCCTGCAGTGAAGAAGCTTCCAATGCATCTTACTGGGGAGAGGGCACTTCCACAGACCACATGCCTGGAGCAATGACAAGATTATAAATTGCACGAGGGCAGGCCCTACCTTGACCATGGCATCTCCAGTACAGAGCACATCACCCCACACATAGAAACAACTATATTGCATGAATGGGTACATGTGCAATAGCATTTGCAGGTGAACTCAGTAAGCAGAAAAAGAAAACAACGTCCTCCCTTGGCTGCATCAAGCCTGAGTAGAAGATGCTGGAAGAAAGCATGGGATGAAGTCATTTACACCCCTTTCCTCACATTTCTTCTCTCCTCTTCCCCTTCCACCCCCAGCGTTGTCCCTAGATCCTCCTGCCTCAGTTTCTCTTCCAATACTACCTATCCTTTCTTTGTCTTTCCAGGAACAAGATCCTGATATTTGGGCTCTTGGAGGAGACGGCATTGGCTGCCTTTCTTTCTTACTGCCCAGGCATGGGTGTGGCCCTCCGCATGTACCCACTCAAGTGAGTGTCTTTTTAGGGCAGCCTACACGAGTAGCATGGACAACCTTGAGCCCCTCCTAAGCTCCAAGTTCTGACTGGCTTGAATCCCACTTTATGCACCCATTATGCTGACATCTGATGCTCCTGACACTGTCCTCCATTGCTTTCAGGGTCACTTGGTGGTTCTGTGCCTTCCCCTACAGCCTCCTTATCTTCATCTATGATGAGGTCCGCAAGCTTATCCTGCGGCGATACCCTGGTGGTAAGCACCTCCATACAGTACCCGGTCCCAAGCCAAGGTCCAGCCCCCACGGCTAGCTACCCCTCCAGGGCTCCAGCTCCACATTCCACTCTCACTATGATTGCCGCTCCTGTTCTTCCCACCCTCCGATCCTGGGCTTCTGGGTCCCAGGAGCCCTGACTCTTTTGAACCTATCCTCCCTGTTCTCTTCCTCTCAGATTCCAAGTCCCACCTAATTCAAAAATGGTCCGCTCACTAACCATTCCACCTTCCACCTAGAATCACAGAACATCAGAATTTGAAGGTCCCTTCAAGCTTGTATAGTTCCATCTCCGTATTTTACAGATAAATCAAGGAGTTGAATTTACTTGCTCAGGGTCATAAACCAAGAAGTCGCAACACTGGCCCCAGAACTCAGGCCTCCTGATTCCCAGGCATCCACAAACAAGTTGTTTGTTTTCCAATAAGCATTTTGGATCACTTACACTAGAGGTTCACAAGGGATGGCCTACAGAACAATAGAGTCTGAGGATGATGCTTGGTTTGACCTGCCTAGTACTGGGGGCTTGTGTGGGTTTTTTTAATTAGCCCAATATCCAAAAGTTAGGGACTTTCACATAAAATCTGAATTTGACTTTAGAAAACTCAGTAGAGCTGTCAACTCCAGGGTCACATATCTGCACGGCAGCAATAGATAGCTGCTCCCTTGGACACTCACTCCTTACCTGAAAAGGTCCTGTGGGCATTTGCATTTTTGCCCACTGGCCTACTCCAGGCCGACCCTCCACTGTGCTGAGCACAAGTCTCCTCTAATAGCAGGCTTGTCCTCTTCTCCTCTCATCTGTGGCCCAGATCAGTGAGTCTCCTCCACACCATCAGCTTTCTGTAGCTGCCTCTCCGGTCCCTTTCTATGGGGGTTCCTGGCTCAACCCCTAGGAGCTCGATCTCTTACCTTCGCTTAAGCTCACACTGCAACCCCTCCCCTCAATCTCTCTAACAGGCTGGGTGGAGAAGGAGACGTACTACTGAGCCCACCAGAAGAAGAAGCTGGCACAGGGAAGATGGGGAGCTCTGGAGGTGTTACGGGAATGGCGATGGAGAGGGATGGAAAAAATGGGGTGGTATTTTGGGGGAGAGGCAAGGAGGCAACTCAGCAGGCTAAGTTGCAGGGGAAGGGTAAATAAGGCTGGGGTGATTGCCTGTAGCCCTGGCTGTGAGCAGTCAGACTAGACCCCCCATGTTAGGGCCCCTCCCTAGACCCTTTTGCATCCCGCTCCACTACGTTGTCTATTTTTTTCTGAGGAACGGAAGGTTACCCCACCCCTCCCCGTCCCCTCTTTCTTCACCCCCACCTCCTACTGTACCAGATCACTATCCAAAGGCAGGGAGAAGGAAAGCTTCTCCGGTCACCTCATGTCCCTCTGTCCCTCCAGCCTCATTCTGCTGTCCACTCTAACTCCTGGTTAGCTGGCTGCCCAGCTCTCTGAGGACTGGCTTCCCCCTCAGACCTTGAAGTCACAAAAGGCTCCTCTGATGAGTACAAGAGCTTGAGGCCAGAAGGGGAAGCTGGTGGCAGAGGCCATTATCCTCCCATCTAGGCTGGTGAGGGACCTGGAGAGGAGAGCTGGGCAGACTGGCTGGAGGTAGGGGTAGGAGGCTGTGGGAGGAGAGACAGGAAAGGAGAGAGAGCACCAAGAACAACACATGTGACATGTCTAGAGTCTACAGATAGACACGGGGGGCTCTAGCCCTACATCCTGCCCTTTTAGAACCACCAACAGACCAAATTCAGGTCTCGACAGAGCAGCAGGGGCAGGAGCAGAGGCAGTCTGGGGAGCTTTTCAGAGGTGCCGCACTTGTGTGCCATGGGGTTCCCGCTAACCCTGGGTCAGTGCTCCTCTTGGTCCATGAGGGCCCAGAGGTCACAGAAGCACCAGCTCCCAGGCATACATTCTGCGGAACACATGCAACACTGGGCCCTTGGGAGCTTCACGCTGTCTCAGGGGAACTGTCTCTGCCAGTTCCTTTTTAGCCCCTCCCACCCCTTTCCCCCTCGTCCCCATTTCTATGAACCTGCGTCATTCCTGGGCACTGCCAAGCCAGCCCTGGGAAAGGAATTCCCTGGCCATTGGCTGGAATCAGGGTGGAAAACTTCCCAGAATGTTCCTGTCTTCCAGGGACATGCAGAATCAGACTAGGCCATGCGCATGGTCAGAACCTTTGGACAACAAGAGGGAAAATATTAGAAGACTTATCTTTGACCTTCACAGGCAGGACTGTTCCTCCCAGCGAGTGCCCTGCTCTTCTGCCCATTTCCCCAACACGGGGAGCTGGTTTCAGTTTCCTAGGGGAGATGCCTTTCTTCCCTTTGCTCCCTCCCCACCTGACATTTTTGCTCTGCAGGCAACTCTGCCCATCCTCTAAGTCTGATGGCACTAAAACATCTAGTGCAGAGAGACCTAGGTAAGCCATGCAAGTGAGAGAGACACTAGAGGAGAATGGAGACCTAAGGCAGAAAGGAAAAAAGCACAGAAGACAAACATTAGGTCAGGTTCATGAACAATCCCAGGGGCTA
The DNA here is from genome assembly GCF_000181295.1 of Otolemur garnettii. Taxonomy (NCBI): domain Eukaryota; kingdom Metazoa; phylum Chordata; class Mammalia; order Primates; family Galagidae; genus Otolemur; species Otolemur garnettii. The sequence goes on along the minus strand of NW_003852486.1, from coordinate 768,578 downwards.
TTATTTCATTACACTGGAATTTTGCTTTATCAGAAGTACCCTGAAGTAAGTGAGTTATTGCCTTGGGCTTGGAATTCTAAATGGGAGACCATATTAACTTGGGCACGCTTAATTTGACATTTTGACCTGTGGACAAAAGTTCTTCTTTGCACAATCAAAAAAAATGATATTTGTTTAGTAAATTAAGAGCATAAACAATATTGCTAGGGGTGGCCTACTTAGTCTACATAAACCAATACTTTTCAGGCACTGCAGAATTACTTCCACTTAGAGGTAGTGAGTGCATGGGCTAATTATCATCAATTCTTACATCTACAGAAAGAAACATCTACTGTATGTTTATTGGTGACCTTTTGTAAGCCGTTAGTTTGAGGCACTGTGTATGTACTTGAAAATAAATTTCTTTATGAAAAAGAGAAATATCTTTCATAACTACACTTTATATTTACCTCCCTTCTATTTCTTTTTTTTTTTTGAGACAGAGTCTCACTATGTCACCTTGGGTAGAATGCCAGAGAGTCACAGCTTACAGCAACCTTAAACTCTTGGGCTTAAGCCATTCTCTTGCCTCAGCCTCCCAAGTAGTGGGGACTACAGGTGCCCACCGCAACACCCAGCTATTTTTTTGTTGTTGTAGTTTTCATTGTTGTTTGGCAGGCCCAGGCTGGATTTGAACTCTCCAGCTCCGGTGTATGTGGCTGGCGCCCTAGCCACTGAACTACAGGCGCCGAGCCTGCCTCTTTCTAAATTCTGGTATATAGACGTATGCTGTGGCAGAACTTGGCTCATAGCAGAATTAACAAGAAGAGGGGAAGGATCTGGGAGCAGATGAACTAGAGGAGAGGTGAGGTTGCAAAAGAACCTAGAAGAAAACATCCTTGGGGCCTCCCTCCCCACGGCTGGTCCTGCCCCAAGAGCCACAAAGGTTTGTCCTGGACAGGGGAGGTCCCATGAGTCTAGGAGGGCCCAAATCCTCAGGATCACTTCTGCTTTTTCTGTTCCAGACCCAAATCAGGCCACTCTCAACCTGACAGGGTGGGGGAAGGAGACAGTGAGCTGAGGGTCCCAAGAGTCACGCCAGTTAACCGTCTGCCCTGTGTGAGAGCTCTGCTCTGCGTGCTGTGTTTAGGGAGGGCATAAGGTGGATGCAGTCAGTGCTGGAAGTTCACCTGAGCAGCAGATATGGGAGACCATCACGGACAGACTGTCACCGCAGTACGGAGGGACACCCATGCTGGAAATGGAAGGAGGGGGTGCACGTTCCTCCAGGGGGCTCCGGGACTGGGCAAGAGGAAGACTCCAGCTCTCAAAGGTCTTGTGAGGATCTCAAGGATCTCACAATAGTGATGAGAAGTCAGTTCTCACCCAAGCCAGATCATGGTCTCCCTAGTATGACTCTAAGATAACGGTGGATGACAGTAGTGGGTATAGGGGCATAACTGGCTCACTTTGTGCCATGACTATGTCACACTCTTATGTGTGAAGTCTTCTTTAAGCCCACCTCTAGGCCTTTATCCTGATGGGCCTTCTGCCAGAATTACTTTCCCCCCAGTTTTCACAAGCCTGGTGTCCTCACTTTGTTCAGATCACTCCTTAAATCACCTGCTCAGGAAGGCCCTCACCACACCTCAAATAAAATGACACTCCTGGTTCCGCTTTCTCCACTCTCTTATTCATACATACTACCTCAAATTTAGATAGATAGATGTAATAGATAAAACTATACATATAGAATTTAAACATATATTTATTCATACTTTTGTGTGTCTGACCTCTTCAGAATAAGTTCCATGAAGACAGAGATTCGTTTTCTTTTCTTCGACATCTTTATTCTTAGCATCTGATACAATGTCTGACACGCCCTAGCCAACTAACAGTTGGTGGATGACTGAAAGAATCCTTATAATAACATGAAGTCTATGATTATCTCCAATTTACAAATGTGAAAACCAAGGTTCAGAGTGGTTAAAATACTAGTTCCAAGTCTCAAAGGTAGTAGGCATCAGAAGCTGGATTCAAACCTAGGTCAGGCTGACTCCAGGGCCAGCCCTCTTACCGACCATGCCACACTCTGGAACTGCAAAGACAGGAAGTCTGTGGGCACAGGGGGTGCCTGATTAGCCGAGTGGCACTGCCGACTGGGAAGCTATGAAGCGAGCCAGGAATTTGTGGAAAATGAACATTTGAGCAGTCGCAACAGGGCAGACCTCTGGACTGGAACATCAGGAAGGGAGAAGATGTGATCTTAAAGATGCAGTGGGGATTAAGAAAAAAGATCCAAAGAAATTTAACACTCTGCAAGGGGATCTTAGCAAAAGGAGGAGAGAATCTTACTATTAGGTTTATGTGAGACACCAAGGCCAATTTCTGACCTAGCAGAAATGCTTTTCGTGGCATTTCCTTTTCATGTACAGAGTAGGAAATGTGATAATGTATCAGAGACAGAGGCTAAACTTTCACAATGCTAACAACGCCGCAAAAAAAACTAATGATTAGATCAATATCGAAGGAAGACATTTAATACAAAATAAGTCTTTCAAAAACATCCTTGGCTTCAGTAAATTCAGTGGAGAAGTTTTTCAAATTCCTCAAAGTAGATCCTTCTATTATTTAAATGTACTAGAATGTAGAAAATAATTTTGTGTTGGCCTAGCCTATTTTGTGAGACAAGTAGTCTTTTGGTGAGAATTTAATAACTAATGTAAATGATAATTTGACTGAGCTGTGATGATGCCGTGTCACTCTACCCAGGGTGACAGTGAGATTCTGCCCCAAATAAATAAATAAATAAATTGACTGCCACCACTAATGGAATACAAGGACAGTATATTACAAGGAAAATGTTCCTAACAACTAATATGAACTAGGAAAATGATTAAGTAATCATTTTTTTTTTTTTGAGATGGAGCCTCAAGCTATCCCCCTGGGTAGAGTGCTATGGCCTCACAGCTCACAGCAACAACTCTTGGGCTCAAGCGAGTCTCCTGCCTCCGCCTCCCAAGTAGCTGGGACTACAGGCGCCCGCCACAGCGCCAGCCATTTTTTGGTTGCAGCCATCATTGTTGTTTGGCGGCCCGGGCTGGGGATTCGAACCCGCCACCTTAGGTGTATGTGGCTGGCGCCTTAGCCGATTGAGCCACAGGCGCCGAGCCGTAAGTAATCATTTTAAAAGAGGTTAAGAAGGCTTTCAGTAAAATTCAACATCTATTCCTGATTGAAATGTTGGAGGAAGAAGCATATCAGCTAAGATGATCATGTTCAGAGAAGAAAGGCAGGGCTACAGTAAGTCTAGATAACTAATTAGGCAGCAACTAGAACAAAAATAACAGCAAGAACATTTGAAGTCCTAAATACAACGTTTGTATTCAAAAGGTCTAAAGAAATAAAAACTTTTTAAAATAAAGAACATGACTAAAAATCTAAGAAAGTCAACTAAAACAAAGCAACAGCAGCCACAACAAAAAATCCAAGAAGTGATGAGTTCAAAGTCACAGGGTCCAAGATAATAGTTTTTAAAAATCAAATGTATCCCCCCAAATTAGGGCTGGGTGAAGTGGCTCACGCCTGTAATCCTAACACTTGGGAGGCCAAGGTGGGTGGACTGCCTGAGCACACAGGTTTGAGACCAGCCTGAGCCAGAGCGAAACCTCGTCTCTAAAAATATCCAGGCATTGTGGTGGGGGCCTGTAGTCCCAGCTACTCGGGAGCCTGAGAGTTTGAGGTTGCTGTGAGCTGTGATGCTACAGCACTCTGCTGAGGGGGACAAAGTGAGACTCTGTTTCAAACAAACAAACAAACAAACAAACAAAAAAACGAAGAAGAAAATACAGCATAAAGAGCTTCTATTTACAATGTAACCAAAACAAATTACACTCAAAATTTAGTACATATAACATTAAGTTACATTTAGTACATGTAACATTTAAGTATTCATTTTAAAAATCTGAAAATAAATAAATAAGAAATCTGAAAAGCACAATGAGAGAAATAAAGAAAACATGGCTACATGGAGAGCTAAACTAAACTGCCACTTGAGAAGAGAGAATGAGTAAACACAATGATAAGTTGCCACAGGCTTGGTGCCTGTAGCTCAGCAGCTAGGGCTCCAGCCATACACCGGAGCTGGTGGGTTTGAATCCAGCCCAGGCCTGCCAAACAACAATGACAACTACAACCAAAAAATACTGAGCATTGTGATGGACGCCTGTGGTCCCAGCTGCTTGGGAGGCTGAGGCAGGAGAATTGCTTAAGCCCAGGAATTTGAGGTTGCTATGAGCTGTGATGCCATAGCACTCTACCAAAGGCGACAGAGTGAGACATTGTCTCAAAAAAAAAAAAAAAAAAAAAAGAGTTACTATACAAAAGTTGATCCAGTATCAATTAAACTCTTCACTATATTTTTATAAAACATGACATGTTGGTTGTGACATTCAGCTGCAAGAGTAATCAGGCGAGAATCTCAAAGGTTTTTGTACGTAATTATGAAGCAAATGAAGAGATAACTATGATGCTGGTGTATAGTATAGCAGATATTAAAACATATCAGACCAAAGTGACTATTATCAAAACTTTATAACATTAAGCTAAAACCTGAAAACTCACCCTTCATTCAATACCGTTCTCTTTTATTCATAAGTACTTAGTATCTCAAATTTAGATAGATGTAATGTGTAAAATTATATACATATAATTTAAATATTTTTATTTACACTTTGACACCTCCAGAATAATTTCTATGAAGATAGGAATTCTTTTTCTTTTGTTCAACATCTTTTTTTTTGAGACAGAGTCTCACTTTGTCACCCTCAGTAGAGTGCTGTGGCATCACAGCTCACAGCAACCTCCAGCTCTTGGACTTAGGTGATTCTCTTGCTTCAGTCTCCCAAGTAGCTGGGACTACAGTCACCTGCCACAACGCCCGGCTATTTTTTTGTTGCAGTTTGGCCGGGACCGGGTTTGAACCCACCACCCTCAGTATATGGGGCCAGTGACCTACTCACTGAGCCACAGGCACTACCCTATTCAACATCTTTATACTCAGCATCTAATACAATAGATATTTCAGGGGCTAGGTCTACAGCCACGAATAAGCAGGAAAGGTCCTTGGCTTCATGGAGAATCAGACAACAAGTCAACCAGACAGGTCAACAGATAAATAGGATAATTTCACAGGGTAAAATGTGCTGTGAAGACCACAAGTAATGGATAGAGGGTTGAGGCAGGAGGGTGACTTTGGATGTGGCGATCAGAGAAGACCTCTCAGAAGAGGTGGATTTCTGAACTAAGACTTGTAGAACAGAAGGGGGTTTCCAAAAATAATTTCAAATGATTTTATCTCCACAAAGTTGCTGTTGGGAACCTGCCATGTCCAAAGTTAGGCCAAGTGTTGTTGTCACATAGATGATGCATAGAAGAACTTAGCAATTTTGACCTTAGTTCTAAACTCATAAGAATTTTATGATCTACATTAAACACAAAGACTAGGAGAAAATGTTTGTAACGTGCATGACAAGAGGTTTCTACAATATACAAAAGAAAACAGTGGGAAATTGGGCAAATGATAAGAAGGACAATTCATGAAAAGATATATAAAGTTCAGAAGGCCAATAAACCAAGAGAAAATTCTCACATAGACAACCAAGAAATGCCGAATAAAACTACCAAAGTCCACCAATTATACCGGTAAAAATGTAAAAGATCAAGGTCATTCAGTGTGATCAAAGATGTAATGAGTGCACATTTTTGCATCTTGTTGGTATATGTGCTGCTGAAGCAAGCACGTTTTTGCTGCTTGTTGGGGTATAGATAGATAAAGCTCTTTTAGGAGCAATTGGCAGAGTCTTTTAAGATTTTAAATGAGTGTACCCTATGACTCAGCAACAGGAAATTGATTCAACAGAAATAGAAGCTCAATGGCCTAAAGATACCTATACATCAGGATGACAGTGTGGCAATGGTCTTAATGGTTAAAAAAAAAAGAAAGAAAGAAAGAAAGGAAAATATCCTATAAATCCATTGTAGTGGGAAGGATAGAATTGACCAAATATAGAATGCCTTGTAGCCACATTAAAAAAATAAGCTTAATGAGACAGGTTGATAAATGAGAGCTGAATGATTGTATAAAAAATTTAAAATATCTTCTTTTAGATATTTCTTTGTGCAAAAGGAGAAAAAAGACTTGAAGGCTATGCAGCACATTGCTAACAGCAGTAACTTGAGCAGTGGAGACTCTGAGTTTGGAGGGAGGGAGAGTGGGACTTTCAGTGTTTATCTTACACATTTTTAATAAAGAAGAAAAGTCCAATCTATTAAGGAAATAGACTATCACTTACCCCAGCTGAGAAGGGAACATTTCTATTTCTGAGTATGGAAAGGGGATGATTGCATCAGCCCCAAGATGATGTTTTCAGGTGTAATCATATTTTTAAGAAGCATGACCAACCAAAATGCGATTAAATAAATGTCAAACAACAGAAAGGGAGAAATGTCTGTGACACGCATAACTGAAACAATACATAAATGATTGATAGAGACACATAGCTACTTCAGCTCCTTCTGCAAAAGAGGTAGACTGCAGTCTACACGTAAAGCACATGCGCCGTTAATACAGTCCAAGCACTTAGGGAGATGCAGAGAATGTGAGTGGAAGAGATAAATAAGTACATCATTTCAAAATGAAGAAATGCAGTGGTAGCACGTAGAAAGCACATTTTTACTCCCACTAGGAAGAGTGGCACATTAAGCCAAAAATAAGCCTAACACTCAATTCAAAGCTGTTTACTGCACACAGTCTGCACATGTCAAACGGGGCTGTATGCCGAGCACCTCACTTTAATCCTCACTCTTGCCACCTTATAAAGTAGCTAGTAGCCCCCTTTACGAGAAGGAAAGAGGGGCACAGAGAGGTTAGGTAACTTGCCCAAAGCCACAACGCTGGCAGGCTGAGCAGTCAGGACTCAAACCCAGGACTGATTCAAAAGCCCACAATCTTTTCTATTCTATTCTGCTAACTGATCGCCTAAAACTACAAGATCTAACTCAACACTGGGGGAGAGTTGTGCCTCACTGACCGGCACACACACACAGAGTACCTGGCTTTATTTTTTGTCAGCTATCTGGTATAGGTCAAAGCCTCAGAAGACCACAGGACTATATGAGGGCTTTGTTGTAGTCTCGCCTCAAAGGGAAAATCTCTCTGTAGCAGAGCCTGCTCTGGTCACCCTCAAAACCCAAAGACTGAGAATTCTGGATGCCTGATGAGAATTTGCATGAGGCCTTTGTGAGGCCAGATGTGGGTGGTTGCCATGGCAACCACAGGTCCTGGGGCTGGGGGGCTCCCAGTGCCCCTGACACTCACTCTGCCTCCTCACTCCTCACCATATTTCCCACCTGCCAGTATCCCGTGGCATCTTCATCATTTAGGCAGCCTTTCCTCCGCTTCCTGAGGCCCTGCTCATCACTCCTCATCTCCTCCTCACCTCTTCACCCACTCAAGACTCCTAGTCCCAGGCTCTTCTCATCCCTCACGTCTCACTCCACTTCTTCCTCCTCCTCCCCCTTTCCCCGCCTCTGGCACCTGACTCCCTCTTTCTGTCTGTAGCCACAGCCCTGCCTCCCTCTCTTCGCCCTCTCCCCTCTCACTGCCCCCACACCGCCCACCCTCTTGGCTTCCTTCCCACTACCTGAGCTCGGCCAGCTATATCCAGGACAGTAAGTATGGGGGGTGGACAGAAAAAAGGGACGGTGACTCCTCATGAGCACAATCCACGCTCAAGATCTAAAAAGAGGACCAAATCGGGTAAGAAAACAAAGATGAAGAAGAAAAATAAGAGAGATTTAGAGGAACTGAAGAAGGAAGTGATCATGGTAAGAACACCCAAAACAGATGCTGACAAGTTGCCCTCTGAAAACACTCCTCTGCCTTCAGCTTAAATGTCTTTTAACTTCTTCCCTTGAGAATTAACCCCTCAGGCCACAGCCATCCCCCTTCTCCAGGAGGTTTCTCCCTCCCTAGAATTGACCTGGGGTCACCACTTCAAGAAGGTGGGGTCAGCAGGTCGTCGAGGGGTCACCACCTCAATGACTCTACTGTCCGCACAGGATGATCACAAGTTAACCTTGGAAGAGCTGAGTGCCAAGTATTCCGTGGACCTAACAAAGGTGAGTAAGGAACTTTTTGAGGGAGGTGGAGGGTCTCCGACTCTGACTTTGAGGCTGCCAGGACAAAAGTTGAGCTGAAACACATTCTTCTTAGTAGAGTATCTCAAAAATGGCGGGGGGGTGGGGTGGGGGGAAGTATCCAATATACTTAGTACTAATATGAAACCAATATATAAACAACTATATGCCCACCAGAAAGAAAAACAAATATAGTCTGGCAAGGGGAGGGGAGAGGTGGGAGAGGAGAGGGAGGAAGGAGGGAGGGTGACTGGCGGGATCTCATCTAATGTGCACAATGTGAGGGTGTTCAGCACATCCCCTGGGTGAAGGGATCAGCTACAACTTAAACTTTATCTGAACTGAAAACAATGTAACTGTTAGGGGCAAAATTATTACCACTGAGAGTCCATACTCACACATGGAAGAAGCAAGAAATTTATTCTTATCAAGCATATGCCTGGGTCACTCCCATGAGAGAAGCAGAACAGCGGGGAGTGGCCCCTAAACAAAGGCCAGGGAAACTTATACACTTTCTCGCAAAGTACTATGGGTTGCAATAAAATGCTGAAGACGACAGCTGAAGTTGCTGCTTATGTCTGGTCACTCATTGGTCACTAGGGAGGTCTTGGGGTTTCTATAGGCTAACTTCCTTTCCGTGGTTTGGGTCTTAGCTGGAATGATAGTGTATGGACTTTTGATTGGTTGCTGCCACCTGGACTGCAGCTGCATACCTGACTTGATTTATGACCTTGGAGCTTCCTGCAGCTCTTGCTACCTCCCCCCTCTCCTCCAAGTCTTCCTTCTTCCCCAGCTTTCTTATCTTCTTTTATTTTTGCCACTACCACTACTAAAGACATAGCAAGGAAAATAGTAATAAAAGAAATTAGGTTTATAGGGCGGCACCTGTGGCTCAGGGAGTAGGGCACCGGTCCCATATGCTGGAGGTGGTGGGTTCAAACCCAGCCCCAGCCAAAAAGCACAACCCAAAAAAAAAAAAAAAAAAAGAAAAGAAATTAGGTTTATAGCTGCTCCCTCTCAGTAACCTAAACATCTGTACCCTCATATTGATTTGAAATTAAAATATGTATATATATTAACAAAAAGTAGAGGTAGAACTCAAGCCCCCTAACTTCCAGCCCAAAGTTTTACCTCCTAGTTCCACAGAACATTACCCAGAGAAAAATGATAATGGTAACTACCCCAAAGAAAGTTTAGAACTAGATAAGAGATAAGAATGGTATAAGGCAATGCTTCTCAAGCTTCTTATCCTTAGGACCCTTTACATTCACTATTTATCAAGGATCCAAAAGAGCTTTCACTTCTGCAGTTTACATGTATCCATATTTACCATATTAAAAATTACAGTTGAGGCTCGGTGCCTGTGGCTCAACCGGCTAGGGCCCCAGCCACGTACACCTGAGGTGGCGGGTTCGAATCCCCAGCCCGGACCCGCCAAACAACAATGACGGCTGCAACCAAAAAAAATGGCCAGGCGTTGTGGCGGGCGCCTGTGGTCCCAGCTACTTGGGAGGCGGAGGCAGGAGACTCGCTTGAGCCCAGGAGTTGG
>NW_003852486.1:740391-758831 GCF_000181295.1 Otolemur garnettii | reverse complement strand
TGTGAGCTGTAATGCCACGGCACTCTACCCAGGGGGACAGCTTGAGGCTCTGTCTCAAAAAATAAATAAATAAATAAATAAATATTTAAAAAAAAAAAAATTACAGTTGAGAAATTTGAAAAGTATTTCACAATTTGTTTAAAAATAACAAGATTAGGCTCACATGTGTAATCCCAGCACTTTGGGCGGTCAAGACGGGTGTACTGCTTGAGTTCAGGAGTTTGAGACCAACCTGAGTAATAGCAAGACCTCGTCTCTAAAAATAGCTGTGCGAGACTCCAGTTATTCATGTTACCAGAGTTACAGAGAACTCAAACATATTAGCAAGAAAGGAACAAGTGATCCCATCTCAGGGTGGGCAAGAGACTTGAAGAGAAACTTCTCTGAAGAAGACAGGCATACGGCCTACAGACACATGAAAAAATGCTCATCATCCTTAATCATCAGAGAAATGTACATCAAAACTACTTTGAGATATCATCTAACTCCAGTAAGATTAGCCCACATCACAAAATCTCAAAACCAGAGATGTTGGCATGGATGTAGAGAAAAGGGAACACTTATACATTGCTGGTGGGAATGCAAACTAATATGTTCCTTTTGGAAAGATGTTTGGAGATCTAAAAATAGACCTGCCATTCCATCCTACAATTCCTCTACTAGGTACACATCCAGAAGACCAAAAATCACATTATAACAAAGATATATGTACCAGAATGTTTATTGCAGCCCAATTCATAATTGCTAAGTCTTGGAAGAAGCCCAAGTGCCCATTGACCCATAAATGGATCGATAAATTGCAGTATATGTACACCATGGAATATTATGCAGCCTTAAAGAAAGATGGAGACTTTACCTCTTACATGTTTACATGGATGGAGTTAGAACAAATTATTCTTAGCAAAGTATCTCAAGAATGGAAGAAAAAGTATCCAATGTACTGATTACTATGAAATCAATTTATAGCTTTCTTATGAAAGCCATAACCCAATTATAGCCCGAGAAGAAGGGAAAAGGGGAGAGAGAGGGGGGATAATGGGTGGAGAGTAATTGGTGGGACCACACCTACAGTGCTTCTTATAAGGGTACATGTGAAATTTAGGTGTAGAATATAAATGTCTTAACCCAATAACTAAGAAAATGCCATGAAGGCTATGTTAACCAGTTTGATGAAAACATTTCAAACTGTATATAAAACTAACACATTGTACCCCATAATTACATTAATGTACACAGCTATGATTTAATAAAAAATTAAAAATAGAAAATAAAAATATCTGTGTGTTGTGGTGGGCACCTGTAGTCCCAAGCTACTTAGGAGGCTGAGACCAGAGAATCACTTGAGCCCAGGAGTTTGAGGTTACTGTGAGCTATGATGTCATAGCACTGTATTGAGAGCAACATAGTGAGACTCTGTCTCAAAAATAGTAATACATTTTTTAAAATAAAAATAACAAGAATAAATCCATTGTATGTTAGCATAAGTAATATTTTTGACAGATAACCATATTTTTAAAAACAAAAAAAATTAATGGCATCTTGCACTTTTTTCTTTTTTTTTTTTTAGACAGAGTCTATGTCACCCTCAGTAGAGTGCCCTGGCATCACATCTCACACAACCTCAAACTCTTGGGCTTAAGCGATTCTCTTGCCTCAGCCTCCCAAGTAGCTGGGACTACAGGCACCCACCTCAATGCCCGGCTATTTTTTGGTTGTAGTTGCCATTGTTGTTTGGCAGGCCAGGCTGGATTCGAACCCACCAGCTCCAGTGAATGTGGCTGGAGCCTATAGCTGCTGAGCTATAGGCTCACTTTTGCAAACCTCTTTGATATCCAGCTTTTAATAGAAGATAGCTGGATTATTGTATTTTTCTGTGTTAAATCTGTTGGAATATTGGATTATGAAATGGAAAATTCCACCATATACTCTTAAGAGAATGAGAATGAAAAAGAGCAAATGGTTTAGTAGAGAAGGAAAACTGATCTTGAGAATCCCTGAAAGAATCTTAAGATCCCTTGGATGTTTCAGGGGAGGTTGGGAAGTGGCCAGCGAGGATTGGTAGGTTTTATTCTACTATCAGTTTTATTTAAAGAAATGAGTACATAAGCTGTGCACAAGACCAGAACGAGAATCTACAAATTCATGTCTTTAGCTGGTTTTTTTTTTTTTTTGGAAACAAAGTCTCACTCTGTTGCCCCCAGTTAGAGTGCCCTGATAGCTCACAGCAACCTCAGACTACTGGGCTCAAGTAATTCTCCTTGACTACAGGCATGCACCACCACACCTGGCTAATTTTCTATTTTTAGTATAGACAGGGTCTTGCTCTTGCTCAGGGCTAGTCTGGAACTCCTGAACTCAAGTGATCCACCCTCCTTGGCCTCCCAGAGCAGTAAGATTATAGATATGAGCCACTGTACCTGGCTTCTTTTCTTTTCTTGTAATTGTACAGGTGGGATCCCACTATATTGCCCAGGCTAGTCTTGAACTCCTGGCCTCAGCAATCCTCTCAGTTCAGCCTCCCAAAGTGCTGAGATTATAGGTGCAAGCCATTGCACCCAGCCTATTTCTTTGAAAATTTTTATGGATACATAATTATTGTATGTATTTATGGGGTACATGTGATATTTTGATATAAACATATGATGTGTGGTGATCAAAGTAAGGTATCATTTACCTTATCATTTTTTTGTGTTGGTAACATTCCAAATCCACTCCTCTAGTTGTTTTGAAATATACAATAAATTATTGTTGACTGGCTCGGCGCCTGTGGCTCAAGTGGCTAAGATGCCAGCCACATACACCTAAGGTGGTGGGTTGGAATCCAGCCTGGGCCCGCCAAACAACAATGACGGCTGCAACCAAAAAACAGCCAGGCATTGATTGTGGCTGGCACCTGTGGTCCCAGCTACTTGGGAGGCTGAGGTAGGAGGCTCGCTTGAGCCCAGGAGTTGGAGGTTGCTGTGAGCTGGGATGCCATGGCACTCTACCCAGGGGGACAGCTTGAGGCTCTGTCTCAAAAAAAAAAAAAAAATTGTTAACTATAGTCATTCTTCTTATGCTACCAGACACTAGATCTTATTCCAGGTTGGACAAAGTGCAGGTGTCAATATGTTATCAAAGTTATATATGATATTTCACCATTACATTGGCCCTGCACATTATAATTATCTATACATATTTGTCTCCCCACTAGAGGTTCCTAAGGATAGGAATCATTCTTTTTTTGGGGGGGGGGTTGGCTGGGGTTGGGTTTGAACCCGTCACCTCCAGCATATGGGGCCGGTGCCCTACTCCTTTGAGCCACAGGCACTGCCCAGGGTAGGGATCATTCTTATTCGTGTTGGTAGCCTCAGCACCTTACCACGGTACCAGGCCTCAAGACACCTGCTCAAGTTCAAAAAGGTTTGTGAATCAATCCATAAATTAAAAAAAAACAAAAAACCTTTCAGGCAGCGCCTGTGGCTAAAAGGAGTAGGGCACTGGCCAGATATACCAGAGATGGTGGGTTCAAACCCCGCCCTGGCCAAAAACTGCAAAAACCAAAAAAAAAAAAAAAAAAAAAAAAACCTTTCTACTTAAGCATGCTAAATGATATCTCTTCTATAAACCAAACTTTTAAATCCTACCTTATCTAGAGCTTCATAGAGCTTCTTTGGTCCCTAGACTCATGCTGGGGCTGTAAATGGTAGGTTCCCTTTGCTACAGCTGCCTCTCTTTTCACAGCTTTTTCTCCATCCCTATTTCTTCTCCACACAGGGCCTTAGCCCCCAAAAGGCAAAGGAAATCCTGCTTAGAGATGGACCCAACACACTTACGCCACCTCCCACCACTCCAGAATGGATCAAATTCTGTAAACAACTGTTTGGTGGCTTCTCCCTCCTCCTGTGGACTGGGGCCATTCTCTGCTTCGTGGCCTACGGTGTCCAGTTACATTTCCAAAAGGAGTCTACGAAAGACAATGTGAGTCTGTTCAACTAATACTGGCCAGCCCAGTCTCGTGTCAGCCCTTGTTTCTCTTCTGTTCAGCGGTCCTCTGCCTCAAATCCCTAATACTCCCAGCACTTTCTAAGGGAACCCTTGGTCCATCCTGGGTCCCCTTCCCTTTTATCTAGAAAGCTACTGGTTCAGCTTCCTGGGGTACAGGATTTCCCCCCAAAAAAACTTGCTCTCCTTTGATGATCTTTCCAATTGAGCATCAAAGCATTTTGTAGTCCCTTTCTCTTCCCCACAATTTTAACTTCATCTCCTTCCTCCCAGCCTCCCTCACCATCTGTCTGCTCCCCACCACATGAATATCCTTCCTGAAGAGGAAGATACAGGTCTCCTCTGACCTGGGATTTTGCTGAGGGTTCACCACAGCTCAGGGTTCCTTCACCAAGAAGCCAAGTGTGCTGGCCCAGTCTCAGATTCTGCTCTCCGATTCAGCCCTATGGTCTCTTGCACCTGGAGAAACTGCCCTTACCCTTGCCAGCTGATCTTCTTGGATGAAGGGGGAGAGATGGACCCAGTGATGAATTCTTTCTCTCCCCACCCTAGGTGTACCTGGGCTGCGTATTAGTCCTGGTGGTGGTCATCACTGGCTGTTTTTCCTACTACCAGGAGTCCAAGAGCTCCAAGATCATGGAATCCTTTAAGAACTTGGTGCCACAGGTAGGTCTGGTGAGGGAGGATCTAGTGAGAGGAGGTGTTGCATGTGGCCAAACACACAACTCTGAAGTCCCCTGCAGAACATCGTACAATGAATGAGCTGAGGCTGGTGATAAGGCCTTCAAAGCGCCCGTAAAAGTTGTGAGACCCTGGGAAAGACACACCATAACCTATGAAGTCATCTGGGCTAGAGAGTACAGTCTCAATCTAATGAGGAAACACCAGACTAACCACAAATGAGAACATTCTATTTTTAAGAAAGGCAGGTGTTGGTGGACAGGCTAGCTTCTTCCAATGTCAATGACATTAAAGGCAAAAAATAGCTGTGGGAATGTTCCAGAATAAAGGAGACGGAGGAGACATGAAAACTAAATGTAGTACCTGGCCTTAGACCTGATACTGTGTCAGAGGAGAAAATAATGCTATAAAGAATGTCCTGGGGTCAATTGACAAAACTGGAATATGAACAGTAAAGTATAATATCAATGAAAAACTTACTGAGGGCGGCACCTATGGCTCAGTGAGTAGGGCGCTGGCCCTATATACCAAGGGTGATGGGTTCGAACTCAGCCCTGGCCAAACGGCAAAAAAAAAAAAAAAAGAAAACTTACTGAAATTGGTAACTATATTGTAGTTAAGAGAATATCTTAATGCTCAGGAAATGCACATTGAAATATTTTAGGAAAGAGATCATGATGTGTGTAACTTATCTTTAAATAGTTCAGGAAAAACATAGAGACACACAGAGACAGGGAACAAATGATAAAACAGGTAGAATAAAATGTTAATAGGTGAATCTGGGTAGAGATTATACAGGTGTTGATGTTTATTCTTGCAGCTTTTCTGAAATTTAAATATTATTTTCAAATTAAAATGTTTTTAAAAGTACCTGGAAAAAATAAGACTGTATAGGGGGTCCTGAGGCTGGAAACTTTGAAAGGAGTGTGTTCCAAAGTTTCCCAAAGATAATGATCATGTTCTAGCATCGCAGCCCAGAATTTTCTTCCCCCTTTGGTATTAAAATAACCTAATTCCATTTTGGGGTAGGAGTTTGGGGACAAAGTGCTTTGATAGTTTTAAACTAGGATCTTGAAAATTGTCAGTTAGTTTTTGCCGCCGCACAAACACCTCAAAATTGAGTAGCTGAAAACAAAATTCCATTTTTCATAATACTCTGGCTGGGCTGTTATGCTGGTCTGTGCTGAGCTCAGTTGGTGCTGGATGGTCTGAGATCACTTCATTCACAGGTGTGCAGCCTTAGCTGAGATGACTAGGACAGCTGAGGCCTTCTCTTCCTGATCTCTCTTTTCCCAGGAAGCTGGCTCAGCCTGTTCACACAGTGACACAGAGGTTCCCCAAAACAACAGGGCGAGCCCCAACATGAAAGCCTTTAAGCCTTTGCTTGCATCACATTTGCTACTGTTCTGTGGTCCAAAGCAAGTCACATGGCCAAGCTCAGTGTTAGGGTTGGAGAGATAGACCCCACCTTTTCATCTGAACATCATCAATGTCACAGTGCAAAGAGCCCAACAGACATCTATGGTAGGAATTTGCAGTCTACTAAAGGCACCTTCAAGAATGTTGTGACAAGTGACAATAAGAAAAGGGAATAAGGAACAAGACCAAGAATAAGAGGTTTCAGGCTACGAGTAGGATGGGGGAAGCAGAGGTGTTGGAAATGACCCTGCTCTATCCTCCTATAGCAAGCGCTAGTAATTCGAGGAGGACAGAAGATGCAGATTAACGTACAAGAAGTGGTGTTGGGAGACCTGGTAGAAGTGAAGGGTGGAGATCGAATCCCTGCTGACCTCCGGATTATCTCTTCGCAAGGATTTAAGGTGAGGAGATGTGGAAAGCTGTGAGGAGAGGCCAAGCATGGTCTTGTAGGGACCTATTCAAAACTTTGAGAGGTGGCTCGGCACCTATGGCTCAACTGGCTAAGACGCCAGCCACATACACCTAAGGTGGCGGGTTCGAATCCAGCCCCAGTCCACCAAACAAAAATGAGGGCTGCAACCAAAAAATGGCTGGGCATTGTGGCGGGCGCCTGTGGTCCCAGCTACTCAGGAGGCTGAGGCAGGAGATTCGCTTGAACCCAGGGGGGCTGTAAAGTTACTGTGAGCTGTGATGCCATGGCACTCTACCCAGGGGGACAGCTTGAGGCTCTGTCTCAAAAAAAAAAAAAAAAAAACCTTTGAGAGGTTACAAGTGCAAATTTGCTAGAGTCAAGGTGATAGTGTATAAATTGATTTTTCTCTGTATGACAATGATGGTGTTGTCAGATATGTTGTCTTTATAAACAAACCTGCCTTTTTTCCCACGCTCACCTTACAACTCATCCTCTTTCCCATCCCAGGTAGACAACTCATCCTTGACTGGGGAGTCAGAACCCCAGACTCGGTCCCCTGAATTCACCCATGAGAACCCTCTGGAGACACGAAACATCTGCTTCTTTTCCACCAACTCTGTGGAAGGTGAATATCGCAGCCTAAGTAGCATAGATTCAAAAGTAGAGACCAAAACAAAAAAATTTCAGTAACTATCTTCTAAGGCTAGTGGGATAGGTAAAAGCTAAGTTCTCCAACCCCCATGAGCTGTGGGACATTTGGTGAAAGATCAAAGACACCATTTCCACATTTACACAATGATGATACCAAAAGTTGTTACCCCATAGATTTTTGTGTGGATTGAGGTAATATGTATAAAATGTTCAGCACAAGGCCTAATACACTGTATGTGACCTATAATTGTTAACTATTATTCCAGACAGTGAATGGACTCTGCTCTGTGAGCTGAAAATAGCACAGATGTAATCATTCCTCTCTCCAAGAGAGGATACTGGCATTGTGGCATTGGAAATTTGAGTTACCAGAGGTGCCACTTAGTTTTTGCCACTCAAACTTTGCTCCATGGATGGAGAGGTACTTCTGGCCAAAATGGTATCGAGGGGCCGGATGTGGTGGCTCACACCTGTAATCCTATTGCTTTAGAGGGTAAGCTGGAAGGATCACTTGAGGCCAGAAGTTCAAGACCAACCTGGGCAACATAGTGAGACCCTGGGCAACCACAGTGAGTTTTTCTACAAAAACTAAAAAAAAAAACCAAACAAACCCAAGTGTAGTAGTATGCACCTGGGTCCCAACTACTCAGGAGACTGAGATGGGAGGATCTCTTGTGCCCGGGAGTTTGAGGCTGCAGTGAGCTTTGATTGTGCCACTGCACCCTGGCCTCTGGAGTGAGATTCTATCTCTAGAAATAAACAAATGAACAAACAAAACTGATGACAAGGGACTCAATATCATTATGTCAATCTCTGTTCTGCCCTTTTGCTTTAAGGAAGGCTAAAGGCTACCTGGAACACACTTGAAAAACCATTATTCATGCTTAAGAATCAATGTTGGGGTATTTAGAAATACCTATTTTTCATTGAATGCATAGTATGTGTCAAATGTTCTAGATATTACCTCTCTGAATCTCACAATGGTGTATAGCAGATATTATCCCTGTTTTACATATGAAAGACTCAGGTTCAAAGAAATTAAGTGCCATGCCCAAGAGTCCAACTTAACAGAAAAGGGGAAGGTCAGGAATATTAATGTAGGTCTGTCTTCAAAGCCCATGCTCTTCCCACAGTGCCTCCTCTGCACCAAAAGATCGCTCATGACCTCTCTGGTAATTAAGTATTTAATCTGAAAACGTTTTAAAGGATAAGAGTAATTTTAAGGCTGAATAGACCATCATGAAGAATCCAGTTGGAAAATAAAATATACATATTAAAATAATTTCTTAAACCTTGACTGGACAGAAAGACGCAAGTTAATGAGCTATCTCCAAAGACGCTAGATTTCTATATTAGGTTTTAGGAATAAATCCTGCCCTGATTTGCCCTTCCAAAGTAAGCTTTTCACCAGCTAAGTACATGCTTCAGATGGGGGATAGAGGCAAATGCTCGGAGGCATTGCACCAAGAATGGTCTGTTTAGGTGGAAAGGGGAGCATAGTAGACAAAGAGAAGCCAAGACATGGCCAAGAGAGTGGGAATAAGTTGAAGGAGCTCTTGACTGTTGAACTGAGGAATTATTCTGCAATTTACAGACTAGAAGCATAACTTTAACCTCTACCTTGGCCTCCCAACTCTCATCACCATGGACCTTGACAAGGCTGTGTTTCAAACTTCTCTCATCATCAACGGAGCCTAAGCTCTTCTCTGGCAATAGTGGGAAGGTATATGAAGGAGCCAGGTGTGGGATATGAGATGCTCAACCTTTTTAACCTTTCCATGTTGACATCAAACCATCCCATATTTAGACATAAAGGGAATAACCTGTCTGCAAGCCCGGGGAAGTCATAGTAGAAGGAATAAAAATGAAGAACTAGACTAAGCCTGAGCAAGAGTGAGACCCTGTCTGTACTCAAAATAGAAAAGCTAGCCAGGCATAGTGGTAGGCACCTGGAGTCTCAGCTACTCAGGAGTCCGAGGCAAGAGGAATGCTCAAGCCCAAGAGTTTGAGGTTGCTATGAGCTATGATGATCCCATGGCACTCTACCTAGGGCAACAGAGTGAGATTCTGTCTCAAAAAAAGAAGAACTAGATTAAACCATGGTAAAAAAAAAAAATAGGAATAGATAATACCATACACTCTATCATCTTCCCACCCCACCAAAAATATGAAACTCTTCAGCATCTGGCAAGTATTTTTGTATCATCTTTCCACCAGACCCAGTGAACGTCTATGGTAACCAGTTTGAAGCTTATCTATAGAGTGCTTCATACTGTGAACCTTTCCAGAATTCCTTTTCCACAAAAACATTGACCTGACCTATCTGCTGTATGAGTAAGACCCTGCTCAGACTCATTAGCTGAAGCTGACCTTAGAAATGGCAACTGCTAGCTGCCCTAAGTTAGGATGTTGGTGGGGGCTTCTAGGATTAAAGCTGCCTCTCCTGGGTCACATGTATAATTTCATATCAATCATTCTGGAGACCCTAAATTCATTGGCCACTTATTAGGTGGCCAATCTTCCTCTAGGATCTTTTAAAAGCATTTCATTCTCTGGCAGTGCCTGTGGCTCAAAGAAGTAGGGCGCCGGTCCCATATACCAGAGGTGGTGGGTTCAAAGCCAGCCCCGACCAAAAACTGCAAAAAAAAAAAAAAAAAGGCATTTCATTTTCACTACTTTGTGGGTGCTTTCATCCCATTTTCAAGATGAGGAAGTCTGAGTCCCAGGGAAGTGAAGCGACTTGCCCAAGGGAAAAGAGCTAGTGATTAGGAAAGTTTGAACTCCTAGCCCTGAGTCTTTCTGCTTTTAGAATAAGTGGTATTTCTTTTCTTTTTTTTTTTGGAGACAGAGCCTCAAGCTGTCCCCCTGGGTAGTGTGCTGTGGCATCACAGCTCACAGCAACCTCCAACTCCTGGGCTCAAGTGAGTCTCCTGCCTCAGCCTCCCAAATATCTGGGACCACATGCGCCTGCACAACGCCTGGCTATTTTTGGTTGCAGCCGTCATTGTTGTTTGGTGGGCCCGGGCTGGATTCGAACCCGCCACCTTAGGTGTATGTGGCTGGCGCCTTAGCCACTTGAGCTATAGGCACCAAGCCAATAAGTGGTATTTCTATAATATGTTGCTTTTCTGACTGATCCTGTAACTTTAATAGTAGAAATTTCAATCATTATGGTAAGACAGGAAGAATTATTTTAAACAAAGAATCTTGTATTGCACCTCATTTCAAGATGTGCTGACAAGTGACTAGCATTGTGTGGTTATACAGGTGCTGTGTGGCCCAGTTCCTAATAGGCTACAGACTGGTACTGGTCCATGGCCTGGGGCTGGGACTGCAGTCTACCTGGAAATAGCATCAGATCCCATAGGTTGAGGACACAATCTGACAAGATTGTCCCCAACTTCAGACATCAGTCACAAGTCCCAGGTTGTGACCTATACTTCTGACTGCATGTGTGAAGCCAAGTATGTTTTCCAGCTGCCCTTCTGACTCAGGAGTGGTGCCAATAGAGAGAAAAGGAAGACCCTGACAGGCCCAGAAGTCCAGCTGTTATGGCCTGTGCTACCCAGCAGAGGTCAGACTGACTCCAGCCAGCAAGGCAGGGAGGGGGCTCAGGCTAAAGCAGGATTTCTCAGTCGCTGATATTTGGGGCTGGACAAGTCTTTGTGTGTGTGTGTGGGGGGGGCGCATTACTCACAGTGGGTTGTTTAGCAGCATCACTGGCCTCTACCTACCAGTTGCCAGTAGCAGCCCTCTCCACCCCATTTGTGATGGCCAAAAGGGACAGCAGACATTGCCAAATGTTGCCAGGAGCAGGGGGTGGGGTGAGAACTACCAGGTTAGAGGATGAGCAGATGTTAGAAGATGAACATAGGATGCTACCAGACAGGTAACAAGGGCAAAGCAGGAAACACACAAGCCTCAAAAGACATTTAAATAAAGTGTAATGAAGGCCTTCTTGACAGTGAAGGCAATTAGGTAATAAAATTGGGTATCTCTGGAGAATGTGAAATCTCTTCAGAGACTTTTTAGACTAGGAGACCTGTATTTGTATAAACCAAATGTAAGGAGAACAGAACACCATGACCTCCCAGAGGGCCTTGAGTTTCCACTTTGTTTTTGACCATTGACAACTTTCTCTTTGTGGGACCCACACCCAACAGCCTTGCCGACTCAGACTTGGCACACCTTGAGTGACTACCTCTGCTTAAAAAAAGAAAGAGTTTTATTTCCTCTTTCCCTAAAGTCACACTGGACACAGAACTCTTACATCCAGCATGTGTGAGGAGTTCTCCCCACTAACAACCAATTTTCCAGAAGACATGAACCGGGTGTTCCAAAATTCAATTCAGTTTAGACACAATCTACCTCAACAGTCCCCAGCCTTTTTGGCACCAGGGACCAGTTTCATGGAAGATAATTGTTCCATGGACGAGGGGGTGGGGGATGATTTGGGGATGATTCAAGCTTGTTACATCTCCACCTCAGATCACCAGGCATTAGATTCTCATAAGGAGTCACAGCCTAGACTCCTCCCACACGCAGTTCCCAGTAGGGCTCCTGCTCCTGTGACAGTCTAATGCTGCCACTGCTCTGAGAGGAGGCGGAGCCCAGGTGGTGATGTGAGTAATGGGGAGTGGCTGTAAATACACAAGAACTCCACTCACCTGCTGCTCACCTCCTGCACCTCCAGTTCCTAACAGGCCACAGACTGGTACTGGTCTATGGCCCAGGGCTGGGACTACAGATCTACCTGGAAATAGCATCAGATCCCACAGGTTGAGGACTCAGTCCTAACAAGACTGTCCCCAACTTCAGACATCAGTCACAAGTCCCAGGTTGTGACCTATACTTCTGACTGACAACTGTAAATCAGGGTTCCCACACATCCCCCCTTCAGGTTTGCCTAATTTGTTAGAGCAGCTCACAGAACTCAGGGAAACACTTTACTTACACGTACCCAGTTACTATAAAGGATACTACAAAGGGTACCAACACCAGCCAGACAGAATAGATGCACAGGGCAAGCAAGGCATGTGGGAAGGGGCTTGGAAGAGGCTCCAAGGAACCAACCAAGAGTCACCTCACTAGAACAAAGATTCTCCTGTGACACAGGAAACAGAGATTTAGGAGTTCTGTGTCAGACATTCCTACCCCTCCAGGAATTATGAAGGTCTTGGGAGCTCTTTGTTGAGAATCTGCATCAAAAACAAACATGAAAACAAAATATTCTCCTACCACCCCTCTCCCAAAGTATTTCAGGAACTCTATGTCAGGAGCTGGGAGAAGAGACCAATATATACATGTCTTATTATATCACAAAGTCACATTGTCCCTCTCCCTTCATCCACAGGGACAGCTCAGGGTATTGTCATTGCAACAGGAGACTCCACAGTGATGGGCCGAATTGCTTCCCTGACATCAGGCCTGGCAGTGGGCCAGACCCCCATTGCTGCTGAGATTCAACACTTCATCCATCTGATCACTATGGTGGCCATCTTCCTTGGTGTCAGTTTTTTTGCGCTATCACTCATTTTGGGCTACAGCTGGCTGGAGGCTGTCATTTTTCTTATTGGCATCATTGTGGCCAATGTGCCTGAGGGGCTGTTGGCCACAGTCACTGTGAGTAGCCAGGTGGGAAGGTGGCCTCGGGGAACCCCAGGGAAATGAAACCACGAGTATCTCTTCTGTTGTTGAAATTCTCAAGTGCAGAGTATTCCCGATGTGTGTACAGGTGTCAGGAATAATTTAGCTCCTAATATTACATTGGCTTCCTCTGCCCATGTTTTCTGGTGCCTTCTCTTTCTCCTCAGTGAGAAAGGAAACAAGTTTCAATGGAAAAAGAATTGGATTATAAGTCACCAGGAGTGAGTTCTAGTTCTGCCTGGTGAACTTGTCTAAATCACTTAACATCTCCAGGCCTCAATTTATAGAGAAAAATTAATTCAGAGTTATAGAGGTTTACTGGAGAGCACTTCAAAGGTCTTCAAAAGCTGAATATCCTCTAAAAACATCCATGCAAGATAATTATTATATTTCTAGTAATGGGAAGCCCACCTCTTTTTGTCGCAGTTCATTTTCTTGTTGGATTGCTCTTGTTACATTTCATTATGTTGAGCATTATACGATGCCCTGCTTAGTCCTAGTTTTGCCAGTTGAAGAAACTTAAAATAAGTTAATTCTCCCTCTTCTACAGACTACCCCATTAGTTTTTTGATGGTAGCCATATGTCCCCTCAAAACTCTCTGGATAGAAGGTAAAACAATCCCTTTTCCCTTAGCCATTCTTCCTATGGCATGGTCTTCAGACTTCTTGCCTTACTGATCACCTGTTTGGGGTATGCTCCAGTTTATCAATATTCTTCTTAAAATAGAAATGAGAATAATGTTCAGGGTACATCTGGACTAGCATGAAAACACTGGGGACCAGGCTCAGTGCCCGTAGCTCCGTCGTTAGGGTGCCAGCCACATACACTGCCACATACACCAGTCCAGGCCCGCTAAAACAACAATGACAATGACAACACAAAAGTAGCCAGGTGTTGTGGCAGGCACCTGTAATCCCAGCTACTTGGGAGGCTGAGGCAAGGGAATCGCTTAAGCCAAGAGTTTGAGGTTGCTGTGAGCTGTAACGCCATGGCATTAATAAATTATAGCCCTGAGTCCTATGATTAGAATTCCATACTTACAAAATCACAGCCTAACAATTCATTAGCTTTTAAAACAACCTTGCCACATACCTGGCTTACACTGAATTTATGATCAAAATCTTTCAGTTTATAGCTGGGCGTTGTGGTGGGCGCCTATAGTCCCAGCTACTTGGGAGGCTGAGGCAAGAGAATTGTTTAAGTCCGAGAGTTTGAGGTTGCTGTGAGCTGTGATGCCCCGGCACTCTACCGAGGGCGACATAGTGAGCCCCTGCCTCAAGAAAGAAAAGAAAAATCTTTCAGCTTAAATGATTTTTTAAGTCCTTTTCAAAGCTGTGATATTCTTTCCCAGCACCGTCAGCTCCTCCCCATTCTTTTTTTAAACTACTGGTACAGCCCCCTCCACATACAGCATCTAATAGCACAATCAGAGATTAGCGGTCTACATGGTCTATCTGGTCTGTATGGTGTGGCCTGAACTTAAATAGAAAAGAAGCTGCTGAGTCAGAACAATGGGGGAGAGGAACATTTCCGGGGGAAGGAGGAGGATCGTTCTCTGGTACGCTGGTAAATGAATACGTTCCTTTTGGAACTCTTGCCATAAAGCACAAACCAAGGCCACTTTTCTAATTTTCCTTTACCTCAGCCACAGATGGAATTTCTAAAGAGTAGGTGGGAACAAAAGGGAAATAAGTACAAAAAATTAAAATAGCTATAAAAGTGACCAATTTTCCCAAAATGCAAACAGTCCGTGTCTTCTGTGTGTTCTCTGCCCTTGGCGGTAGGTGTGCCTGACCCTGACAGCCAAGCGCATGGCAAAGAAGAACTGCCTGGTGAAGAACCTGGAGGCGGTGGAGACGCTGGGCTCCACGTCCACCATCTGCTCGGACAAGACCGGCACCCTCACCCAGAACCGCATGACGGTCTCCCACTTGTGGTTCGATAGGGTCGTGTATGAGGCTGACACCAGCGAAGAACAGACTGGTGACTAGTGGTATTGGTGGAATAAGAGTGGAGGGAGTGGTGCGTGTGGTGAGGGAGATGAGAGGGAGTGCTGAGTCCAGACGCAGAGAAGAGAGGCTGAAAGCAGAGGAAAGACAAGGGCAGTGTGGAGGAAAGGATTGTTACCTCTGGAAAGTTTGGGGGTATGAAACAGGATGGGAATAATTCCTTGTTCTAAACTCTCTTATCTCCTAACTCACATGTCTTCCATTTTTTTCTCCCTAGGGAGATCATTTGCCAAAGGCTCAGAAACCTGGTTTATCCTGGCCAGAATCGCTGGCCTCTGCAACCGGGCTGACTTTAAGCCTCAGCAGGAGACCGTGCCCGTGGCTAAGGTGTCAGGCCTAAGAGGGAGAAGGGGTAGCTTGGTGTCCAGGGTAGCTGCCCCCTCCTAAAAATTCTCTTTCCTGGCACTTGGTGATTTCCCCAGGCACCCCTCCCTCCCCTATTCCACCCTCATCCTTATTGCCCCATGCCCAGGTAGCATGCCCCGGGGGCTAATTATACAAACCCTATCCTGGCAGAGGGCAACAACGGGTGATGCCTCTGAGTCAGCCCTCCTCAAATTCATCGAGCAGTCTCACGGTTCTGTGGCGGAGATGAGAGAAAAATACCCAAAGGTGGCAGAGATTCCCTTCAATTCTACCAACAAATACCAGGTACAGAACTAACAAAGGTAGGAGAATGGTGGTGGGGCATAGGCTCATCACTCAGGGAAAAGGGGAGTTTTGTCTTTGCCTTCAGCTTCCCCTCTGAGCAGCGGAATCATTTAACAGAACCCGTGTCCCCGTTAAGAGGAAGGTTTGCCTCATGTGAAAGTCCTAGGCAGGTGCAGTGGCTCATATGTCTATAATCTTAGCGCTTTAGGAGGCTGATTTGGAAGGATTGCTTGAGTTTACAGGTTCAAGACCAACCTGAGCAACATAGCAAGGCTCCCACCCCCCCACCATCCCTACAAAAACATAGAAAAATTATCCAGGCACAGTGGCACATGCCTGTAGTTCCAGCTACTAGGGAGGCTGAGGCAGGAGGATCTTCTGAGCCCAGGAGTTTGAGGTTGCAGTGAACTATGATGGCATCACCACACTCTGGCTGGAGCGACAAAGCAAGATTCTGTCTCAAAGAAAAAAAGAGAGAGAGAAAGTGACAAACAGGTGAAGAGAAGTGAAACAGGTGATAAAGGAAGAGACATTTGGTCCTAACAGGGATCTGAGCCTACACCACTTGTAGGGAAAGCAAGTCATAAAATGCTTTCTGAAATGTCCATAAGCAGCAGAGGCTGGTTGGTGAAAGTCACGTTAAAGTCATGTGCAGCTGTTAGGCGGCACCTCTGTGTCTACTGAGGCTTGCCGCTGCAGAATTGGGTTTCATTTGCATGACACTGTTTCATTAGCCATCAAGTATTTCTTTTCACTCTGTGCCTGTAGTTCTAGCAGCTGCCATCGGGTAGGTGATCAAAAGTCTCTACTGTGTTCATGAAGTTTTTCATTTCCCAGACACATTTTGATCCATTATCCTGGGGACAGCAGACAAGGGAAGGGACATGCTGAGTGAGGGACCGTGGTGGCTCTATCAATGAAATCCATGAGAGAGACAGGAAAGAGTATTTCTCTCCCAAGTGAGAATCTTGGTAGACTTTGAAGAAAGGATTATGATAGAAAGTGGGAACAGGGGCGTTACCATGACTGATGTTCTATCACTTACGGTTTGAGTTCCATGAGGCAATCATGATTTGCCCAGGGGAGTAGATTCTCCAAAGGCCAGGCATTCAGGTATGGGAAACAGAGGAAATGAGACTCTCAAGTCATCCCAGTTTTTTATTTATTTGGGGTATTTTAGAGACAGGGTCTCACTATGTTGCCCAGGCTGGTCTCAAATGATTCTTCTACCTCAACTTCCCAAGTAGCTGGGACTATAGACACCTGCCACCATATGCTCGGCTCAGTTTTATTTGTCTTAAAAAACATATAATAATACAAGCTTTATATAGTTTTAAAAACCAAATTATACCTGTATCTTCATACTGAAGACTGAGCAAGTAAGAGTTAATTAGATTCATCCTTTTTTTGGTCTCAACTGGTTTTTAGTCAATGTGATAGAATAAGTCTCCTAGGCTCAAACTGTGAACTAATTTCCATTTTTTTCTGATGCTCAGTGGCCTCACTAACCAGACAGGAATTTTGTGGCTTGGCAGGACCTTTGACTGGAGCAAAGCCTCTGGCTGGAAAGAATTAGGGACCTCTCCCTCCATGTGATTCAAAGTAAAAGCAAAACCTATTCACAACATTTGCTGGAACGTTCAGCAAACAGCGACTTTCCCCCAAATGACTAACGTCAGTGCCTCTTCCGAGCTACCGAATATATCCAGCTCTAATGGCAAAATTGTCCTGGGCAGTCCACCAAGAGTGACAGGTCAGCTCACTGGCCACCGTGCTGTCAGGCGCGTGTTTTAGCTGCTCTGAAGGCAGGCACTCCAGTCTTTTCAAAGGACATCTCTAGCCTATTTGTGGTTTGCTGAGTTGAGTATCTATTCCTCTGTGAGATAGAAATGGAACAAAGAAGATACCCTGTCCAGGCAGTTCCCGAGATTTCTCCCGCCATCATTTTTACCTGCAATTTTCTATCAAGATGTGATTTTTCTGTGACCAAGTTACCAACTTAAGTGGGACGTGCTATACCCTTCCAGGGCTTTCATTCATCCCACAGATTATTTATGGAGCACTCAGAAAACTGAGCTTTTTTAACCTTTTACAGCTTAAGCAAGTTAAGATTTTTTCTCTTAATTGCTTAAGCATATTGTGAACATAACGGGGGAGATTTGAACATACCCACGTTTTGCCCACGGGTTTCCCACCCTGCTTTCCCTGTGGGCAGTGCAGTCTGGCCTCTGTGTTCCTTCCAATGTGCTGATTTTGTACCCAAGGTGGGGAGGGCAGGGGCTGGCGGGCATTTCCTTTCGGAACCCAGGAGAGAGTTCCTTTTCACAAACTAGAGATCAGGAGAAAACACAAAACCCAACCCCGCTTGTTTCTCTCCTGGCTGTGTCTCTTCAGGTTCCCTTGCTGAATGTGCCCTCCAGCCACACCTACAAGGGAGGCCCTTACTCGCTGGCCACTCTTAGGGGACTTCCCACGCTTTTAGGAGACAGTGGCCCAGGGACTAGAATAACTGACCTATTTTTGGATTTTGCTTCATAGTTTTCAAAGTTTTTTTTTTTTCACTATTTCTCATAAAAACCCAATGAAGGAGGCAAGACAGAAACTTCCACATTTTATCGAGGAAACTGATGCTTAGCGTGGTTAAACAGGTTGACCTGAGGATGCAGAGCTTTCTGGTCGGCTCCAGAACACAGGTCTTCAGACTCTTCAAGCTTCCTTCCCTGCCTACTCTGCTCTTTCTCAACTGGCCTCACTAGTGGTGGTGCTCTCTTGCCACCAGGTCAGCCAGGAAGCAGGGATGGTGAGGGTGCCCGGCTCCACCCTCCCAGAGCTCCCAGTCTGGCTAAGATAATGGAGGTTCCTGTGCAAATAATGCCAGGCTGGGGATTCCTAGAAAGGAGGAAGGGCTGGGATCAACGTAGGGTCAGGTTTGACTGGTGATAGCGGACAGAAGAAACAGGGGTGAGAAACAGGACACTTGTCATTT
>NW_003852486.1:736399-740344 GCF_000181295.1 Otolemur garnettii | reverse complement strand
CCTCCTGTTCTACCAAAAGCTTCTCTCTCTCCCCAGATGTCCATCCACCTTCTACGGGAAGGTGATTCCTATTCCCATGTGCTGCTGATGAAGGGTGCTCCAGAGAGGATCTTGGATTTCTGTACCAGTATCCTTCTGGATGGGCAGGAGTACCCACTGAACAACGATATGAAGGAAGAATTCCACAACGCCTACTTCCAGCTGGGCGGCCTGGGGGAGCGTGTGCTAGGTGAGGGGCTGTGGAAGACACTTGGAAGAATGACATCGAAGTGTTTGTGATTTGTGGGGTGAAAAACTGAGGGTGTTGGAGTGAGCAGGATAAAGACTACTGATCCCTCCCTTCTGTCTCTCTCCAGGATTTTGCTTCTTGAATCTGCCTAGCAGTTTCTCCAAGGGATACCATTTCGATACAGATGAGATGAATTTTCCCATGGATAACCTCTGCTTTGTGGGCCTTATATCCATGATTGACCCTCCCCGAGCTGCAGTGCCAGATGCTGTGAGCAAGTGTCGCAGTGCAGGGATTAAGGTGAATACCTACCTGCCCCAGAGGCCCCCACCTATTACAAGTTGGAGTGGCTACCAGACAGCCTTACTCAGAGTAGGTGCTTAATAACCTTGATTAATTGATTACAAGCCTTGGGCTTGTAATTTTTTCTTATGAGATACTAATAAGTTTTCTCTCTAGTTAGACTTCTACTTGCATTGAACATTAGAATCACCAGGGTAGCTCTAACAATCGGATGTCTAGGTCACATCCCAGACCAATTTAATTAGAAACTCTTGGGATGGGACCCAGGGCAACTACACTTTTATTTTTGGGGGGAAGGGGACAGAGTCTCACTATGTTACCCTTGGTAGAGTGCAGTGGCATCCCAGCTCACAGCAACTTCAAACTCTTGGGCTTAGGCGATTCTCTTGCCTCAGCCTCCCAAGTAGCTGGGACTATAGGCACCTGCCACAATACCCAGCTGTTTTTTGTTGCAGTTGTCATTGTTGGTTAGCTGGCCCGGGCCAGGTTCGAACCCGCCAACTTTGGTGTATGTGGCAGGCACCGTAACCACTGTGCTATAGGTGCTGAGTCAGCAACTGCACTTTTAAAGACTTTCCTAGAGATTCCAATGAACAGACACACTTGAGAACCAGTGTCTTACGTGGTTCTTGTCAAACTGATGTGGATGTGAATCCCTTAGGGAATTTTTTTTTTTTTCCAAATAGGGATCCTGATTCAGTAGGTCTAGGGCATGCTGGGCTTCGGGGCTTTTTCATAAGTTCCCAGGTGATGTGCTGCAGCTGGTCTGCAGACTATGGTAGAAACAGCAAAGTGCTGGAAGATGTCACTGCTGGGACAGGCTGTGAGAGGGAGGCCGTGAGGGTGGGGAGTCTGCAGCAGGTAACAGTGAGGACAAGACCCTGAGAGCTGCAGGAGCCCTGACAGGTACGTGTCTAGAAATAAAAACTGGAAACCAAAACAAAATGCATCGAGAGTGCAATTCAGCAGAACAGACCCAGAGTTGGAAAGTCCTTTTTGGTCAGGGCGGGCCTTGGGCTTCATGGGTTGACAGCAATGGAATTCCTCCAATTCTGAGCTATTCTGTATCCCACATCTCCCAGGTAGAGTTCTGAGACTCAGACATGTCTTTGCCACTTGAATGTTGACACCTTTCCTGTTCCTACCTCGTACTCCGGCTCACCTGTGTGTTCTGGCCGGGTTAGAGGAGAGAGAGAGTACAAGGCGTTAAGGAGAATTTGATGCTCACTGGTAGTGTTGTGTTTATATTAGACTTGTGACTGTTGGCAGTTTTTCTAGGGGTCAACCTGTGTCATTACGAGGTCAGATGATTACGTTCATGAATTCATCCCAGGAAAAGTGCTACCTGCCTCTGCTGAACAACACGATGATTACCTTCAAAGTACGCCCCTTGGAAAGCCATGCACAGATGCCTCCACCTAATCCACGATTCAAAGCACTTTCTCTAGGATGAGCTCTGAACTTGTCAGACCTCATACAACAACAGCTCTGATGGCCATTCCAGAAAAAGAGTTCCAAAATTGCTGTTTGTGCTGAAAGGAGAGTTGAGAATCCTGGACTCAGGGTAGTGATCACTTCTTTCCTTCATTTGACGATTATTTGTCGATGGCTCAGTATGTACTCAGCACTGTGACACACCAAGAAACTCAAGAGCTCTCAGTCCAGCATGGGAGAGACCAACAGTCAGCCAGCACACAGAAGTGATACGTGCAGAAATACGGAGAAATGGAATGCTATGAAAGCACAGAGCATAAGTGCATGATCTTTGTGTAGGATGGGACAGAACCAGGTAGCAGATATCCAAAAATGAGTTGAAACAAGGAAGGATAAAGTAGTGGAAAGAAGAGAGGTAGAGTGAGGATTTGAATGCACTGAGCCTAGATGAAATTTTGCTAGGCAATGGATTACTGCAGACATTCCTTTATTACCACTTGTTCTATGTGTAGGTGTTTCTGTCTTTGTGCTTAAGGAAGCAGAATCGTTTTTGGAGCAATTAAATGAAATTCTGAATATAGTAATACACTCAAATCTCTGGCTTGTTCCTGGAAAATCTAGAACCCAAATCATGCTAGGTTTTATAGTCTGATAGTCTCAACCCACCCCCAAGGGTTGAAGACACAGGAGCAAAGTTTTTGATCCATGCTACAAGTTCTTGCGAATACACTCCTAAAACCCTCATTGAATGACAGCAGCAGTCTATTAGTTCTTCGAGAAGAAAGAATTGTCCAGGCCTTCTCTGAAGGTGATTCTGCTCCTCTTCCCTCACCTTCCCAACCCAGGTGATCATGGTTACGGGAGATCATCCCATTACAGCCAAGGCCATTGCGAAGGGTGTGGGCATCATCTCGGAAGATTCTGAGACAGTAGAGGACATTGCTGCTCGGCTTAGGATCCCTGCCAGCCAAGTCGATCCCAGGTAAGATCCCTAAAGACCTCAGGTCTGCCATTTTTCTTCCCTCCTCAGCCTGCTCCACCCAGATCCCATTTACTAAAGTTCTAGGAGTCTCCTTCAGCAGCAGGATGTGTGGCGTTTATACATTACAAACTAAAGCATAACAGGAAAATAACCAAGTGACTATGACAGTGGGTGTATAAAGGAGGCAAGACAGAGAAAGAGGCAGAATAAAGAGAAGAGTGGTCAGCACAGTGGGGAGGGAAGGAATGTGTCAATTTGGGGACAGCATAAGGCTGAGGTATAAGTGAGAAAAGAAGAAATAAGGAGATTATGGTAAAATTTGGCGCCAGGACTCCTGGCGAATTCTCAACACTCAAAACAAGCCTTTTGAAATTCTCTTCCCTCAGGGCTGCCAAAGCCGTAGTGGTGCACGGCTCGGAGCTGAAGAATTTAAACTCAGAGCAGCTTGACCAGATCCTCCTAAACCACACTGAGATTGTGTTTGCTCGGACTTCCCCTCAGCAGAAGCTTATCATTGTAGAGGGGTGTCAGAGACTGGTAAGGAAGGCAAAGGAGCCTCAGGAAGCTGGCAGAAATCATGTGGCTTAGCCCTGCGCCAAACCAAGCAGAGAAACATGTGGGAGCCAGAGGAGACTCCAGATAGTATCCCATCTTGGACCTCCATGATGGCCTTCGGTTTGGGGGTTCCTTGATAGTTCAAATATCTTGGGGGAGTGTCAGGGCCCAGGACTGGCCAGGTCTCGGGCCCAGCTCAGGTAGGTTCTGGACGCAGACCACTAAGCTACCTTGCTCAGGAACAGTTTCTCTTAGGTGCTTGAGGGCTATCTACTTTAGCTGGAGAGAGAGAGACAGAGATATCTTAGAGTAAAGGTCTTCTTAGAACAGACAGCTCTTACTCTTTAGCAGAGCTTGGTAATCTTCAGCAGAGACACCGTGCTGGCGTTCTGCAGGCAGGAGAGGAGACAGAGTCAGAGTAAGGGGATCCGTGATAGAATGC
>NW_003852486.1:733947-736232 GCF_000181295.1 Otolemur garnettii | reverse complement strand
TACAGGCTGCTACATTTCCCCCCCTTTTTATATACAAACAAAATAACTTTTAATGTGGTCAGAGCAGTTCTTCCTGTTATCTAGCCCTTTTCTTTCTAGGGAAAAGATGGTAATTATCAGAGTTCAGAATTCCAGGTATGGGCTCTTTAAGTGAGGAAGCCCAATACAGCTGTAAACTATTAGCCGCTGCTAGAGGAAAATGATTGTGATGTTAATTCCCTTAAAGGTCTTTTATAAATGGAGAAAACTGAAATCTTTCCTGATAGAATTTATCATTTCTTTAACTGTAGGAACTTTCCTTTGATAGTTACTTAACGGAGGAACAAAAAATAACGCTTTCCTTGCAATCTTTGCAAGCAGAGGATTTTTCTCTCGCTATTCGAAAGGTTTTGCTACTCGAGGTACTGAAATCCACCCTTCACAGATCGCAAAAGACTGTTACTCGTGGATTAATGGTTCCACACTTGGCAGTTCCTCTCATGGAACTGTTACTCGTGGTCCAAAAAGTACCACCCTTCACAATTCCTTGATAGCAGACTTTTTCCTGCTTTCAAGCTGCTTTTCCAGCGAAATTTTTGCTAATTGATTCAGACTCCTTTTTTTCAAATGGAGCTCCCTAGCACAAAGGTGGCTTAACTTTTACTCTTCCCTTTGTTCTCACCTCTCATCTTCCAAAGGCTTCACTTCCTCTTTGGGCTGTGTCCAGTCTCCTTAGCTGGACCCAGTTGTAGTGCACAGACACTGATGAGAGGTCGGTTACCCCTTCACCACGCAGGATAACCTAGTATTCCACAAACACGTAATCTAATTATTCTCCATTGTCATCCATTGGTCTGGTTTAATTTCCCATTTTACACTAAGGCACCACAGGTCTAACCAAGCTGGCAGAGTGCTCCCATGGCATAGAATTGAATTATACTGTTTTTTCTGAGAATGGTTTGAAATGAAAATATTAAACTTTTTTCTTTCATTTACCAGTGGGTCCTGATTCTAGCCCAACTGATAATTTCCCTATCCATCTTCTATCAAGTTGATAACAGCATTTGTTTGGCCCAATGAAAGCTTTTTTTATACTTGGGACATACACCTGGAGGTTTACATGCTCTTTGTTCCTTTTAGCAGTCAACGTTCTTTTCCCTTTTAAACACTTCTCTTACGGCCTAGCTTCCCACATTTATGGCATTTGATGTTAACTGGGGGATTTACCCTATGATCTTCCAGCTGCCCAATTTGAGACGTCAATATAGCATTTACCTGCTTCTACTATAAGATTCATCTGATCTCTCAACTGTATTTCAACTACTGTATCTCATTTGCCATGATTTTTCTCTACTGGTTTTTTTCTTTTGGCCTTTTACAATCTTTCCCTTTCAATTCTTAGAAACTTTGGCTGCCTTAAAGAGACAGGAGCTCTTTAGCTGTTTCTTTTTACTCTGGAGTCTTGTTTTACAAAACTTTACTTCCACTATTTCTTCACCAGCCTCAATCTACCTCAATTCTTTTTTTAAACAGAACTCTTAACTGCCAAAAAGGGGATTTGGGCGTCGGTCTCTCTCGAAAGCTACTTCCTGCTGGCATTGGGCGAAGGTATTAGGGGAAGGCAGTTAGAAGTTCTCTTCCCTAACTTAATAAACTCTTGCAACCTGTTCCCAAACTTTTCTCTTTGCTGGTTTACCGAAGGCTTTTCTCACCCTTGAGGCTAAACGGCTTGTTTACTAAAGATTCTTATCATCTCCTAGGTCTAGCCTTTCTCTTTCCCTCTTGTTTAGAGGCTTTTTTCTGTTTTTCTCCAGCCACTTCACAGAAGAGGCTGAAGGATTTCACCAGCTTTTTTCCCCACAGAAGTAGTAGTTAGAATTTGGAAAGAGAAAACGCAGGAAAGAAGAGGAAAAAACCGAATGAGAAAGGCCTGCTGTTGGCTGTCTTTCTTAGATATTTCCTTTCCCTCTAAGCATTTCTATTTCTCTTTTCTTCTTATTTTGCTAAAGCTTATTTCCCCCTCGGTCCATGTTCACTGAATCCTGCTCACAGCACCATTTGTCAGTGGCATTCACTATCCCACTTCTGACACCACTTGTCAGGGCCTAGGACTGACCAGGTCTCGGGCCCGGCTCAGGTAGGTTCTGGCCACAGACCACTAAGCTACCTTGCTCAGGAACAGTTTCTCTTAGGTGCTTGAGGACTATCTACTTTAGCTGGAGCGAGGGGGAGAGGGAGAGAGGGAGAGAGGGAGAGAGGGAGAGAGAGGGAGAGAGGGGGAGAGAGAGAGAGAGAGAGAGAGAGAG
>NW_003852486.1:705899-733186 GCF_000181295.1 Otolemur garnettii | reverse complement strand
AAAAAAAAAAAGAAACAAAAAGAAATTAGGGGTGCCAAGATCAAAGAGACTTTTGAGACCGGTTCTGAAGCTGACACTGTAATTTTTTCACTCCTCTGTTTGGACTTCCCCAGGGAGCCATCGTGGCTGTGACAGGGGATGGGGTGAATGACTCCCCTGCGCTGAAAAAGGCTGACATTGGTGTTGCCATGGGCATCACTGGCTCTGACGTGTCTAAGCAGGCAGCCGACATGATCCTGCTGGATGACAACTTTGCCTCCATCGTCACGGGGGTGGAGGAGGGTGAGGAAGCAGGGTGCCCAGAGGTGGGACTTGGACCTGGGACTCAGGTGGGAGTTGGTATACATTACCCCTATCCCATTTGCCCATCATCTAACCTCCATGATCCTATACAGCAGTGGTTCTCAACCTTCCTAATGCTGCAATGTATTTTCATTGCTACAAAGGGGTCATGACCCACAGGTTGAGAACCGCTACTGTTCAAACTGGGAAAAAAATCACTGTAACATAAAATCTTATAAATTAGATTCTGCTGGTACATAGAACATGACCATTTGCAACCTTTTTTTATGAGATCAGAGGAAAGTCCAGATGTACCAGGGAGACTGGGACTCTGGTATGACACAGTATCTTCTTTGGCCTTTCACAGGGTCCAAGTAGGTCTCCCGCAGGCTCCAAGATGTAGCCTACCCAGGACTGCTCCATGTTCCACAATCCTTAGAAGGGCCCTCCAAACCTGGTGCCTGTATTATGGTGATATAGAAGGGCCAATTGGAGCCTGATCTATGAACTGACTGCATGAGTCCAATTCAGCACCCTCTTTCTCAGAGAATTCTAAAAAGAATGCCCAATGCGTAACAGGAGAGCCCCAGAATTCTGCATCCCAGGCTCCCTGCTTTCTGCCTGGATCTATCTTACTAAAACACGACAAACCACATTTTAATAATGGTTACCATTTTATTGAAACCTAATATGATTCTAACACTTTGCTTGGTATTTTATGTCCGTTCAGTTTGATAAATTATCTTTTGCACTGACTATTACAAGGCACTAGACTAGATGCTGAGGATACAGGAGTTAGGGAGGTAAAAGCCCCTGCCCTCTCGTAACTTAATTACTAGCAGAGAAGCACCATAAAATAAGCAAATGTTATATATGTTAAAAGAAGATAAGTGCGATGGAAAAAGATAAAACAGGGAGTGCGGAGAGGTTACAATCTTTGAAAAGGTGATCAGGGAAGGACTCAGCAATCTCGCACAGCAGGAGTGAAGCTCCGGAGGTGAAGGGTGTCCAAGGTCACAACTAGTTATGGCAGAAGATGAGATTTGAACCCAAGCCTCTCAAGTCCAGGCTCTTTCCAGTTCAGCCTTAATCTTGTCAAGGCTTTTGTACTGACATTTTCAGACATCTCAGGATTAAATTAGACCCAACTGTGCTTAATTTTCAGAGGTCAGATAACATTAGCCATGTCGAACGTAGTACACAACCATAGCATGCTAATAAATCCGGGCTCTAATTAAAAGTCACACAACTTAGAGCCCAAACTGGGACCACCAAGGTTTTAGGACATCCAGACCCTTTCCCTGGATTGTGACACTTCTCCATAGTGGCCTCTCTGTCTAGGAGTTGGTTTGAGGGAGGTATGTGCTCTTAGTGCTTCTCACGGACAGTTGACCATCCCCTACCCCAGGCCGCCTCATCTTTGACAACCTGAAGAAATCCATCGCCTACACCCTGACCAGCAACATCCCTGAGGTCAGCCCCTTCCTGATATTCATCGTCCTCAGTGTGCCCTTGCCTCTGGGCACCATAACTATCCTCTGCATCGACCTGGGCACCGACATGGTGAGGACCAAGCTGGGACCTGGTCTCTTGGGAGATGGATTAAGGAGTAGGGGAAACCTGTGCCAAGGGAGAGGGGCAGAGCTGGAGTTACCGCTACGTTTCCTTCTCAACTTTGTGATTCCTTCCTCCTCCAGCTCCCTGCCATCTCCTTGGCTTATGAGCCGGCTGAGAGCGACATCATGAAGAGGCTCCCACGGAACCCAAAGAAGGATAAGCTGGTCAACCAGCGTCTCATTGGCATGGCCTATGGACAGATCGGTGCGGCCAGAGGGATGAGGGGTGGAGGGAGGAGGAAGTGGCCACTTGTGCCATCTCAGTTTGGAGGACAGGGAGAGATCTTCTCAGCAACAAACTGCTGAGTGCTGGAAACACTGCTGATCTCTGATCTGCCTTTGACCTAGAGTCCAGCAGAAAAGGAACAAATGTAAACAAAATGAGAGTAACTCCACGTGCCAAATAATGAGTACAGACAGAACATGATGCAGGGTACAGAGCAAGCAGGGTCACCAATTATGAGCAGTTAGAAAGACTTTACGTGGGAAATAGGACTTAAACTTGGTGCTGGAGGATAGATAGGGCTTAGACTAGTAAATATACAGCCAGGTGTGGGAGACCCGAGGAGCGGGAAATTGAGCAGGCAGTGGCTACAGGTGGAGCCCGTAGTCTCTACACAGGCAGCATTTGAAAACAAAAAAGCAGGGATTTGGGAGTAAGACTCAATGAATCTTAGCTGTGGCCCTGGACAATAATGGAGGCTTTTTTGTGTCCAGCTGTCCTATTTGGGAAATATAGATAATAATGTCAGAATTACTATCTATAGAATTGTCAGGAGGAGCCGCAGTTCATAGGCAAATGTTAATGTCAGCTATTGCTATGGTCCAGCCATGGTGAGGACAGAGGTGTGGACTGGGGAGAAGCAAGATGCAGATTAGAGAAATGGGAGCGGTGAAGACCTGGTGAATGTCTGAATGTCAAAGGAAATGCAGAACGCAGAGTCCAACACTCACTCAATAAGGATAGGGAATAAATCGCCCCTAAAGTCCTTTTTCATTTTAAGATGATGCAATTCAAAAATGACTCTAGGTTAGAGTTTAGAAACAAATTTCAGGACCTGGAAACAAGTCCCACAGAGAAGACAGGTCAGATAGCTGGTGGCAAGACTCTTCAGCTGTATACCTCAAACACCCCACAACCCCAGCCCTCACCCCTTCCATGGTCTGCTTTTGGGAGCCCTTCTCTTTATTTATTTATTTATTTATTTATTTTTGAGACAGAGTCTCACTATGTTGCCCTCAGTAGAGTGCCGTGGTGTCACAGCCCACAGCAACCTCAAACCCTTGAGCTTAAGTGATTTTCTTACCTCAGCCTACCAAATAGCTGGGACTACAAGTGTCTGCCACAACGCCTGGCTACATTTTTTGTTATTGTTATTGCAGTTGTCATTGTTGTTTAGCAGGCCCGGGCTGGGTTCGAACCCACCAGCCTTGGTGCATGTGGCCAGCGCCATGACTACTGTGCTACGGGTGCCGAGCCTGGAGCCCTTCTCTTAACCAGGTTTCCCCACCCTGTCTGTGACTGTCTTGCTCACAGGGATGATACAGGCTGTGGCTGGATTCTTCACCTACTTTGTGATCCTGGCCGAGAATGGTTTTAAGCCTAGGGATCTGCTGGGCATCCGCCTCTTCTGGGAAGATCGAAGCTTGAATGACCTGGAGGACAGCTATGGGCAGCAGTGGGTGAGCAAGATGGGATAGGGTAGCAGAAAGTGACCAGGAAGTGTGAGGAAGGGAAATGGAAGAGTGGGTCTAGCAAACGTGTGAAGAAGGGGAGAGGGAAGGGTGGCGCCTGTGGCTCAAGGAGTAGGGCACTGGCCCCATATGCTGGAGGTGGCGGGTTCAAACCCAGCCCTGGCCACAAAAAAAAAAAAAGTAAAGAAAAAAAGAAGGGGAAAGGGAGGTACCGACAGACAGAGCCCATCCCTCATCCCCCACACTGCATGAGCGTTCTAGTATCGAACTTGGTCTCCAGTCACACCAGCCAATAGTCATCTCTTTGCTTACAATAACCTCATTTCTGTTTATTTCTACTGTCTGTTGTCCATCCTTACCTTCCTGGACCCTTTGGTTCCCATGGTCCTGGAGCTTGTCTTTGTGATACCAACTTTTCTGTGATTTCTGTTTTTCCGGGATTTAACCATGATTGCCCGAGAAACAAATGCTGGCTCTTCTCCTGTAACACTCCCTCACTCTGTGAGAGTTGAAATAATATCATTTAATATCTGAAAACTTGTTTTCTTTGTATATCACTTCCACAACATTTCAAATTTTTGAAACGTAGATGTCTGTCTGTCATAGCTTTTTCTTAAGATAGACTCTCTCAGCCTGAGCAAGAATAAGACCCCATCTCTAAAAATAGCCAGGCATGGGAGGGGAGTGGAGGGGAGGGGAGGATGGGTGGAGGGACCACACCTATGGTGGATCTTACAAGGGTACATGTGAAATTTACTAGGTGTAGAATATAAATGTCTTAATGCAATAACTAAGAAAATGCCGTGAAGGCTATGTTAACCAGTTTGATGAAAACAGTTCAAATTGTATATAAAACCAGCATATTGTACCCCATGATTGCAATAATGTACACAGTTATGATTTAATTAAAAAAAAATAGCCAGGCATTATGGCAGCTGCCTGTAGTCCCAGCCACAATGCCTGGAATAGTTTTTTCTATTTTTAGTAGAGACAGGGTCTTGCTCTTGCTCACACTGGTCTCTAACTCCTGAGCTCAAGCAATTCACCCACCTCAGCCTCCCAGAGTCCTGGGATTACAGATATGAGACACCACATGCAGCAGTAGTAGTCTTTTCTAATATCTAAGGAAATGAGGGGGCTGGGCATGGTGGCTCACACCTGTAATCCTAGCACTATGGGAGGCCGAGGTGGGTGGATTGCCTGAGCACACAGGTTGGAGACCAGCCTGAGCCAAAGCGAGACCTCATCTCTAAAAACAGCCAGGCGTTGTGGCGGGCACCTATAGTCCCAGCTACTTGAAGGCTGAGGCAAGACAATCGCTTAAGCTCAGGAGTTTAAACTTGCTATGAGCTGTAACTCCACGGTACTCTACCAAGGGTGGCATAGTGAGATGAAAGGAAGGAAGGAAGGGAGGGAGGGAGGGAGGAAGGGAGGGAGGCAGGCAGGCAGGCAGGCAGGCTGGCTGGCTCAAACTGAAGCCCTCTCCCCAACAGTATGAGTTTTGATAATTTTAGTGGGTATGCTTTTTGTATCTCTGAACACTGATGCCCTATTTCTAAGAGTGGGAGACATGGCACCAACTGTTACTAGAATTATCGACCCCTAGAAGACATACAGTCCATTCTCATCATTCTATATATGAGGAAAGTGAGTGCTCAGAGTCCCACAGTGAATCCCTAGAAGAGCTGGACCAGAATTCTGACTCTTGATCCCTGCCCACTTCACTATGATGTCTGCAAACCAAGTTGATTACAGGTTTATCAAAAATATGTTCAAATCTGAGTTGTTGGAAAGATGCCCCTTCATATACACTTGGCTTCTGTTAACTGTGCCTCGTGAGGCCATCAGATGTCAGTGTTCTCAGCTACCAACGCTGCTCCAGGATCCAATGACACCCAAGGTTCTCATCACCTTGCACCTGCCAGCATCTCCTCAACTCTCAACCCAAGCCCTTGTTAGTTTTACAGGCTGATGCCTCCTCCCTGCTGCTAATATGCAGCATGACACATGCTTACTTATAATAAATTACAGGTAATTAAAAATAATTTGAGGTAACAAGAATTCCCCTTGCACAATTAAGACATCTTGAGGTATTACAAAAACATGTTGAGAACAGTTGCCTTGAGGAATAAACTCCATAAAGGCAGGATCCACGTCTCTTCCACTATTGTAACTTGCGGGTAATCTATACAAAACCCCCCACCCAGGAAGGACACTGCACACTGCGAGAAGTGAGGACAGCCCCTCACCTTCTACATTGCACCATTATTCCCTTGATTCCATCGATTCCATTCCACCATTAATTCCACTGACCCCCATTCATTCATTCATTCATTCAGCAAATACTCACAGAGCGTCTTATATGTCCCAGGTACTGTTCCAAGACCTGGGGAAATGACAGTGAACAAAACTGACCAAGTTACTGCTCTCCTGGAGTGTATTTCTAGTTAGGGATGGGAGTGGGCATAGAAAGGAAGACAGATAACCAAATACAGGATATATCTCATCAAAAGATCATAAGTCCAAGGGAATCCCAAAAGGGTCAGAATTGAGATACTAGAGTAAGATGGAAGGATAAAGATGGTGGGGAGAGAGAGAGGAAAAACAGAGAGGAGAGAGGCTTCAAATCAAAATTGCAAGGCAAACGCACATATTTGGAAAGGGTAATATCTGGAGGGTAACGGAGGCAGCAAGTGGCCCAGTAGAAAGTAAAAGACAGATAATATCACTGGAGGAAAGAGATCAAGAACTGTGAGACCAGGGTATTGGAAACATCATGGACAAGGATCTTTAAATCTATAAAACAAGGTCAGAGCAAGAATAGAGGAACAGTGATTCAGAAACTAAAATCTTCAAGAAATTAATGAGCACACTTGGCTCATTAATTCTCAGCCTTTGTTTTCTAATCATTTAAGGCTCTGTATTTCTCTCCAAGTTCGACTTTGACCACATTCCACGAAGTCTGACATGTAGTGTTTCGTTATGATGCAGTCCTATGTATTTTCAAATTTCTTTGATCTGCAACTTATATAAAAACATGCTGTTTTATCTTATAAAACATAAGCCTTTTCTCTAATTTAAATGCACTGCTTCAGTGTTCCTATAGCCTCTGCTGTCTGTCTTTCATAATCTATTGTACCAACATAGCATATTCACCTTCCCCACTAGACTCTAAGTTTCCTATATATAAAATGTGAATGAAGGAATGAATGAA
This sequence comes from Otolemur garnettii, assembly GCF_000181295.1. Taxonomy (NCBI): domain Eukaryota; kingdom Metazoa; phylum Chordata; class Mammalia; order Primates; family Galagidae; genus Otolemur; species Otolemur garnettii. The sequence continues at coordinate 726,379 of NW_003852486.1, read as the reverse complement.
TGTCTCCTATCTGGTACCACTCCTTGGGGCTTCCTTTCCCTCTGTATTAATGTTGCCCTCTGGCCCTACCTTCCCTTCTGTCCTCTGATTCTGCCTTCTTCTCTAAGCACACCCTCTCCTATACCACCCTTCTTATTAATCTGGTAAATATTTATGGAGCCATGCCACAGGCCACTCACTAAACTTAGCATGGGGAGGAACCACAAAGATCATAGGACAACCTGGAAAATGCTTGTGGGCATCTAGCGAGGGGGCCCAACTCAGCCCCGGGGTCCTGAAGGCTGCAAGAGAGAGGAACCCATAGTGCCTCTAAACACCTTTCTCTTTCTCTCTTTCTTTCTTTCTTTCTTTCTTTCTTTCTTTTTTTGAGACAGAGTCTCACTATGTCGCCTGGGTAGAGTGCTTTAGAGTCATAGCTCACAGCAACCTCCAACTTTTGGGCTTAAGCAATTCTCTTGCCTCAGCTTCCCAAGTACCTGGGACTACAGGCACCCTCCACAGTGCCCGGCTATTTTTTTGTTGCAGTTGTCATTGTTGTTAAGTTGGCCCAGGCCAGGTTCAAACCCGCCAGCCTCAGTGCACATGGCCAGTGCCATAACAACTGTGCTATGGGCACCAAGCCCTCTAAACACCTTCTGACACCTATGTCTCCTGTCTGCCCACCCTCCCCCCAGACCTACGAGCAGCGCAAGGTGGTGGAGTTCACGTGCCAAACGGCCTTCTTTGTCAGCATCGTGATCGTGCAGTGGGCTGACCTCATCATCTGCAAGACCCGCCGCAACTCGGTCTTCCAGCAGGGCATGCTAAAGTGAGAGTCCCACCAAACGGCCCCAACACACCCCCAAGCCTGTATATGGGGCTGTGCCCTTGTCCTGTGCCTTTTCCTCTCTAACTCTGTCATCCCCATAAATGTTTCTTCACAGAAACAAGGTCCTATTAATTGGGCTGCTGGAGGAGACACTGCTGGCTGCTTTTCTGTCCTACACACCTGGCATGGCCTTGGCCATGCGCATGTACCCACTCAAGTGAGTAGGGGAATGGGTGCAAGCAGGGGGCTCTCCAGGCACAGGGATAGCACAGGGGAGGAAGTATCTGTCTGAATAGCAAAGTCACAAGCTAGGGGCTGCGGGGATAGATGGGGCTACATACCAGGAGAGTCACCTGTGCTCTGAGAAATGGATCTTATTTTGAGAGGTACCAGAGACCGTGCCAAGGGCTCACAACCCACCAGACCTGCAAATTTAGCAGATTCATTAGTGTTTACAGAGTGGAATCTTTTTCTGTGTGGTGTAGCTGTCCAAGGACACATATTGCTTAGAGCCGAAGAAACCATAAAAATAGCTTAATCTATGCTTAGCGAATTCTGTTGTACTTATGCAAATACTTTTTAATGCGATGTATGCGAGTGTGCCTGCTGAAACTCTTATTGTCTGATACCTTGCCGTCTTCAACTGTAGGTTTCATTTTGTTTTGCTTGGCTTTAACATTAGGATATGCTTGTTGTGGAAAAATCCTATTTAAAAAATAAAGAGAGAAAAAAGCAAAAGCCCCATCCCACCCACATCCCCACTGCCCCACCCTGAGTAGGTAGCCTCTGCCAACTCACTTTCTCTGCATTTTACACACTCTGTCCGCCCTTCCATCCCTTGTAGTCTTGTACATGTGCTCTACCCCGTGTGGGTGCTGAGTGTTTAATAGGAAACACTGGCACAGGTCTCAGATACTGACAATCCCATGCCTGCATCTCAACACTACTGTGTAATACTCTGCAACCTGGGACATGTTTGTAACCATGCTGACCCTCAGCTTCGCCTGCAATCTCAATAATAACATTCTGGGTATGGACCTGGCACAGAGTTGTGAAGATTATGTATAGAAATGCGTATAAAGCTCCAAGCAGGCTGAATGCTTTGCTATAATTCTTGTGGGCATACATGTCATTATAAAAGTAATAACAAATGCAGGTGAGCATTGTCTGAGCGCTCAAGCACTCTGTGTAAACCTTGCCCATAAAACTGAGCACCTCGTGTTGTGATTCTTTGCATGTGCATTCACCTACTTCTCTCTGATTCTTCTGAACTCCTGGAGATCAAAGACCATGAGGTCATCATTTTCTTTCTTTCTTTTTTTTTACAATGTGATTTTTTTATATAGATACAACTGTGAAATGATAAAATCAAACTAATCAGGGAATGTAAGTTGATTGGTTTATTTGAGCCAGATATTGTACTAGGTATAAGGTTTAGATTAATTATTGGGGCAAAAAGGTTTAATAACATTGTTTTGTAATCTGTTACTGCTGGGGTACAAAAAACTGAGTGGCCTTCCAAATTAAGTTGTTTTTTTTTTTTTTTACAGTCAAAATCTCACTGTCACCCAGTCTGGAATGCAGGAATACAATCATAGTTCACTGTAGCCTTTAACTCTTGGGCTAAAGGGATCCTCTTGCCTCAGCCTCCTGAGTAGCTGAGACTACAGGCATACATCACATGACTAGCTCATTTTTCTTATTTTTATAGACAAGGGGTCTTGCTGTGTTTCCCAGGCTAGTCTCAAACTCCTTTCCTCAAGTGACAGGTCATCATTTTCATTTCCCAAATACCCAATGCAGACACAGAGCAGATGTACAAAGATTGTTGTTGAGTGAATGAGCCAGCCCTTGGGGTATATGAATGTTGTTTGGGGTGTATGTGCATGTACAGAATGAACCATGGTTAGGCCTGTGCTGTCCAATATCTGTATGTGACTGTTGAGCTCTTGGGATATGGCTAGAGTGATTGAGGAACCGAATGTGTAACTTTATTTAATTTTAATTAATTTAAGTTAACTAAAGCACTGTGAAATATTTTTCTATTATTACAAGTTCATAGTTTGGGTTAGACTACATTTCCCTGGTAACCACTGAAAAATTAGTGTCTGGGTTGGAGATGTGCTGTCAGTGAAAAATACTCACTAGATTTCCAAGACTTAGGATGAAAAGAAGATTGTAAAATATCTCATGAATAATGTTTATGCTATCAGATACAGTGGCTCACCCAGAATTTTGGAAGGCTGAGGCAGAAGGATGGCTTAGCCTAGGAGTTCAAGACCAGCCTCGGCAACATGGGGAGACTCTGTCTCTACAAAAACTTTTTAAAAAGTTAGCTGGGTGTGGTTGTGTGTACTGTAGTCCAAGCTACTTGGCAGGCTGAGATAGGAGAGACGATCGCTTGAGCCCAGGAGTTGGAGGCTACAATGAGCCATGATTATGCTACTGTACACTAGCCTGAAAGACAGAGTGAGACTAATCTCTAAAAAAAAATTAAAAGAGAAAAATGTTCAATTTCACATGTGGCTCACATTACACAAGGGGGGCTGTCTGGAAAGTATCTAGTTATATTAACAATGGCTATAAATCTTCCAGACGGCCCCTTTATTTTTTATTTTATATATATATATTTTTTTTTTTGAGACAATCACAAGCTGTCACCCTGGGTAAAGTGCCATGGTGTCACAGCTCACAGCAACCTCAAACGCTTGGGCTTAAGCAATTTTCTTGCCTCAGCCTTCCAAGCAGTTGGGGTTACAGGCACCCACCACAATGCCTGGCTATTTTTTGGTTGTAGTTGTTAGTTGTTTGGCCTGGGCTGAAATCAAACCTCAGGCTCTGGTGTATGTGGTTGGCACCCTAGCTGCTGAGCTACAGGCTTCGAGTCAGCCCCTCTATTTCTATTAGACAATGTTGATCTAGGCCATCTCTTGACTCTGTCATCCATGCGAATAACTGTGGTCCTGATTCAACCTCTTTCCAAAGTCCATCTTCCTGGTCCCTATTATAAGAGAGGTTCCAGAAGAAAAACCTGTGCCCGGCGGCATTATAGCTCAGTAGGTAGGGTGCTGGCCACGTACACCCAAGCTGGTGGGTTCAATCCCGGCCTGGGCCAGCTAAACAGCAATGACAACTGCAACAACAACAACAACAAAATAGCCAGGTGTTGTGGCAGGTACCTCTAGTCCCAGCTACTTGGGAGGCTGAGGCAAGAGAATTGCTTAAACCCAAGAGTTTGAGGTTGCTGTGAGCTGTGACGCCACGGCACTCTACCCAGGGTGACAGCTTGAGATACTGTCTCAAAAAGAAAAAATCAAAAAACTGTGCCCATCTTTGTAATATGGAAGAGTCTACATATTCTCTGGTGGAGTATCCCCACATGAGAGGTCCAGAGAATGTTTCTGACAGACATCCTGTTCAGACAACCTCCCATCTGAGGGTGCAAAGCCTAGAGAATGCAGAGAGCAAATGAGGTCTCCCTCAGCACTTCTGCAGGAGTCAGTAGACGAGCTCCATGCACACTGCACATACCTTTAATATGACATTTGTCATATTACCTCATTGGCTGCTTATGTTTATGTCTTGGCTTTTCCTCTGCACCCTTCTTACACACAAACACACACACACACACACACACCCCACCCGCCCAGGTTCTGTTCTTCATAAATGTAGAGACCAATCAAACCTTAATCACCTCCCTGTCTCCAGCACTCAGCACAGTCCCAGGCACACACAGGATACTTGTCTTTCTCTGGGCCCTGTATCTCCTGCCGCATTGACTGACTCTTGCTCTCTGCAGGCTAATGTGGTGGGTCTGTGCCATTCCCTACAGCTTTCTTATCTTTGCCTATGATGAAACCAGAAGATACTTCATTCGCCGATGGCCTGGTGGTGAGGCTCCCCTGGGCCCTGCTCTGAGTGGTCACCAGTCCCCCCTAACTAGCTCTCCCATCCTGTCTAGTTCCTTTAGACCCCTGGCTTCCTCCCCACCTCACCACCAGGTGTGTGCCGTGCCAGGACCCCAGCCCCCTACTCTTCGGCTGCTCGGCCCTATTCCGACCAGGCCTCTGTGCCGTGTGTCCAGACCTCAGGCCTCACCTGTCTCCCCAGGATGCCTCCCCTGTGCCTGCTGTCAGTCCACACTGGCCTCTTTTCTTCCACAGGCTGGCTGGAGAGGGAGACGTACTACTAAACTCGGCAGAGGAAGAGCTTCATGTGAGATGAGGGCATCAGTAGAAGGGTCAGGGTTATGAGTTTGACGTGACATCTGAGAGAGACGCTAAGATGAATTACCTTGGATTAGAGAGACAGACCCTCCTGGGGCTGGACTGAGGGAATTACAGGCAGAATGTGGGGTGGGTTGAGGGGACACCCAGCCTATGTCTGGCTGGACCCGAGGGGAGGGGCATAGTCCTGTTGAATACAGCAGCCAGTCCAGAGAGTAAATGTCTCGAATAGCTCTCACCTGGCTGGATGCTGATTTGGGGGTAGCAGGGCTCCCTGTGAAGCTCCTGCCAGGTCTCAATGATGACCAGGTGGAGGAAGTCGTTCAGGGACTGTCCAGGCTGGGAAGCAATCTAAATCAGGCATCCATCCTTCATCTTAAAGTCACTCTAATCCCCTGGACAGCAAGGACAGGACAAATGACTACAAAGTCCATCTGGGATCAGAGAGAAGGAAGGGGGATGAGAGGAGCATCTGAGCCACAGGCTGTAGAGGGAACAGGGGCTTCCACACAGGGGGCTGGCAGGGCAGATCCTCTTATCCCTCACTGGGGTCCCCAGACCAGCCTGCAGACCATGTGTGATGCCAGAAGAAACCCAGTTTTGTTTAAGAGCCTGAGGTCCAGAGAGGGCAAGTGACTGGGAATGGCCACTAGTGAGTGGCCCTTTTCAGCTGAGGAAGGTCTGGACAGGAGGCAGAACTCCAGCCAGACTGGTGGCCCCTGCCCCTCACCCTCTGTTGTCAGGGCACCTTGACCCCATCCCATCCCCCAGCTTGTTTTCTCTGGCGTCGCCTGAAGTAGAGGCACAAACACTCTCTGAGGCACTGCAGGCCTCCCTTCAGGCAAAGCACCCGCCCTGCTCTACCCCACCCATCACAGGGTGATGGACACTCCTTAAAGCTGGGCCTCCCACATCCCTTCTGGGATGAGAAGTCACAGGAGCCTTTCTCTCCTACCACCTTCATCTTGGCGGTTCTTCCGCCCCCTTCCCCCACTCGCTTGCCTTTGCTTTGTAAACCCTTCCACTTTGCCCTTGGCCAGCTCATTCTCAGACCTCTTTTAGAGTAGAGGGTTGGCTACACTCAAAAGGAGGAAGGGGGTGAGAGAGAGATGCTAAGGAAAGCTGTGAGCAAATCTCCAGCTGTTAGCAAAAGCAAATCTCACGTATATTAAGTGACTGAACACCACGCCTAACACTGGACAAGGGGTTTACACACACCATCAGTTCACACAGATATTTCCCTAACACCCCACCCCCTTTTATAGGTGGGGAAACCAGGATCTTTCTGATTCTAGAACTTGTGCCCTTAACTATTTTTTACGGTAGTGTTTTGATGAGGGCTGGGCCAATAATAGATAAACAAAATGAAAAATAGGATAAGGATGGAGGAGGAAGGGCGGTGGCCAGCAAGGAGGAGGTCACCTAAGGTATAGCCATCTACTCTCCCCTCTATCAGCCCCTCCTTAGAGGTCGCTCACCCTCCTGGTCCTCTCCCTCCTCCAACACAAGGTCTCCTAGGGACGAGGCTGTACCAGTCTGGGGTCCTTCCACAGCTGCTGACGCAGCTGAACCAGACCCTGAAAGATTGAGGGGGCCAAGGGTATACAGAGTGGGGGGGAAGGGGGTGCACCAAGGGGTCAGCTCCTCAGGTTTCAGTAGCTCTAGCTTCGGGTGGCTGGTGGGTTAAAAATACAGAGGCCCCAACTCAGGGTCATTTGATACCATTGGCTGAGGCTTGTTAAGCCCAAGGGCCTGAAGGGAAGGGGAATGGGGAGAAAGTAGAGAGCAAGCATCAGACAGAGAAGTGGGGGGTGAAGGCTACAAAGGGTAAGGGTAGAACTGGAGCCCAAGAGGGCAATGAGAGGGAGCAGGATGGATAAGAAAGTCTAGTAGCTATAGGAGAGCACCAGGAGATGGAGCAAACCCAGGCTATCAAGGAGCCCCATCTCATACCTTTGGGGGTACGAAATGTCAGATTCATGATATTACAGGTCTAATATTCCATTGTCTCTGTGCAAATGCACACCCCACCAGAATACAGCAGAAGCACAAAACTGGAAGTCATCTATGTCATCTCCGTCTGGGTGGGCCTGCCCATCTCTCCCAGATGTCTTTGCTCTGGCTGTATGTCTCTGGGCACATCGCTCTTCTGAGAGACCTGGAAATAGGATTCTGAGGTCTCTTCTACCTAATATGCTACACTTAGGCCAGCTCTGGCCTCCCCGGCCACAGTGACAGCTGTCTCTCTTGGACCAACTCCTGCAGCGTTCTTGACGTTTTTGCGGCCTCCTTGCTTAGCTGTTTAAGGTCCCTCCCCTGGGTGGAAAGTTATTCTGCTAACATAATTCAATGCTCCTACAATAAATACTGTTCTTCCGGAATCACATAACTCAGGGTGGGGTGGGGGCATCAGATTTGAACATGGAGAGCATAGTCTCCCTCGTGCCCCATTTACCTCTGCATGGTGAGAGCTCTATGGGACTATAGAGTCCTTCCTTCCTAGGCATCCAGAGCTGAATTCACGCACTCTGTCCTCACCTCCAAGGTGGGATCCAGAAGTTAAAGCCCCTATCCTTCAACTCTGCTTTGGGTCGCAGATGCACAGAATTAATCAACAACCTAGGTTCAGGGTGCAGGGCTGACCTCTTTATGTTTTCCTAGTGTTAATCCCCTCCCCCCCCAGTATTTATATCTGATCTTCCTTGTCTTGTCAAAGACATAGGAATAAATAGTAGTTATTCACTTTCCTTGGAATCATGCAACCTGGGAGAATCTTTCCTTCCCACTATGCCCTAGAAAACCAAGTCCTATAGGATCAGAAGGAGGAGTGCACACATAAGGTGGCAGCCAAATGACATTTCCCTTCTCATGATGGGCCTTATGGGCAGAGAAACCCCACATTCATATCTCCACAGGACGATATGTGGGCCAACCCTGCGCTTCCCCTGCAATCCTGAGTTAGGAGTGTTGAGTGAAGCCAAGGAAACTGGCTGGAGCTGGGCCAGGTTGCCAGTCTTGGACACGGCTCCATCTTTTATTCAGAGAATGACCTCATCTTTGGTCCTAGCTCTTTAAAGGGAAGTGCAGAGAGTCTCTTCCCTGTAGCCTGGATTGCAATTTTACTGCCTCTCTTTCCTCCATAGGATCAAAGAAACACTTAACCTACCGAAGATTCCCAGGTTTTAAGATGTCATGTCAATACCACTTTTGTCCCCCTTTTGTCCTAGATCACCAATTTAGCCCCTGATCCAGATACCACCTAATTTAACTCCTCTCTCATTACTCTTGCCCTGCCCTCAGCTCTCCCTAGTTACCCCTACACCTCCCCTCCCCCAGCCCCAGCTTCATTTACCTCCGACTCATCTGGTCTTATTTTTAGCTTCAGCGTCTCTCCCTTTTCCTTTCTTAATATGGAGATGAGTTCTTAGTCCAGCATGGGGCCAGGGGCTGAGGAGCCCTGGACACTGGGGGAGGGGAGGGAAGGAGCCACTGGAGCCTGGGGGAGAGGCGTAGGAGGTGGGAGGATTCCAGCCCTCATGGAACTGTCCTGGCCTCAGAAGGTTATCCATCTCCCCTGCCAACCACAGAGACATATTTAGACAGGACCAGGTGGGGACTGAGGGATGCCAATTTTAGGGGGCAGCTCTGGTTCCATCCCCGCCCCCTGCTCCTATTCCTCCTCCTGACCCTTTTTCTCTTGGCTCCGTTGGCAGTTTCTCCAAGACCCAGCAGTGTCCTCTGTCTACTGCTCTGGGCCATTCCATACCCCACCCCCACCTTGAGCCCCTAACTCAGGATTTCGGACCCAGGGGCCCCTCCCTCCCAGCTAAGCTCTTCTGGACCAGGAGAGCCGACGGAGATCTCACTACCTCCATGAGCACTACAGACAGGATGGGGGCCAGAGTTGTGCCCAGTTTGCGGCTGGTACTGCTCTTACTGCTGGTGCTAGGGACACCCAAGTCAGGGGTACAGGGGGAGGAAGGCCTGGACTTCCCTGAGTATGATGGTGTGGACCGTGTGATCAATGTCAACGCAAAGAACTACAAGAATGTGTTCAAGAAGTATGAGGTGCTGGCACTCCTCTACCATGAGCCCCCTGAGGATGACAAGGCCTCACAAAGACAATTCGAGATGGAAGAGCTAATCCTGGAGGTGAGTGGGGGCTATAGGCCTGCAGAGCATGCCCAGTCCCTCTCTGCAGTCCCCTACTGTATGCCCAGGCAGATCTCTGAGAATAGGATCTGGAGGTGGGCGGGGGGAGTGTGGCAGGTCCTCTGTCATGACCAACAGGACATGAGTAGCACGTGACCTTAGCCAAATGCAAAACAGAAACTCAGGAACCCCCCAATACTATCCTAGCTAGGTAATTTGGGGAGGGGGTGCTGCAGGGGGAGCTTCCCTGTCTGCGACAGGAGGCTGGCTGTACCAGCCTAGGTTTGACTAGGATGGGGGTGGGGGGCCGAAAAAGAAAAGAACAATGTGTAGGGACAAGGGGTGACTGCTGTGCAATGCATTGCACCCCCCACCCCACTAAAGCACTTTCCCAGTTACAACATACCCCGCTCCACACAGTTAAGGGTTGTACGCCAAAGAGATTCAAATTGAATATAAATATAAATGCTATTGATATCTTATTTGCATGTCATTTAATGGCTAGATGTTTAAATATTTCCAAGAGACCATGCCTCTCACTGGCTTCCCAGACCCCTTTCTCTTCCTCCCCTCCCAAATTCCCAATCATTCCCACTACTCAAGCTGTATGCCTTCACTGGAACTTTCTTAGTCAAAGGAGGCTACAGACTGCCTTCCCCACCTCTTTGTGGGAAGAGTGTCCTCACCCCGAATAAGATTGTAGGCCCAAAGGGGAAAGAGTTACTAACAAAAAAATAAAAATAAAAATAGAAAAAGCCTATCTAGAGGGATGACCGGGAGATGTGATCACACACACCCCTCTAGGAGCTGGGATGCGCTGAAGTTTCCTTGTACAGACTTCTGTGTCTCTTTCCCTGGTTTGGTGTTCAGTAGCCCCCAACTCATCCAGAGCTTGAAGCATTTCAGGGTAACACACTAGGACCATGGCTGGCATTTCTATGTGCCTCTGCTGAGTGCTAGAACCTGCCATCTAACTAGTGAGCCAAATGTTTCTACCCTGAGTGCTCAGTCTCCCTGGCCTTCCACCTGTCAACTGCCTCCCTTCCCACCCTCCTGAGAATCATGGTGCCTGAGCCTGTGCTGAATGTGGTAAAGCTTCAAGCTATGCCAGCAGCAGAGTAAATCAGGATTGGGAGCTGAACTGGGAAGCTTGGGGAATGAGGCCTGCAGGCATGACTGTCCACAGCCTAATAACAGGCTGAGTAGAGTGTGAAAGGGGCACGCTATGCAGTGGACAGCTGTGCAGTCCCTGCCAGTCTCACTCTCTCCCAGGGTGATGAGAGGTGACCTCTATTCTCAGCTCTCAGCCTTCTCATTCCTCAGCAACATGCCCAGGCCTATGCCCACCCTCTTGCCCTTTAAAAATCTTCCCACTGGGAGTCATTCTGAAGAATCCCAGGGACTTCTAACATCATGCTATCCTGAGCCTAGCGTTTGATCACTATGGAGGGCAAGGCCTGACCCTCAAGGAAGGACAGAGCCCTCATACATTCTGTAGCCAGATGCCTCAGCATCCTCAGGAACCGGGCAGTGTGCAGTGCCCTGAAGCTCAATGTAATAAGCATACTGCAAACTAGCAATAAATACTCATGAACTAAAAGGTGAACCAGAGACACGGTGAGGTGAAGTTGTAGAGAACTTATTCTGGATCTTAGCATAGGGTCAAGATCAACTCATATTTCCTGCACCCCAACTGACCCAACTTGAAAGTATAAGATGAGGAATAGAGGTTAATAAGAATTCCAGGAGCTAATTTTAACCCTAACTCTCCCTTCAGTTAGCAGCCCAAGTCTTAGAAGATAAGGGTGTTGGCTTCGGGCTGGTGGACTCTGAGAAGGATGCAGCTGTGGCCAAAAAACTAGGTAAGGGAGTAGCAGAGAGGGGAATGTGGCCGTAACCCTGGGGGAGGTCTCTAGTGGAGAATGTGTTGAGTAGGCCTTGGAATCTGGGGAACTCCTCCACCAAGTTTATTCTGGAAGTGGGGGAGAAAATATGAGACTGGGAAAGTTATGGCTGGGGTTCTGGCCTCTCTATTCCTTACAGAGACCAAGAAAGAAGCGAGGGAGGAATTCTCTATACTTACCTTAAGAACATGGCTAGGTGCTGGGTGAAGGGGAGCCAGGGGCCACAGGCCCGCCTTGCAAGCGCTCTGCAAACTCCTGCTCCGCCCCACCCAACCAGAGGGGCGGCTAGTGTTACAGCACCCGGCCACCAGGGGGCAGTATATAATTGAGCCTGGATTCCCGCTGTGACTGCGGGCGGGGCGCTTGGTAATAATGAAATCATCTGGTCAGTAACAGCGAGTTAAGGTCTGGCCTGGGAACCAGCTGCCTGAGTCCTCAGAGGGGTAGCCTGAATACCCATCTCTGGTAGGCAGGCAGAGAAAGGGAGGAATCTTGCTAGAATCTCTCTCGTTACGTGATGGCCCAGCTTCTCCTAGAGCCTGGGGCCAGGTCAGCCTCTGGACTAACCCCAGGGACGTGGATGTTGGGGGTGTCGGCACTAAGGGGCTGTGACAGGGGCAGGGGAAGTATGAGCAGAGGATGTGGGGTCCTGGGGGATTACGGGATGGGCTGTGACCCAGGATTTGGACACTTGGATCTGTGGGAAGGTTGGGATCATCCTGGTCACCCCGGTCACCCCCCAGGACTAACTGAAGAGGACAGCGTCTACGTGTTCAAGGGGGACGAAGTCATAGAGTACGATGGAGAGCTTTCTGCCGACACCCTGGTGGAGTTCCTGCTGGATGTGAGGGCTCCCCTGGGCCAGGCCGCCTTGTTAAGACTCCCCCGTCCTTTAGTGCCTGCCACCCCCTTCCACTGCACAGACAGAACACACATCTCACACACCACACACATCTCACACACCCACGTCTCACACACCACACACATCTCACACCACACATATAGAACAGAAACACACGTCTCACACACACCTCACACATACCACACATACACAACAAGCACATCTTATACACACGCACACATCACACATACTTCTCTAACGCACACACCATGGACACTTCTCTCTCACACACACCACACATACACAACAGACACATATTACACACACACCACACACACTCCATGCACACACAACTCTCCCACACATACACACCACACACATCTCACACACACACCACTCACATCTCACACACACACACACCACACATACACAACAGATACACATATCTCACATACTTCTCACACATGCCACACACATCTCACACCATTTACCACATCTCACACATTGCACACAGACAACTCACACACATACATCACACCACACACACACATCTCATACACCCCCCACACACATCTCATACACCTCCCCCCCACACACACATCTCTAGTCCCTTCTTCCACAGCCCCCCACCCCTGCCCTTCTTGTCTCTGACCCCTGCACCTGGTCCTCCCATTGAGGACAGAGACTCACTCTTCCTTTAATGCCCCTGCTCCTTCAGGTCCTAGAGGACCCTGTGGAACTGATTGAGGGGGAACGGGAGCTGCAGGCATTTGAGAACATTGAGGATGAGAATAAACTCATTGGCTACTTCAAGAGCAAGGACTCAGAGCGTGGGTAACCCTCACAAAGGACCCCCATCTCGCCCCCAGCCCTGCCTTCCCACACATTGGGTCCAGCTCTTCCTCTGGCTGCCATCAGCTTCCCCAACTGCTCTGCCCGCCCTCTGCAGGGGACCCAGACAAACACTCCAACCTGCTCCTTTCCCACACTATAGCCCTCTGCACTCTGCCCACTCTCAGAGGACTAGAGGGCTGTCTCAGAAGGAACCCCACCAGCCAAAGAAGTGGGGGAGGCAAAGGGGGATGGTCCCAAGCCAACGCTTGTTCCCTCAGAGACTGACTCTGCATTCCCCCTTCAGATTACAAAGCCTTCGAGGATGCGGCCGAGGAGTTCCATCCCTACATCCCCTTCTTCGCCACCTTCGACAGCAAGGTTCTCATCCCATGGCTGCATCTCTCCCATGCTCCTCAGATGCCCTCCAGCCTCCTCTCCCAAACCACAGAGGGACTTAGTTCCTTCCCACACACTGGCATGCCCACCCAGCTCCTAGGCTCCTCCTGCCCCACGATTTTAGAGCTGAATAGGGGTTTTAGTTTATCTAACCCACTTTTCTCAGAAGCCCAGAGAAGTTAAACACTTGTCCAGTGTCACAGAGCAGTGTCAAGGATCCAAGTTTTCTGACTCCCGGTCTAACACTTGTTCCCCTATCATACTGCCTCTCACCATGACCCTGTGTCACCTGCTCCACTCATTCCTGCCTGCTCTCAAAGGTGGCAAAGAAGCTAACCCTGAAATTGAATGAGATCGATTTCTATGAAGCCTTCATGGATGAGCCTGTGACCATCCCAGACAAGCCTAATAGTGAAGAGGAGATTGTCAACTTTGTGACGGAGCACAGGAGGTGGGGATCTGGGGCACCCCTGGGTAGGGCAGCCAACCCCCACCCCGGGGCTAGATCACCACCTATGAGACAGGCTGGTCTTACCTAAGGATGAACGAACGTCTGGGCACTAGTGCTCACTGACACACTGATACTTGTCACTATATTATTTTGCATCCCAGTGGTTAACCCTGATCCCTACACAGAGAAGTTTCTCCATAAATGTGTGCGGTTCACTGTGACATGGCCTGTGACTTAAATAATCCCCATCAACAAAAGACAGTTGAATGCCTGTGGCCTGCCACAAGCTGCTATGCACTTTCTACCTCTATTATTGTATTTAATCTTTGTAGCCCTCTCAGCGAAAGAGGTCCCACAGGTAGTGTCAAAACTGGGACTTAACCTCTGGTCCATCCCATATTCCTCCTAACACATTACCCGCAACAGTGGTTCTCTGCAGGGGTGGAGAGAGTGCTGAGATGGGTGTAAGATTTTGCCCTCCAAGAGATATTTAGCAACGTCCAGAGATGGTTTTGCTTCTGGGGAGCGCTACTGGTATTTAGAGGCCAGAGGCCAGGGACACTGCTAAGAAGACTATGTGCTCAGGATGGCCCCCCAAACATAGAATTGCCCAGTCCCAAATGTTAACGGTGCTGAGGCTGAAAACCCCTGCCCTGTGCTCACATACAGTTCCCTTTCCTCACCCCACATCAGTGTGAACGCTACTTACTCTCTCCTGCCCACTAGATAGTGGCCCCGTCAGCAGGGCCGGAGCATGTCCCCAGGCCCAGCACCTAGCAGAGTGCTTAGGATACACCAGGCACTCAATCATATTAGATGAGTGAATGAGTAAATAAATGAATGAATGAATATCCGGATGCTCTGTTCTTACCTTTCTTCCTGTCCCCTTGCCCACCCACCCCTCTCCCACTGCTTTAACCATGCAGTGATCTGGGCCTGGTGCCCAGAGCTAGGCTTTGCCAGATGGCTTTGTTCTGGGCCACAAGCTGTCTGTGCCCTGGGCCTGACCCAGAGGCAGCCTCTGCTGTGAGGACCCTCTGGGAGGGTGTATCCCTCTCGCCCACTGAGTGATGACCCTCACCTGTCTCTGCTAGATCGACCCTGCGGAAACTGAAGCCTGAGAGTATGTACGAGACCTGGGTGAGTGCGCCTGGCCAGGGCCAGGCCCATGGGGACTATGGATAGCTAAAGACTCAAGGCCTAGAAATACTCCCTCTGCTGCTCCTCAGGCCCACGTGTAGGAAAAACAGTGCATCAGCAAAGCAGAAGGTTCTCTGTTCTGAAAAACATGTCAGGAATTGGAAGACAGACATAGTGGGTGAAGACAAGGGAGGAGCCCTGAACCCTGGGGATGAAGAGATTACCAGAGAGGCCTGGGGGCCTTGGAGCTGAAAGGGACTATGTCACTTAGGAAAGAGTTACTATCAGAAGAATATATGTGGTCCATAAGGCAGATTACCACAAAATTCAGGGAAGGTTCAGGGAACATCTAGGATCTGTTCTGGGCACTCCGACTTCAGGGAGCACAGTAAGGACCCCTCTCCATCCTGCTCTCCCTCTCTCCCCAACAGGAGGATGATATGGATGGGATCCATATTGTGGCCTTTGCAGAGGAAGCCGATCCTGGTGAGGAAGAGTTGGTGGGGTGTAGGCTCAGGAGTGGGGCAAGTGTGTTTAGGCCTCCCTGGGAGACATTTCCAAGGAGTTGACAAAAGCAGCCTGAGGCCAGGCATGTGGCAATGGGAGAAGGGAAGCAGGTCTGTACTCCTGTCCTGTGTCCCTTTCCTCTCTACCCTACCTCACATTTCTCTCATTTGTGTTCCCTCCAAGATGGCTTTGAATTCTTAGAGACTCTCAAGGCTGTGGCCCAAGATAACACTGAAAACCCCGATCTTAGCATCATCTGGGTTGACCCTGATGACTTCCCACTGGTAAGAGACATGGCCCAGGCCCTACTCTCCTGAGGTGGGGCCTTAGACCGTGGTACCTTCTTAGGGTGGGCTTTGTTTCAGAGTTCCTGTCCCCATCTCCTAGCTGTGGGATCCCAGGAGGTGACACTTGCTGCATGCTCAAGGGCACTCTGGGCACAGAAAGCATCCTGAGCAGGGGAAACAGTGGGGAGGGAATCACACTTGACATAACACACAATTCCCAGAGCAGAGGCTGGACAGGAAGCTGCATGCCAGGGCTGCCTCCTAAAGGAACCCAGAGTTCCGGTAAGCAGATGGGAACAGCAGCCCTGCAGACAGGTACATCTGGGTACACATGGGTGCACTCAGGTATAACACTCAACCACAGAATCACAGCACAGAGGTTCTATATTTCAGGAGTTGGTTTTGTTCCCAGCTGAATCCCCACACCTAGCACTTGTTACTGAGCAAGTCACTGAAAGAACAACACAAACACGTGAACATTGGTGATCAATGGGATAACTACTTTATTTTAGAGCTGTAGGAACTGAGAGCCACAGAGAAACTTCGACTTGACCTTCAACACAAGGTCAGTCAGTCGCACAGCTGGGATCAGAACAGGGACCTCCTGTCCAGCTTTCCTCAGACAGAGCCCCGAGTACCTGGCCAGCCCCCAATCTCTTCCTCTGGGCGCTCTGCTCTTCTGCTCAGCTCTGCACACCATCCTCAGGTCCCACAGCTGGAATCATTTCCCCTCCACTGCCAGTTCATGCTGTCCCTTCTGTTTATCCCCAGGCTAACCTTCACACTCACCCTCCTGGACTCATGTGCTCCTAAAATCCATTAAGTTACCATATTTGGATCTCTCTACAGCTGGTCCCATACTGGGAGAAGACATTTGACATCGACTTGTCAGCCCCGCAAATAGGAGTCGTCAATGTTACTGATGTGAGTTTCCTTCCCTCGTCCCTGATTGACCCCCAATTCCACTTCCTAGCAGAGCTAGCTCTCTTCCTCTCTGCTAACCAGGAACTGAGCCTTTCCTAGAGGAAGCACACAGTCCCATCTAACAGCTGGATGGACTTGGAGATTCAAAATCTGAACAAGCCACTGTCTTCACCCATTGGAATCAGTGACTCACGCTTCAAGGCCCAGCTCAAATCCTTTCTCCTCCATAGCCCAGATATCCCACTTAGAAGCATTCCCTCCCTGGCACGCCCAGAGCTAACTAGGCATTGAGACTATGATGTTTATGTGGCTATTTATATGTTATGACTATCTCTTCCAGAAGACTTTGAGCGTTTTGAGGGCAGAAGTCTTCTCAGGCACACATACTAGGTGTTTCAAAAATGTTGAATTGAATGAGCCACAGACTTACCTTTCATAGAATTCCCAGGCTGATTAGTTAGGCAGGTATTAACTACAAGGCCAGATCTGATAAACTTTATAATACAGATACAAATACAATGTTAGAAAGACACAGAAATCAAAGTGATTGCTGCTTAAAGAATCAAAGAAGAGTTTAAAAATGACCATTTAAAATGGACACTGTGGGGCTGGGTGCAGTGACTCATGCCTGTAATCCTAGCATTCTGGGAGGCTGAGGTGGGCAGATCACCTGAGCTCTTGAGTTCGAGACTGGCCTGAGCAAGAGTGAGACCCTGCCTCTAAAAATAGCTGGGCACTGTAGCAAGTGTCAGTAGTTCCAGCTACTCAGGAGCCTGAGGCAAGGGGATCACTTGAGCCCAAGAGTTTGAGGTTCCTGTGAGCTATGACACCACAGCACTTGAGTAAGAGTGACAAAGTAACACTCTGTCTTATAAATAAATAAGGGCGGCTCCTGTGGCTCAAAGAAGTAGGGCGCTGGCCCCATATGCCAGAGGTGGTGGGTTCAAACTCAGCCCTGGCCAAAAACTGCAAAAATAAATAAATAAATAAATAAATAAATAAAAAGAAAATGGACACTGTGTATAACACATAAGATTTCAACAAGTGATGACTTGGAGGTCATTTCCAAATTAGGAAAAAGCAAGATCAAAATGTTAAAAGTAGGAAAATGAGTGTCAGGGTCAGGAAAAGGGCGGTAATGTGTATGGCTTGAGAATCTAGAACTTATTCAGACGGTACTGGAAGAGCAGGTTATGAGAAGCCATGAATGATGAAGAGTTGCTGACTTTATCTTACAAACAATGAAAAGCCACCAAAGGCATGATAGAGAGATCTATTGGGCCAGGTGCAGTGACTCACATCTGTAAGCCTAGTGCTCTGGGAGGCCCAGCCAGGAGGATCACTTGGGGTCAGGAATTCAAGACCAGTCTGAGCAAAAGCAAGACCCTGAATCTACAAAAATTAAAAAGTTTAGCCAGGCGTTGTGGTGGTTGCCCATAGTCCCAGCTACTTGGGAGGCTGAGGCAGGAGGATTGCTTGAACCCGAGAGTTTGAGGTTGCTGTGAGCTATGAGGCCACTGCACTCTATCCAGAGCAAAAGAGTGAGACTCTGTCTCAAAAAAAAAAAAAAAAAAGTCTTGTTGGCTCCTCTCACTTTTCTTTCCACTCCTACCTGTCACTATTTTAACCTACACCCTCACCTGGACAGGCTTCCTGGCCATTGACAGATGAAAGGAAGGGACTGAGATGCAGGAAAGCTGTACAGAATCCAGTAAGTGGGAGGACAGGTCCAAAAACGTGGTGGGGCTAACTTTGTCCTCTGCCTATGCTGTCTCCCAGGCGGATAGCATATGGATGGAAATGGATGATGAGGAGGACCTACCTTCTGCTGAGGAGCTGGAGGACTGGCTGGAGGATGTGCTGTCAGGAGAGATCAACACAGAAGATGATGACGATGACGATGACGACGATGATGATGATGACTAGTTGCTGTGGCAAACATCTCCCAGCCCCATCTGCTCTTCTTATGCTCCCTCCTACCTTCCTTGTCTCCATCCCTGAGCTCCTCCAGGGGCACTAGGTCATTTTCTGTCTTAGGGACAACTGGGGTCTATATGCTGGGTGCTGAGTCTCTGGCCCCCTCATCTGATGAGGCAAGGAACTACTTTCCCTTGACACCAGCCCAGCTGTCTCATGTGACTTCTGTTTCTGATCCCATAACTTACCTGTATCTGTTAATTGTCTCTTCCCTCACGCTCCATGCTCTTTCTTATGATTCTCCTCTTGCCCTGTCTATGGGCTTCCATCTTATGTCCCCCCTCTGTCTATGCACAGCCTTCCCCCACTCCCTCAAATCCTCTATCCTTCAAGCTGTCCTGCCCAAGGCCAGAAGGAAAGGAGGAACTGCGTTGGGGCTGTATGTCAGCAATCTTTTGTTAATGTATTTGGGTCAAATGAGAGGCCTCAATAAAGAGATCTGGGGTAGCATGAGCAAGTATCTGTCGATGAAGTCTCACCCCTATGGCAGGAGGAGGTGGCCTCTCTCTGATGGGGGATTTAGGTGTGGGTGCCTCATTAGGAATGAGCTAGGGAACTGTGAGAGGAGGCAGTTGGGGCTCCCTCTAGGCAGTTATCCCAGACAAGCCTGGAATATTTATTTGCTTCAAGTCAACAAGCCTTTTCTGAACACATGGTGTTTGTCCAGTGCCACTGTTAGGCTCTGGGAGAACAGAGAGTGCCAGGCCTATCCCTGCTCTTGAGCTGATTGGCCCCACTGAGAAGTCAAGACAAGCACACTAAACAAGTGAAGAAATGCACAAAGCTATCTGTAATTAAGTGATTATGTGTTGCTTGACAGCACCTTCCCTGGAGCTCTTATTTGAATATCAAGACTGAGCCCCAGTTATATTACACACTTCCCCAGTGAGGCCTTCCAGAGGCTGCCCCGCGCACCTGCCCTCCTCTGGGTCCCTGCTGCGCTTCCCATGCATACCTCTATTCTAGTGCTCAGCACATTCTAGGACAGTTCTTCCTCTGCGTGTCTGTCTGCCCCACTAAACTACATGTGCCTTGAAGGCGGGAACCCAAGCTTTTTCTTTGTTTCCACAGGGCCTGGCACTCAAAAAGTTTTCCCTAACAAATGTTTGTTGAAAGAACAAAGGAAAGAACAGAATGGACTCAGAAAAGATAGATCAGAGTGGACTCGATAACTTCATAAAGGAAGTGAGCCCTTTCCAGGCTTTAAATTGAAGAATAGGATTTCATTAGAGACAAAGGATTTGGGGAGGAGACATTTCAGTTGGGGGAAACATTAAAAGCATTGGCAGGATGTGATTGTCATATTGGGGGCACACAGACAGAGACAAGAGGAAAAATTCATGCTATGGCTGCGAGGCTGGGTTACAGGGGAGTTATTTACTTAATCCTGTGAGCTGAGGAGGAGGGGGCAGAATGGAATCTGTAGTGATGAGCAGAATGGATGTGGGAAAGGGAGACAAACAGAGACACCAGAGGTAAGGAGCCCAGCTCACCTGCAGAGACTGTTAAATAAATAACTGGAGTAGAACTGGCAGAACATGGATCCAGGTGGTAGCCATGGGAATGGAGAAGAGATGTTTTGTACCATGGGGTTTCCCCAGACCTCAGCCTGCCAGAGTTCTTGGCAAGAAGGGCCATGGTCACTCTGGACAGCCCCAGGATGCAGGGAACCTAAAGGAATTTGGGGGTGGGGAGGTGGGAGGACTGAATAGCTAAACAAGCCTGTAAATTCACAGATGTTGTATTTTTCATGTCTGCATCACGTTGTGAAAGTGTTGCTGGGAGACTTGGAGGATCTCTAAGTGTGAAAAGATGAAGGCTGGGTGTGGTGACTCAAACCTGTAATCCCAGCACTCAGGGAGGCTGAGCTCAGGAGTTCCAGACCACCCTGAGCAAGAGCTAGACTCCATCTCTCACACTGTAGCAGGCACCTGTAGTCCCAGCTACTTGGGAGGCTGAGGCAAGAGGATTGCTTGAGCCCAAGAGTTAGAGATTTCAGTAAGCTATGACACCATGGCAGTCTACTGGGGCAA
>NW_003852486.1:698782-705800 GCF_000181295.1 Otolemur garnettii | reverse complement strand
ACACTGGAGCTGGCAGGTTCGAATCCAGACTGGGCCTGCCAAACAACAACGACAGACAACTACAACCAAAAAAGTAGCCCTAGGGCATTGTGGCAGGCACCTGTGGTCCCAGCTACTTGGAAGGCTGAGGCAAGAGAATCGCTTGAGCCTACGAATTTGAGGTTGCTGTAGAGCTGTGATGCGACTGGCAGCACTCTACCAAGGGTGATGAAATAAGACACTGTCTCAAAAAAAAAACAGAAAGAAAGAAAATTGAGGTCTGAGATTAGGAAGTTCTCACTCTTCACAGACAAATTCAGGAAGCGCTCTTTTTTTTGAGACAGCCTCACTTAGTTGCCCTGGGGTAGAGTGCTATGGCATCACAGCTCACAGTAACCTCAAACTCTTGGGCTCAAGCAATCCTCTTGCCTCAGTCTCCCCAGTAGCTAGGACTACAGGCACCCTCCACAACTCTTGGCTACTTTTTTTTTTCAGAGATGAGGTCTCCCTCTTGCTCAAGCTAGTCTCAAACTCCTTATCTCAGGCAATCCACCTGCCTCAGCCTCCCAGAGTACTAGGATTACAGCTGTGAGCCACCTCGCATGGCCCTCAGGAAGCATGCTAGAGAAAGTGGCAGGAATGTAGAAAGCAGAACCCACGTATTTATCTAACTTGTAGTCATTTAACAAATGTTTAATTAGGATTGTGGGCACTAAGTTAATAGAATAATACTGTGGCACTTACTGTCTAGCACAGGTCAATGGAAGGCCCTTGACTAAATAATCGTTCCTATTTCGTAAGCACCCATCTGTTCTAATCCCTGGAGACTTACTCTTACTGAATCTCAGAAGAACCCTATAAAATAGGCATTGGCACCCCCATCTTGCTGGTGAGGACACCAAGGCTTGAAGCATAATTTGCTCAAGGAAGGGGTTGCGCTAGCATGTAGTTCAAGTCCCCTGTGCCTGGTTGCCTCTAGAAGACTCAAGCCTTTCACTTAGAAACAACTCTCAAAGATGGGTTAACAAAACAGGTTTTGTCCCCACAACACAGAGTAAATATGATACATACAAAAGCAAGTTATGAGGGTGGGTTTCTGTCAGAGGGGCAGAGAAGGCCACACTGGGGGAAAGGAACAGCAAAGAGCAGGGCTGTGAAACTCAGAACAGCAAGAGCCCTAAGCCTCTTCTAGGGGTGATGTAGGCCTAAGAAAGGAGGGGGTCATTTGGAGCTTCAGGAAGGGTCACAGCCAGGTTGGAACTCAGGTGAGTTCTGGGAAGAGGCACAAACACCGAAGGGACCCTCCAGACCTAGGCCTGCTGGTGTTGTCAGTAGGAAGGATCCACCTAGGGCTCAGACCTCTTCCCAGGACCAGACCCTGCCCAGAGCTGAGGCAAGACCCCTTAGACTGGAGATGGGGGTGAGAACAGTTGTGTCTCCAATTCTTCCTTTCCTCTTACAGTCCAGCTAAGAATCTGGAGGAGGAAAGTCCCAGGGTGGAGGGGAAGTGAGAACTGTCACACTGGCCCTGGGCAGAGGGGCAGAACTGGGAGACAGAGCTAAGTGTGGCTTTGCAAGTTGTCTATATTTGCATGCTGAGCTCATTGCTGCTCTTTTTCTCCCTAGAAAATAAAATTACATCACGGGGGGAAGGCGGGAGGGGGTATATTTGGGAAAGGTGAGAGAAACACAAAGGGACCTGCTGGCACACTCTGCAGAGAGAAGATCCACTGCCCAGGTCAAATAGAGGAGGTCCCCACCTTGCTCCTTACCCTGACCTTACCTTCACCCCCAGTATGGGTAAGGAACAGTCACTTACCACTGAACTCCTAACCCTTAAGGCAAGGCAAGAAGTTCTTATAAATACCAAAGCAAGCAGCTAAGAAAACCCTGTCGCCAAAGGCCTTCCAAATCCCTAAACCTGAACTTACTCTGTGCTTCCCAGAGGTCCCAGCCACCATGATCATCCAAAGGCCAAAAGGGGAGGGGTGATCTGAGTACGAATTAAACATGAGAATTATTTCCCAGTTTAGGGAGAAGCAGCAGCGTTCCTACTCTAGCCCTCCACCCAACTGTGTCCCCCATCCTAGCAGTGTTCCAGAATCCCAGCCCCTCGGTCACCCCTCTCCCCTCCCCCTCTTCTGCCACTCCCCGCCCCTCCCCGGCTCTGACATCACCGGCCAGCCGGGTGGGTGGAGGCGGCGCTGGGCTCCGGCTCTGGCTCCGCGGGCGGAAGAGGCGGCGGCGGCGGCAGAAGCGGCGGCGGCGGCGGCGGGAGCCAAGGAGGCGGCTCCGGACGCTACTCGGGAACCGGGGACCGGGAACGCCCGCGCCCTGAGCGCTCAGCTCCAGAGGCGGTGAGAGGGGTGGAGAGGCTACATGTCGCGGGAAAGGGGCAGATTTGGGGTCTGGGCTTGGAGGGACTAGGATCCGGGAGGTCCAGGGCCAGATGGGGGAGCGTGGGGACCCCGGACGGGTCCGCTCAGTGTCGGGGCCCCGATCTCTGTCTCTCGGCCCCCGCGTCCCCAGCGCCTGGTGTGTGCTGGAGGCGGCGTGGCTTCGGCTGCCCCTTCCACGCTGATCGGCGGGCCGGGCGTCGGACGGGCCTGGGGATTAGGGTGCAGCCTGCTTCCCGCCCAGCCGGCCCGGCCGGCCCGCTCCCACAGCTCCCTGCCCGCCGTGGCTTCGGACTCGCCTCCCAGGCGGCCTCTTGGTTCAGCCCTGTGTTGGTTCTGCCACCCGCCGGCACCACGTGCCCTCACCCCCAGCCCAGCGCACCTGGGGGAGAGGTGGGGCTGGCACAGCTTGTCCGAAGGGAAGAAAGAGCTGGGGGTGTAGATGAATGATGTATGTAACGTGTATCTATGAATGTCATAGAATCAGTGTCAAAAGTGACAGGGACACATGCACACCTACAGAAAACACGCCAGCACACAGAGTGGCACACACCCATGTGATGCTTACACACATCCTCTCACAACACACCAAATCACAAACGTCCCTGCACTACGCATGCATCCGACAGCTCAGCACACCCCCAGCCACCTCCCACATGGAGTCTACTGAACTGTGGCTCCAAGTCATCAGTCCAACAGAACTGCTGAATGGACAGAAAAGGCCATCATCCCCATGTCCACACTGATTTTCTGGGCAGCTTTTCCTAGCCCCCGGCTTCCCTCTTTAAAACAGTGAGAAAGGATGGGAGAAAATTATGATTTCCTCCTCTAGGAAGAGGAGATGGTATGTGAGGGCTAAGGAGCCTGGTGCTTGCTCTCAGCTGGGTTTAGAGAGGGGCTTCTGGTGGCCTCTCTTGCTGGGACGAGTTAGAGCTTAGGATGCTGGGAGTGGCTAGTTTCTGGGCATGAGTGGCCCATGGATGGAGGAGGGGGTGGAAGAAAGGAAGAGGGAGAAAAAGAATGAGCATGAGTCAGCCAAGGATGGAGCCCAAATCAGAAAGAGAATGAGAGGAATGTGTGTAAGAAGGAGACAGACATTGAGAAAGGGCCAGAGGGCCAGAGACAGTCAGGGAACCAGGAAAAAAGAGGAAGTGAGAGACACAGAAGGTCAGAGGAGTGTGAAGTGTGCTGGAGAGGATTAAAGAGGCTCAGAAATTAGGAAGGATGAAGGTAGGATGGGGATTTAGGGGAGGGTGCTCAAATGTGTTTGTTTAGTTACATGTCTGGCCCTGGGGGGCTGTCAAAGAGATTAGCTTTAATTGCTCTTTCCTTTGTGGTTAAACACTTTGTAGGGGAAATTGCCAGTGATGCCCCAGGCTGCAGCTTCTTTGGTTGCCTACTCCCTCACTCACCCCTGTGGCACCTGTGGCCATAATGTGTACATGTATTATCGTGCATGAAGAAGGGGGTCACAGAAGCACACAATGCCTCACCATCTCCCACACATCCTCAAGCACAATGTCTTAATGGGTGTCTCAACCAGCCAGTGGGGAACCCATCACTAGATCTCCAGGTCTCTGCTACTTAAACTTTATCTTTTGCAGGAGGAACGCTCACCCCTTTCTAATAGTAGTCTGTGAGGATTCAGATGGGGAAACTGAATCACAGAACCTAGGTGCCCTCAGTAGTCATGGCTACCACCAAGTGGGATATGTGAGTAGGAGAAGCTGGAAGTGGTGAAAACCTGTTGAAAGGAAACGAGGAAAAGAGACTGAAAGACTAGGGAGAAAGGGAATGGAGGAAGAAGAGAGATGGAAGAGAGACAGAAATAGGACCAGGAAGTGCCACAACCAGATGACTAGAGACAGAGCTGGGCTAGGGAAAGTCACGAGCCCTCCTCTGTCTTGCCTGACCTAATGCCAGGTATCACTGATGCCACATCTTGGAAGGTTTAGCCCATGTCCTTGTGCCCAGGGGTAACCCACTTTGCTTCTTGGACTAAAGTGAACATTTGAGGGTCTAGGCATCTTGCCTCCTCAGGTTCCCAGGCTGACTTCAGAGCCTAAACCCCTCACCATCCTCCTCATTATAGAAATAAAGACACCCTCCAATCCTCCAAAGCAGGATAAAAACAGGGAAGAAGCCGACTGATAAGATATTAAAGGAAATAAACTATAGGACTACTTGAATTTGGAGCCTGGATATAATTTAAAATATGATAGCTGGAACCTTAATCTTTCTTGTCCCACCTCTTTGTCCCTCATTTATTACTTCCCCCAAGTTCAGGCAAAAGATTGACAGAAGAGTGTCTGGGAGCCCCCTCCTTTCTGCTCCAGGGACCTGCAGGTACTTGCTACTGTGAAATGTCCTCTCCCCTCAGCCTTAGGCAGCTGTAGCAGATGTGAGAGAGGGAAGGGCAGCAACTCCTAATCCTCTGGCTTCCTTCTCACTTCTTAAATTTACTGAGGATTTGGAACCAAATGCTAGGGAGAGGGGATAATCCACCATGAATCAAAGTCAAAATGCACAAAAATTCTTTTGGTGCTGCCACCCCCTCTACAGGTGGTTATCCCATTTGCCAGGCTTCTCAAAGCACTCCGGAGCCACCTCTCCCTCCATCAGAGCCCATGGAACACTCACCTGTCATCCTCCCAACCCCTACCCTGCCCTTGTTGCCCAGCACCCTCAGTTTGTTTGACCTTTGTCAGGGCTCTGCCTGGGGCCAGCTTGGAAGGAGAGGGAGGAAGGAAGGTGTGAGGAAGTGGTGAGCAGAGCACAGAAAGCTGGGAGGGAAGGGAACTGACTTCCTGGCAGCTGAGGCTCCAGTTCCTGGTTCCTGCCCTGGTATCCTGTCCCAAGAATGGCCTCCGCCCAGGCTGCCTGGTGATTCCCAGGCAGCCCTCTGTACTGATGCAGAGAACAGGAGGATTTTTCACTTCTCCATAAGCTCTCAAGAATTCAGAATCTCTAGTGAGGAAAGTGACATGGAGGATTAAAGAGCCAAGCTCTGCCAAGCCTCACCAAGGCCAGCCCAGCTCAGTGGCAAGAGTTGATCAGTGAGACTTGAGAACAATGTAAGGAGATTCCACCTCCCCACAACCTAAGAATTCCCCTCAAACTATGCCTTGTCCTTGCTGCCACACCCAGGCCTGACTAAACAGATCTCCCCAGGGAGGGACACCAGCAGGCCTTTTTTTTGTTCCCTCAGGGGGCCCTATTCCTTTCTGTCCCATCTTACTCGCCATTCCCCACACCCCTCCCATCCAGTGGTATCTTGGTCCTAATATCTGAGGAGAGGGCACCCAGAACTGAGGTTGCTACAGTAACAGCTGAACTGGAGCTACAGCCTTCTAGGTTTGGATATTGCATCCCCTCAACCCCATTCTGCAGGTACCTCTTCCCTCTGGACCTGAGCCTGATTACGTGCCTGCTTACACAGTCACATACATACAGACACTTGTAGCCAGTGCTGGCATATCCCCCCTCTTCCCCTTTATCAGGACATACAGACAACAGACAAGATAACTATGTCCACACCCACAGAGCAGCATCCATAGGATTCTGGCATACACACTTCTCTCCTCTGCCACTTTAATATTCCCACCCCCACTTCTCTTAGGGGCCTCCTTGTATCTTCCACTCAGAATTTCCTACCGGCTCCCCTCCCCCCACCAGTGCTTGTGGGTGGGTGTGTTACACACATTAATCCCTTCCCGCCCACCTCCTCTGTAGATCTGTGTTTTAGATTCAGAGCCCTAAATCTTAACTCTTCCCAAGAGACAGACAGACAGACAGACACACACACACACACACACACACACACACACTTTCCTCCCACAGGCTTTCTCATATTTACAAACTCTTCTTCCATGTGAAGGCAGGGCAGTGTAACCCTAAATTCTGCCCTCTTTTCTAGGCCCCCGAGACTCCTCCATTGGGCAGGGTCATTTTGTTTCTTTCTCTACTGCCCTTTTCCTTCCAGCTCTCCTCACCTCTCCCATTTTTATCTCCATCTCTGTACCCCCTCCCCATCATCCCCCTCATCCACATCCCCCACTTCTGTCCTTGGATTATCAGTGGAGGGGCGGGTGGTTGGGCTCCAGAGCCTGCTGATGTGACCTAGATTTCAAGGCGGAGACAGTTCCTGGTGCTGACAGTCGGAGAGCATTGTTCCTGGCCCAGCCTGGCAGGGCCACCGCTGGGCCCTTCTGTATGGTGGCACCTGGCTGTGCCAATGAGCATGCCTACAAGTGCCTGTTTCTTGCAGGGGTCGTGCTAGCCCTGCTGTCTGGCTCATTGTCTGTGTCACAGTGCCTGTCACCAAGGGAGGCTTGTTTATTCTGGTCCACAAGGGAGGCGCTGGGAATGGGGACTTACAGGTCTACATCTCTTATTTTGCATGCCTCTGCCTCCATTCCCCTGCAGTAGAGACTAGAGATAAGAGAAAGGGCAAGGCGAGTGTGTCAACCAGCCCCCTCTGACCTGCCACTTCCCCAGCCCATGCTGGGTGATTTGTAAGAGGGCTCAAACAGGTACAGGTTCATCTAGTTCCTTGACATCTAGATGAGCTCCTCGCTCATCTAACCCTTGGGCTAGTCACAAAGTGTTTATGACATGATGTACTTTTTTTTTTTTTTTTTTTT
>NW_003852486.1:676028-698616 GCF_000181295.1 Otolemur garnettii | reverse complement strand
TCATTGTTGTTTGGCAGGCCCGGGCTGGGGATTCGAACCCGCCACCTTAGGTGTACGTGGCTGGCGCCTTAGCCGGTTGAGCTATAGGCGCCGAGCTGCTGATGTACTTTTTAAAAAAAACACTTCGCCTTTCTGATTAGAAGGAAATACATACTCATTATGGAAAATAAGTCCCTTTTTTTTTTTTTTTAGCTTACCAGTAAAGTTTTACATTTTGTCAAATCCAGAAAGTTCATTCTAAAGTCTAATCTTCTCTTCTTCTATCTTAGCCAGTTCATACCCTAGTGGAAGGTTAAGCCCAAGGATGAAGGGATAGGGTGAAGATGAGACCTGGCCCTGTCTAGTACTCTCTGAGAGGCTGTGGTAAAAGCAGTGCCAGCAGGATATTGATGCAAAAAGGGGTAGCAGTCCCCTTTAGCATATTCTCCCAGAGCTGCATCTAGACTCCCCTCCCCCTGCCACCCAGCCAGCCTGGGAACTGGGCAAGGGGCCAGAGGCAGCCGCTTGGTATTCTTGGGCGCGGGGGCTGCAGGCATAGCACAAAGGCTAGGAGAGAGGGCTGAGTGGGGGCCTGGTAACCATCAAGGGAGAAAATGGGCTCTACAAAGGTGGGGGTGGCCTACTGCTTCCCCCACCTCGAGCCCTAAAGATTGAATACAAGGCTAAGCATGGAGGGGCCAGGGAACCACCAGACCAAGCAACTAGGCATTCATCCAAAATGAGTCATTAGTGGGGTGGTGGGGAGTTGAAGTGAGGGACCCCTTTACTTCTGAGGAAGAATGGAAGCTAGAACATGAGCTCCTACCACCCCCTCCAATTCTTCCTTCTCAGCTTCTTACTACCACAGCCTGTTCTTGGTTGTTGTTTTGAGTATTTTGGTTTTTTTTTTCCTGACATGGGGAGTGGTTACAGGTGGGTGGGGCGATTCTGGGGGGGACTTGGGAGACAGCGGGTGAGAAAGTCGGGAGCAGGTTGCTATGGTTACCGCCTCCTCAGTCAGGGGAGCTGTTGCTAGGGTTACTGTTAGAGGGGGGAAAAGAAGGAAAAGATGGTGGGGAGAAGGAGGTATGACTTGCCACTCTAGACTCCAGCCTTGCTCCTAGCTTCTGAGTTTCTTCCTGTTTGTCTCCATCACCTTCCCTAGGTCTTCCTTTTTAGCCTCAGCCGTGGCCACCCCCAGCCTCCATGTTCTATAGGCCCTGGCCTGGTAGGACAGAGTAGGGATGGGGTGGGAGGTCACCAGTGAGTAAAGCAGACCCCTGTACCTTTAGCTCAACTCCTCTCCCTTTGTCACCTCCCAACCCCAGTCATGGCTGAGTACGGGACCCTTCTCCAGGACCTGACCAACAACATCACCCTTGAAGATCTGGAGCAGCTCAAGTCGGCGTGCAAAGAGGATATTCCCAGTGAAAAGAGTGAGGAGATCACTACTGGCAGTGCCTGGTTTAGCTTCCTGGAGAGCCACAACAAGCTGGACAAAGGTAGGGGAGGGGAGCACAGGGGTCCTGCCATCAGCTTTTCAAGCTCAGTTCATTCAACAGATAGAGATTATATCAAAGCTCATACATATACAAAGCGCACCCTTCTATGACAAGGCCGAGTCAGAAAGTATGGGAGGCTTTACACAGTTTTGACATTTAGACACTTTTCATTATGCCTGAGTATCAGTAAAAAATATTCAGATACTCTGAGCGGCACCTGTAGCTCAGTGTATAGGGTACCAGCCCCTTATACCGAGGGTGGTGGGTTTGAACCCAGCCCTGGCCAAACTGCAACAAAAAAATAGCCAGGCGTTGTGGCAGGTGCCTGTAGTCCCAGCTACTTGGGAGGCTGAGGCAAGAGAATCACCTAAGCCCAAGAGCTTTGCTGTGAGCTGTGACGCCACATCACTCTACCATGGGTGACAAAAACTCTGTCTCTTAAAAAAGAAAAAAAGATACTCCTATGCTATATGTAATTAAAAAAGAATTTAAAAATGGTAAAATTTAAGATCAAACCACAAGTTCTGACATTTTCTAATCTACTTTTTTTTTGAGACAGAGTCTCAAGCTGTCACCCTGGGTAGAGCGCTGTGGCATCACAGCTCACAGCAGCCTTAAACTCTTGGGCTTAAGCCAGCGGTTCTCAACTTGTGGGTCATGACATCAGATATTTACATTACGATTCATAACGGTAGCAAAATTACACTTATGAAGTAGCTACGAAAATAATTTTATGGTTGGGGGTCACCACAACATGAGGAAGTATATTAAAGGGTTGCAGCTCTTCCTGTTAAGTGATCCTCTTGCCTCACCCTCCCAAGTAGCTAGGACTACAGGCACCTGCCACGATGCTGGGTTATTTTTTGGTTGTAATTGTCATTGTCGTTTGGCAGACTCAGGCTGGATTTGAGCCTGCCAGCTCTGGTGTATGTGGCTGGTGCCCTAACCACTGGAGCTACAGGTGCCGAGCCTTCTTATCTACTTTTGGAGACTAGTACTGGCAGGGGCAGAAAGTCTCATGCACTTGGGGGCTTTAGGGAAGAATTGATATTTAAGATGGCCCTGTAAGCAAGTGGGAAGCAGAACTCAAAAAAGGCATGCCAAGCAGAGGACACAGTACAGAGATGAGCGTTTGGTGTGTGTTGGGGAAAGCAGAGTCCTGGCTGGCTTGCCTGGGACATACGTGTTTAGTGGTGGCTCAGAAGGTAATTAAGGCTGCTGTAGCGGACTATGAGCGACAGGGCATTTGGTGGGTGAGGTAAAGGGCCTCAGTCAGGGCCCTTTAGACACATGACTCTGACCACAGTGTGGACAGCATGGACACCAGAGAGGCTGGAGGGGGTGTGTGACAGACGACTGTAATACTTGGCAGGAGGGGCCAGGGAAGGTCTGAGGGCACCTATACACTGCTGGAACTGGCTAACCCTCTGTGATCATCCTTCTGGTGCTGTCTGAGCCTTTTCTCATTCGGAATAACCTTTCTGACAAGACTGAGGATCTCTCCTAGGTTGACCAGAGATTCCACTTCTCTAGGCCTACATAAGCTGTCATTAAATTCTTCCTGATACTTAGTTCGAAAGAATGTAGAAAAAGGACAGGGTGGGTGTGGGGTACCTGGAAGGCAAGTTAATTTTTTTATTATCTCCTCCCTCCAATATGGGACCTGGCATTTACCCTAAATCTTTTATTCTAAATCTACAATTAAGAAACCTCACTGACCCAACTATCTGCCTTTTTGGGAATAGTTGTCTGCATCATTTGTGTGCCTCAGCTTTCTTTTCCTGGCTTAGTAGCCTGTCATCTAGTGCTGTCCCCTCCCATAACTAATATGAGTGCCTCAGCCTCAGTTCTAGAATGTAAGTCTGGCAGAGCAGGGGAATACAGCCTTCACAGCCTATCCCTGACCTTCCATCTCTCGCCTCCCCCAGACAACCTCTCCTACATCGAGCACATCTTCGAGATCTCCCGCCGTCCGGACCTGCTCACTATGGTGGTTGACTACAGAACCCGTGTGCTGAAGATCTCTGAGGAGGATGAGCTAGACACCAAGCTAACCCGTATCCCCAGTGCCAAGAAGTACAAAGGTAAGAGGGCATGCCTTTAATACAGCAGAACCTCTGCCCACTCCCATCAGTTATCCTTGAATTGGGGGAGAGTGAAGGCTGATGCTTAATGGGCCTGCCTGGCATCTCCCCCAACTTCTATCCCGGGACACATCCCTTTCCCCTCCCAGACATTATCCGACAGCCCTCTGAGGAAGAGATCATCAAATTGGCTCCCCCACCGAAGAAGGCCTGAGCAAGGTGGAGGAAGAGGAGGAAGGTTGGACCTTCATCAGACCACTCCCTTCCACCCAGCCTTCAGGAGAGGGGGCAAGCCTCTCCCCCATCTACCCACTTACTAACCTGGTCCTAACCCCCTTACTGTGCGCGTGTGTGTGCGTGTGCGCACGCTCTGGCTGTATGTC
This sequence comes from Otolemur garnettii, assembly GCF_000181295.1. Taxonomy (NCBI): domain Eukaryota; kingdom Metazoa; phylum Chordata; class Mammalia; order Primates; family Galagidae; genus Otolemur; species Otolemur garnettii. The sequence goes on along the minus strand of NW_003852486.1, from coordinate 694,668 downwards.
TATATGTCTAGCTCATCTAGTTCCTCCTTATGAGGGGATGGGGGTCAGGGGCTGGAGGGGCTTATAGTACCCCCACTCTAGGAGGACAGGAGGACAGCTATTTCTATGCAAACAGAAATCAGCACATTCCTCCTACTCTCCAGCATCTTTAAGGTATGGAAGTAGTAAGGACCTACATTTTCCTATACTGAGGAGCTGAGGTGGGGGTGAGATGAGGAGGTAGGTGGATCAAAGAAGTAGTAGTAGGGAGGGAAGGTGAAGAGGCTACCCACCCCTACCTGAAGTGGCAAAGAAAAGCCAGAGTTCAGTTGTGCCCTCAAATGAACTGACTGAAGAGTCCAGTCTCTCACTGACCCTCAACTTAGAGGGCTAAGATGCCAGCAGGTCCCTTTCTACTCCCCTCTCATGGACCTAGGATGGGTATGAGGATCTTCCTGGTCCCTAAGATCAAACCCATTGGAACAGCCAGCAGTAGATGCCCCACCCACTTGTGCTCTGGAGAGACTATGCTGGGAACATGCACCACTGAGCCTGAGGTGGATGAGGACAGAGAGAGGGGGATACCCTTTTCCGTTCCTTTATTCCTTACTCAGACTGTTGCATATACTGACTCTGAACCTAGGGAAACGGGGGGATGAGATCCTTAGTTTTTATCCCCAATCCTGACACCACCTGCAGGGTCTTTCCCTCTGTCCTTAGTCTAGTACACCCTGAGCCAGAAAGAAGTGAAGTTAACTGCAGTGTTTTCCTTTGCACCCATTCCCACCCCAATTCAATCCAGGAGGGGACTTAGTAACCCTTCTCACTCAATACCCTGGTCCTTGGGCTTGTGGATGCCTCCTAGCCAAACCACTAGAGTACAGTGAGTGACCCCAGCCTCCTGCCTGTCCAAGATGCCTCTCCCCACCCCGACCGTGCTAACTGTGTGTACATATATATTCTACATATATGTATATTAAAAACCCGCACTGCCACGTCTGCCCTTTTTTGTGGTGTCTAGCATTAACTTATTGTCTAAGGCCAGAGTTGGGGTGGGAGGGGAATGCCACAGTGCAGGGAGTGGCAGAGTCAAATTGCTACATAGTCCAAAAAAATAAAGAAAGCTTTTTTAAAAACTTAAACTCACATGCAATCTCAGAGACTAGAGAAAGTTGAAGTTAGGAGCTTTTAGAATGTTGGAGCAAAACTTCAGTGGGAGGGGAGGGCTGGCTTTTGGAAGAAAGAAGAAGCCAGGCTGGTTAGGGAGTACCCTTGACTCCTAACCCAGTCCAGCCTGCCCATCCCCTCTGGCCACTGCTGCGGACACCTGCCTTAACACATAGACCTCGAGGACTCCACGGTTTTGCCTTAAAGGACCTTCCCAAGTCTCCCCAGCCCTGTCTGGCTTCTCCTTTAAAAGAAAAATACTTGCTTAATTGGGAGGGGGATGTGAGCATAAGCTGTCCTTCCGTTCGGGGTATGTTACATGAGAGTGAGAGCAGGAGCCTTCCTTATGGAGGGAAAGGGAGAAGAAAGACAGGGTTATTTTCAGCAGAGTCTAGTAGTTTCTCTGTAAGGCAAAGTGATCTAAAAAGACTAACCTGCCCACCCACCTCTTACATTGCTGTGAGATCATCCCTATCCTGTGCTCCTCTGTCTGCAGTGTGCACGGCCTTGTTCTAACCCTGGAATAAAAGGTGATTGATTGTACTGTACCTGACTGATTCTAAAATTTCTGAGTGGCCAGAATTTTGGAGTCTTTAAATCACTGGGAAGGGAGGGGGAGCATATTTATCCTCATATCCCTCTGTAGCCTAGAACGGGGGCTGGTCAGTACCCCAAGTAATATACCTCCATTCTGCCCCTATCTTCTAAGTAATACTAAGCTAAATGGATAAGTTGCTAGTGGGAGCCCAAGCCCTGGAAACATGACTACCTAGTGTAAAGTGAAAGGGCAGGGCCAGGTACTTATACTGGGAAGAGCCAAAACAATCCATCATAAATGAATGGACCACATACCACACAGAACAGCAGTCAGGAGAAAAAAAAAAAAAAGCTTTACTGAGAGAAAATACAACAAATTCCAGAGTGCATGGTTTTCAACCCGCCCCATCACCCCACGAGCAACAGGAACACAGAACACTCAGTCACCACACACACTCTACCTCAGAGAGGACGTGCAGCAGCTAACAACTCATCTGAGAGCTGCTAGGGAAAGGGGCAGGAGGAAGGAGTGTCTGTAAATGCCATCCTCTCTTTTCCCTTCCTTCCTGGTTTAATAGAAACTATTTCAGGATTCAGAATTACTCACTGGATCTTTTAGAAACTGGGGGCAATAATAATAATAATAATAATGATAATAGCAGCAAAAGCATTTAAGAGCAAAGAATTCAACTGGGACTTTCACACTCAGTGACCGATCATAGAACAAGTGCCCAAATTCCAACCACCAGTATCAATCCATAGATTACTGATTTGATCCTCAATACCAAGATATCAAAAGGAGGACAAGGTATAAAGTCAAACCCAGAAAGTCTTTCCCCCTTCACTCTTCTACTAGGAAGGGAGCTGGCATGGAGTTGGATGACTTTAAGAATCAAAGCAGCTAAAGTTAATAAAGGTAAGCGATTCTGTGTGTCTTCTATCACAAAGAGCATCAGGAAAGAGTCTACAGTGGCGGCACCCTTCTTGAAGTCATAGTTCAGTCAAAGTTTTAAAGACAGGCCAGCCTCAAGTTAGAAGAGCCATCCTAGGGACCCCCATAAGACTTAAGGAGGGGTTGGAAATATGAGGCAAAGAGTTGAGAGAAATTTCCTGTTTTTCCCAAAACCCACACCAAGGCAGGGAAGCAGGGAAGGGAATGATGGGGATCCTTCCCTTCTTGAGTCTCCTAAAACCTAAGGGATAAGCCCCAATCTTTAAGGGGCAAACAAAGAGGGTGAGCTGGCCCCAGATGTCACCTCCACATCATTACTCTTGCTCGCTCTTCCTTTCAGTCCCTTTATTGCATTCACAGAGAATATATAGGTATTTAAACTTTGACAATTTTACCTTGATACATCCAAGTTTGACTTGCTTTTTAATATATTTATAGATATAAAATTAGGCCTCTAACAGTGATAGGGACAGGGAGATTGCTGCCACCAAACTTTTTTTCTTAAATAATAGAAGAGGTAACATCCTTCCTATTCTTCCTCTACCTCAGCCCCTCCTCCCACCTCTCCCCAACCTCACTCACCTAACCCACTGAGGGGGTGATGGGATGAAGAGAAGAGAGTGAAGGATACATAATCAAGTGCAAAACACTGTGGTGAGTATAGAGAATAAATGAGGTGGAAAGGAAAGTGAAGAGTGTTGATGTTCAGGGACTCTAAGGACTTCCCAGAAAAACTGGATCCTGGGATGGGGTTGCTGGAGGGAAGGGCGATGAAACTGTCATAGACTTTTAAAAAACAAAGGGGAAAAAAAAGGTCAAAAATGTAAACCAAAGAGAGAGTGGCACTTCTATCCCCCACTCTGGCCCCTTGGTACTGAATAGTCAGTTGTTCCCCCCAACCTCCTGTCCAAGTGAAACAAGGGAGATTAAAGAAAAAGAAACCCCATTCCCTATCCCAAACCAGTTAACAAAATAGGCTCCCCTCTCCCCACCAAAAAGAGGCTTTGAGTAGAGGCCATTTCTGCTGAGTCCTGTGCGCCTCTCCCTGAGCCCTATTGCAGGGCTCAACTCCCACTCCTAGGTACTCTCTGTTGGTTCATTCCCTTCTGGTTTGTCTTTCTCCTGGGATGTCCTTCTTTTGTCTAAAGCAAAAAGTCCAAAGTGCGTTTCTGCTGAACATAAGGGCCTGGGACAGGAAAGGGTTGCCCAGGCAGGATCGGGTGGGTAGCCCCAGCCCGCCCCACCTAGGTATGAGGCCTCAGGACGGCATGCACTGCACACGGTCGGGGCCCTCCTCCTCGTCCGATGTGTCTGAGGAGCTGGGAGACTCATCAGAGTCCGCATCTGTGGCCCCAACCCCAGGTTCTCGCCAGCGCTGTGGGATGGGAAAGGCTTGTTAGTAACTCCCCTTGATGGAACAAGGACAAGCCTGTTAAGTCTTAGCTAGAATTCAGATGCTCTAAGCCAGAGAGCAGTAGCACTTAAAGGGCCAGATACTAAACACTTTATTATTATTATTATTATTGTTTGCAATTTTTGGCCGGGGGCTGGGTTTGAACCCGCCATCTCTGGCATATGGGGCTGGCATCCTACTCCTCTGAGCCACAGGCACCTCCCCAGATACTAAATGTTTTAGATTTGTTGACCATATGGTTTTTGTCACAACTATTCAACTTCACTGTAGCATGAAAGCAGCCACAGACAATACACAGAATGGGTGTGACTGCCTTCCAATAAAATTTTATTTACAAAACCCAGCAGCATGTCAACTTCCAGGTTGCCACCTCCTGTCCTGGCCTCTTTTGGCATGAAAGGAAAAACAGAAGAGTCACCTGACACTTATTTCTTCTCAATTCTGTCCTACCCACCTGCCTTTGCCTTTATGAAGAAACACCGTGCATGTATGGTGATGGAGAACAAGAGCAGACACCACCCTTTCTGCTGGTGGGCTCTTCTAAGGCTGTATGGGGGCTCTGATGGGGACAGGGGACAATGGATAGGAAACCCAACTGAGACCACCTGATTCCTCCTTAAACCCACTATTCTCCAACTTCTTAGCCCTCCTGAGAGGGTCACTGCCCCTGAGAGCTCACCTCTAACCCCAGCTTACCCGGTGATGGCGTCTCTGTCTCAGGTGATGCATGAGAAACCAGAGCATGTGGCTATCAAACAGGTCGGTGTGGTGTAAACTATCTTCGTCCCTCTCCCGCTTGTTCTTCTTAATCACCTGGAACCCAAAAGGGTTGGGGTGGAGGGCAGCAATGTATAGGAATCCTGGGACTCGATCAAGAAGGCTGGTGACCTATCCTGACAGAAGCTTCCCATTAAGCTGGAGTAGATGAGATTAGGAAGGATGCCTCAGGTTCAGCTGCTGAGAAAGTGTGAGGCTTTTTTTGTTGTTACAGTTTGGCCGGGGCCGGGTTCGAACCCACCACCCTCGGTCTGTGGGGCTGGCGCTGTACCCACTGAGTTGTAGGTGCTGCCTGAGGCTTTTTTTTTTTTAAGACAGAGTCTTACTCTGTCACCTTGGGTAGCGCGCTCTGGCATTATCACAGATCAAAGCAACCTCAAGCTCCTGGGCTGAAGTAGTTCTCTTGCCTCAGCCTCCCAAATAGCTGGGACTATAGGTGCCCACAACAACATCTGGCTATTTTTTGTATTTTTAGTAGAGATAGGGTCTCACTCTTGGGATAACAGGTGTGAGCTACCACACCCAGCCATAGGAGGCTTTAAAGTAGAGTAATTCTTTTTTTTCTGAGACCTAGAGTCTCAAGCTGTTGCCCTAGGTAGAGTGCTGTGGCATCACAGCTCACAACAACCTCTGACTCCTGGGCTTAAACAATTCCCTTGTCTCAGCCTCCCAAGTAGCTGGGGTTACAGACACCTGTAAAAATGCCCGGCCATTTTTTTGGTTGTAGCTGTCATTGTTGTTTTGGCAGGCCCAGGCTGGATTCAAACCTGCCAGCTCTGGTGTATGTGGCCGATGCCTTAGCCCCTTGAGCTACAGGCGCCAAGCCAAAATAGAATAATTCTTGAAGATGCTCCCTACCCCATCCTATTCCCAACTAGTGGTACTTTAAAGCTGCCCCTTGGAGTAGGACTGTTCCTACAGCAACAGTGACAGGAATGGGGGAGGTAAGGGCTAAGCAATAACTTTAAAGAAACTGGGCAGCAAATTATTCCTTCCTATGATAACAAAGAATCATAAAAACATGTGGAAAAGTAGAAAAAGAAGAACTAATGCAGTCAGCTACTTACATCCTTTAACCCAGTCAGCTCAGTGGAAGCTTCAGCTGTGGGTGCCCAGATCTTCACATCATGGTCTAGGCCACTGGTTGCCAGCACAGGCAGGTGAGGGTGGGGCTCAAGACAGTTCACCTAGTCAGGAGGAAAGGAAAATACAAGGTCAAGGATATGTGGGAGGAGGGATTAAAAACCACTACTCGCCTTGAGCCAAATAATTGCCTCTGATCAGTGCTGAGGCAGTAGAGAAAACACCACACACACACTGGGTACAGGATGAGGCACAGCTATCACTTCCTATGTATAAGTCAGAGGTGGCTTCAACCCCAGATACAGCTGTAGAGGTGGGCAAGTGACTGGCCAGGCTTACTGCTGGCTTCACAAAAATGTAATAGGATCCAGATGACCTCATTCACTCCAGATTCCAAAGCTCCAACTTGCCCAAGGCTGGAAAAAACCATCTCAATCGCTTTTAACAAGTGGCACATAAATTTTAAAAAATGAAGAAAGGAGAAGCTGCCATTGAGCCCCTAGTTACACTCACTTGGTACTGTTTACTAGAACTGGAAGAAGACATAGGCTGAGGAGGCTGGGGGTGGGGGTAATGAAGGGTCACATCTGCTTGGAAGGAGCACATCCCAGGAGGCAACATCCTGCTACCTGCCCTGACAGCAAAACAGCTCAGCTACAGAGAGTATGCCATAAGGCAGCTTCTAGGGGCCCCGACAGCCTCAATCTCAGCCACCCTCTGGGTATATTCTTAAACAGAAGAAATGAACTCTGGCAGGCAGGCCTCTGGCTCAGGCAGCCTCCTTCTATCCGAAAGCTCTCCTGCCCCCTGCTGTCTGACCTGGACACAGGAGGTCCAGGCAGGCAGGGAGGGTAGGGTAGGGCAGGGCAGGGCAGGGCAGTTCCCATCCCAGCCGAAAGTGCTAGTTCTAGATCTAAGTGCTAAAGTATTTTCAGGTTTAGTCAGATAAGGACACACAGGAAAACCACTCCATTGTACTGCTGCCCTAGAGTCCAAGAAAACAACCCCTGGCAAAAAGCTTCTTTGAGTCCTCCATGGACTAGCCCCCTGCCTGCACTGGCAGAGCAGCTGAGGAACCAGGGAAGATGTGGAAACAAGAGTTACCTCCAGCCTTCTCTGACTTCCATTTTACAAATAAAGAAACAAATGCTCAGAAAAAGCTGAAGGTAAGTTTGAGGCTAGAAGTAATGTAGAAACCCCATTCTTTTTCTCCTTGTTCCATTTCACTTATTCATTATGAAGTTTGGTTTGAGCTCTTTTAGGCAGTGCACCTAGAACAAGAGAAGGAACTAGGAAAAACCTCCACTGCCTGGGTGGCACCTGTGGCTCAAAGGAGTAAGGGGGTGGCCCCATATGCTGGAGGTGGTGGGTTCAAACCCAGCCCCAGCCAAAAAATGCAAAACAAAAAAAAAAAATTCCACTGTTTACCAAAAGATATGTCACAACTGAGACATACAACCTGAACTTATTCATCCACCTCCTGATAAGCCCTTGCTATAGACCAGTATTCTGAACTAGCTCTGCTTGAGTAAATCAGCAAATTATTTTATTTTATTTTATTTTTTTTGAGACGGAGCCTCAAGCTATCCCCCGGGTAGAGTGCCATGGCATCATGCTCACAGCAACCTCCAACTCCTGGGCTCAAGCGAGTCTCCTGCCTCCGCCTCCCAAGTAGCTGGGACTACAGGCGCCCGCCACAACGCTTGGCCATTTTTTGGTTGCAGCCATCATTGTTGTTTGGTGGGCTGGGGCTGGGGATTCGAACCCGCCACCTTAGGTGTATGTGGCTGGTGCCTTAGCCACTTGAGCCACAGGCGCCAAGCCTAAATCAGCAAATTAAAAAGCCCAGGGGAACAATTTCTTGAAACTTAAAACTAAGGACAAAGCCAATGGCAAGAGGAACAAGAGAATAAATTATATACAGTGCCTGAGTTGGATCCTGTTGGGGGAACCAACAGGAAGTTCATCAGACTTGTCTGCATGCCAGCACTTAACCTGTCAATAACACCTGAGCAGAGAAAAGAGCTCTGGCCTTAGATGACTGGGGTGGAAGAATGTACAGCAGGGGTCCTCAAACTTTTTAAACAGAGGGCCAGTTCACTGTCCCTCAGACTGTTGGAGGGCTGGACTGCAGGCCCCGGGACGAGTTGGCTGCTAAGCAGGATAGGCAGCAGTGCCAAAAACACCCGGCGGGCTGGATAAATGTTCTAGGTGGGCTACATGTGGCCTGTGGGCTGTAGTTTGAGGATGCCTGATGTAGGGAATGGGATCAAGAATTAAAGTGCTCTTGAGAGACTAAGGAGTTGTCTTCTGACATCACCCCCCACCCTTGCCCCTGTAAAGCTGAATGGGAACAAAGAAAAGACCCAAAACAGAGTCAAGAGAGTTCAATAAGGTGGATAATAATTTCTAAGATCTCTTCTGGCTCTTAACATTTTGAGACAGAGTCTCAAGCTGTTGCCTTGGGTAGAATGCCACGGCGTCATAGCCCACAGCAACCTCCAACTCCTGGGCTCAAGCGAGCCTCTTGCCTCAGTTGTTCTACTTTTAGTAGAGATGGGGTCTCGCTCTTGCTCAGGCTGGTCTCAAACTCATGAGCTCAAGCAATCCACCTGCCTTGGCCTCCCAGAGTGCTAGGATTACAGGTATGAGCCAGCCTGACTCTAACATTTTACTTTATGATACCAAACTACTGTAAGTCTACACTGAGGCTGCTACCTGGTGACCCCCATTGTTGGAAGTTTATAATAAAAAAACAGAAAGAGCCAAGTGAGGCCCATACGGATCATTCAGCTCATACAGAGGCAAGAACAAGTAAGGAAACTCACTTCCGGGGGTAGTCTCTGTATGCCTTCTCTTTTACTCTTAGGATCACTAAAACTCAGGCCTGGGGCTGACCCGCCCATCCCAAGTAGATGCCCTCCCTACCTGAGCACCAAGATTAATCATTAAACCCAATTAATCACCAAACCCAGGTACTGGCTGTGCTGAAATTAAACCGGGCTGCAGAGTGCATTTAGTCCTACGTCTCTCTGAAATAGAATGCAAGGCAGGGCACCAGCCACATACACAGAAGCTAGCAGGTTCAAACCAGGCCCGGACCAGATAAAACAACAAAGACAACTGCAACAACAAAAAAATAGCCAGGCTTTGTGGCAGGTGCCTGTAGTCCCAGCTACTTGGGAGGGTGAGGCAAGAGAATTGCTTAAGCCTAAGAGTTTGAGGTTGCTGTGAGCTATGACACTGGGGTACCCTATCCAGGATGACAGCTTGAGACTGTCTCCAAAAAAAAAAAAAAAAAAGCTCAGTGGAACAGGATGCAAGACAATAGTTTACGATCAAGAAAGGATTAGCTGGCACCTTCTGACTACCTGCCTATTACAGAATTTTCATTAAGACTCCAGTTGTCTGGGTTTGTTCACTGCAGATGATAGAGGGGGACCTATGGAAAAGAAGGGAATAAAATAGGGTAGAGTAAGACATAGCTTGAACTTCTAGACTCATCTTATATTTACAGACCTCAAAAGTTTTAGATCTATATATGTCTGAGGTCCCCAAAATTTAGAGAAAACCAACAAAAAATCTAAAACACTCTTATATCAGGGCAAGAAAAACACAAGAATGGAATCCTGATTGTAAGGAACCATTCTAAATTCTAAAACCACTTTCAAGATAAACCTCATTAAGAGATGGCTGGACTCTATGAAGTTCCCCATAGCTTAGAAGGAATGAAAAGGAAACCAAGGCCAGGTGCGGTGGTTCATGCCCATAATCCTAACACTCTGGGAGGCCGAGGCTGGTGGGTTGCCTGAGCTCATAGGTTCGAGACCAGCCTGAGCAAGAGTGAGACCCCTGTCTCTAAGAATAGCCAGGCACTGTGGCCAGCACCTGTAGTCCCAGCTTCCTGGGAGGTTAAGACAATAGAATCTCAAGCCCAAGAGTTTGAGGTTGCTGTGAGCTATGACACCATAGCACCCCACCAATGGCAACAAAGTGAGACTCTGGCTCAAAAAAAAAAAAAAGAAAAAGAAAAAAAGAAGAGAAAGAGCATGACCAAGCTGGCTTGGTCATTCCTTAGAGGCCTTGGGTAACAAGGCTATCTTGGGTGATCAGTACAACCTAGTCTTCCAAACTGTCTCTTTCCTATCTTCTGCAGTCCAAAAGCCTTACTAGAAAAAGCTACTGAACTTTCTCAAAAAAGGAAAGCAAAAAAAGATGAGAAAGTTAACCAAATACATCTGAGCTGATGCTTTTTCATTCCCTAATTCAGTCCTCACTATTCCTTTTTGCTCTATGTCCATAGAGGTTGTCTGAAGAACTCAAAGGACCGGCAGACCCTGATAGGATCATGAGTTATGTAGCAATTATGTGCTCAGCCACTTAAAAAAAATATTTGGCCACATTTGCTTTCTCCTTATTTGTAAACATATATTATGTGTTTGTATCCACTCAAATGTAAGCATGACACTTCAACCCTAAATACTTCAACATGAATCACCTAAGTAAAAGGATATTCTCCTATGTGAATAGATTATCATGTCAAATAAGGTGAATACTAAATACCATGTCATCTAATGTATAAACCATATTGTCCAAAAAAAGCTATTCCTAGTTTTATCTACTGATTAGGTTTCAGCCAAGACTGCTACTTAGTTAACCTGAAGGATGAGACGTGGAGACAGTTTTAGCACTGTATAGCTGGTATGCCTGGAAGGCCACTGCTTTTTCTTTAGGAAAAGGTCCATGCCTAGAGATGCTATCTCACTCAGGACAGAATTTCTTCCTTAAGATCCCTTTCTCTTCTCAAGAAACCATGCCTTCAAAGGACAGAAGACAAGAAAAGAAAGAAAATACTCTATCAAAACTTCAGCACTCTCAGGCTATATTGCCTTTTTTTTTCTGAAACAGGGTCTTGCTATGTTGCCTAGGCTGAACTTGAACTCCTAGTTTCAAATGATCCCCCCACCTCAGTTTCCCAAGTTGCTGAGACTGCAGGTATATGCCACTGCACTGGCCCAATAGTGCCTTTTCAAATTTAGCTGGCTGTCATCTAAGACACAGTATCATATAGTCGTGGTGAGCACTCAGTGGACCTGCTAAAACCTACCTTAATGACTGAAGAGACTAGGGGGCCAGCCAACCCAGCACACCATACTCACCACGCCTCCCTTGTCCCCCTCCATGAACTGAATGATCTGGCAGGATGATTTCTCCCAGAGGAAGATGTGCCCACAGTCACTACCGCTCACCACAAACTCACTCTTGGGGCCATAGAAATTGACACCTTTTACTGAAATGATAAACGAGAGAACAAACCACATAAGGTTGGCATCAGACCTATATATATTTGTCTCAAGGAAATTTAGTTATTCACAAACTTTAAATCAACTGAGAGCCAAAGAATTCATTTTCACAAAACAAAGAGATTATGTGTATATAATAGTTACAAGAATCAAATCAGTCTCAGAGACTACTTATATTCTCCCAGAGAGATCCTAGGGCAGGTGCCTGCAGTCCCTTAGCAACATCCTCAGTTTCATTACCTTATACCCTATTAGGCAACCACAGGCCTGACACCCTACCTGCCCCAACCGAAATCATCCCTGCTCTACCCACTCCTAAGCAGCACTATCCTATGCCCTCAGATTATCTTGGATGTGTCCTTTACTGGTACCTTGTGTTTCTTGGATCATCAGTTGATCTGAGACTGATGAAGGTATGTGCCACAAGTGCTTATAAGAAGGAATTGAACTATGCTTGCTACCAGGACTATGAATAACAGGACTCCATTCTCTGGAATCAGAATTAGTAAAATAAGCCATGAGTCCTAACTGTTAGGGCCAATACTGCATTGGCCATGAGACTGTTACTGTTCCTTTTGTCTGCCTGTGGACTGAGATCAAAGTACTACTTTTTCCCCCTCCCTTCTTACCAGCTCGGGAAAAAAAGGAAAATTAACTGCTAACTACCTCTAAGTCAAAATTATCACAGATATTTGTTAAAGAGTGGTTAACAACAACCAAAGCAATGATTTCTCAACTTTTCTGTGTATCACAATCATATGGATAGCTTTCAAAAATCCCAATGCTCAAGCTGTACCCCATACCAATTAAACCAGACTATATGAAATTAAGGCCAGGCAGCTATATTTTTATGTCAGGTGACTCTGACATGCCTCAAGCTTTGGGAACCATGGATAGTAGAATAAAAAAGGCCAGTCTTCATTGTAATCTAGGGCTAGGTACTAACACCATTCTTCCTCCTCTGCCTCATTCAAAAAAATCATTTACTGCTCCTTCCCTAGAGGTATAAGCTCACCCCCATTTTAGGCAATTCGGTACCATTAACTAAAGAGAGTTTTCCCTGATTCCCCAACAAAGCATTTGTGCCAATTCTGAAATCACTAAAGTGAAAAAAAAAAAAGCCTAGTGCCTAGTCTTAGGCCATGCCCACCACTTAGAAGTAATATCACTACAGTGGTGAAAGTAGCTCTTGAGCTTTCTCTCCTCCAGCACGGTGAGAAAACATAACTCTAGTCCAATCCAGGATAACGTCTCACTGCCTATGGTGACACAGGCAGCCTACTTCTTAGGCAGTTCCCATTTGTACAACCTCAATGAGATATTATTGTTTCCCCAAGCCAACTGACTTGGGCCACAGAGACCTAGAAAGAGTCTCACCTGTGGCGTTATTTCTGTGGCCCTTATATCTCTTAACATATTGGGCCCCATCACTGTGAGAGGAGTTGAAGAGGTAAATGTCTTCATCATTGTAACTGGCCAGGAGCTCTGCCAAGAACAAGAACAGAGCAGTGAAGGCAAAGACTGAAAAAAGCAGGGACCAGGAATTGGGGGCTGGGGTGGGGCTTCTTGCCAGTAATGCCCCCTCCGAATACCCAGGTATAACACCCATCTTACCTAGTTGGAACAACAGGCAAGTCAGGGTAGACTAGGAACATACTGCCAACCCAGGGGTAGCAGTATCCTCAGAAAAAATCATACCCACTAACTCAATAATGAGTCAAAGGCATAAGAACCTGCTCAGACAAGAAGCCTGGGCTTCAGGACAGGCCCTGCCAAATATCATCTGCAGCATTCTGCAAATGGTGCCTGGCATCTCCAAGGGTCATCTGCATCCTCCCACTATGTGCTCACCATCAGCAGCTACTCCCAGCTGCTCCACTCAGAGCTCCAGCACAGTGGTGAGCACTGGAGGGCACGTGCCTCACTGGCCCAGCACTCCCTAGACAGAGAGGCGTGCCAGCCTAGGAGCTGGGCCCTGCTCACGTACCTGTGCCGTCGTGGCTGTACACAAGACAGGTGATGTTTGCTTTGGACTCACTGTTCACCTGCAATAAGGAGCAGATACTGACTGACACCCCACCCCCCCATTTGTTATACCACCTTCAGGAAACAGGCTTTCCTTCAAACTCCCCTACATCTTCTCTCAAAAATTGAAAGAGAAAGACAGACAGCAGAGACAGGAGTACAACTGGTGAAATGTGACCACCTCAGGGGGGGAGAGTCTTAGGGCCTTCTCTTGGTTGTCTGCTGTGTGCCAGCCATTTTATAGACACTGTCTTATTAGGCCTCATCATCACAATGCAATGCAGTTACTGTTATGTTTATCTTGTTGATTTAAAAAAACCAAAGCTAATAAAAGCAAAATGACTGCCCAAGTTCACAACATTGGTAAGTGGTAAAGCCAGGATTCAAATCCAAGTTACTGACTCAGAAGTCCAAGCTCTTCCCACCATACCAACAAGATCGGATGCAGCCTGGGGGGTCAAGTCAGGGAAGCCTGCAGCCACCGGACCTTCATGAATCTTACCAGGTGATGAGGACAAAATTTCTTGAGTACTCCGTTGTTCTCATTCTCATCAATTTTCCTCTGGTCATAAATTCTGTAGTGGAAGAAGCAATGAAAATGCCATAACTTTGGCTCGGCGCCCATTGCTCAGTGGTTAGGGCGTCAGCCACATACACTAAGGCTGGCAAGTTCAAACCCAGCCCAGGTCTGCTAAACAATGACAACAACAACAACAACAAAATAGCCAGGCATTGTGGTGGGCACCTTTAGTCCCAACTACTTGGGAGGCTGAGGCAAGAGAATCACTTAAGCCCAAGAGTTTGAGGTTCCTGTGAGCTGTGAAGCCACGGCACTCTACTCAGGGCGACATAGTGAGACTCTGTCAAAAAAAAAAAAAAGAAATGTCGTAACTTTTAGACTGATCCTTCGAAGAACTGCAATTTGATGTAGTGGCAAGAAGCAGCCAACTGAAATCACATGAAGGACATTTTTCCAAACCAAGCTTTTGGTTCATACTTTTCCTTACAGGTCCTCCCTTTCCCAATCCATTTCCAAACCCTCTTTTATCTAGGTACTTGACATTTCAAATGGCAATCCACAATTCTATCAGTTTGGAGAGGTTTAGAGTAATTAATCTCTTCTCTCAACTTTTGTATCACTTACTGTTAAATTTTACTGCAACAAGTAACCTAGAGTTTCTCGTTTTGAGTTGGGATCTTACTCTGCCTCCTGGGCTAGAGTAGAGTGGTGTCATTGCAGCTCAATGAAACCTCAAACTCCCTAATTTGAGCGATCCTTATGCCTCAGCCTCCCCAGGAACTGGGACTACAGGCAAGAAAATGCACCACCATGCCCAATTAATATTTTTATTTTTAATTTTTCTATACAGATGGGGTCTCTTTCTTGCTCAGGTTGGTCTTAAACTCTGGGCTCAAATGATCCTCCTGCCTTGGCCTTCCAAAGTGCTAGGATTACAGACATGAGCCACTGTGCCCAGCCTATTATGGGAAAGAACAATCAACATTCGAAATTTTCACTCCCTCATTTTCTATTACTTCTCAACCCATCCCAATCTAGCTTTGGCCTTTAACTCACCACTGAAGGGCAAAACCAACAAAATATTTTTCAAGCCTTTTTCTCTAGCCCTGACATTGTTCACTACTCCTTCCCTGAAACACTTCTTTCCTTGAGGTCCAACCACTTCTCAATGTTGTTCATGGGCTTGTCTTTGTCCGCCCCTTGAAACGCAGGAAAAATCCTTACTCCATACTTTCCTTGTTTATCAAATTCTATTATCAATGCTTTAACTACCACCTACACATGGATACATGACTTAAATCTGTACCTTATTCTATACACTTATTCTGAGCTGTTGACTTTTATCTTTGACAAATAGAAGTATTATATATAAATGTTATAATTACGTATAACATTGGGATGCCCAAAAGTAAACTCATTCTCCTTCTTCTAAAACTAAACTCATTCTAAGCCATCCCTTTGCCCCATGAATCTTCATTAATAGTACTATCCTAAATTCAAGTGTCCAAATCAGACATCAGGTCATTTCTTTCCTGTCAATTCTACTCCTTGGGTATATATTTTAATGTATCAATTTTCTGTCCCACTCTTGTCATTTTTTGCCTAAATTGCTATAGTATCCTTCCAATTGATTTCTTTGCTCATCCTATCAACAGAATCATGTCTAAAAGGCAAATTTTTCATACAAATTTCTACTTAAATTTCATTAGTGATTTTAGTACTTATGGTTTTAGTTTTTTGCTTTGTTTTTTTTTCTATTTGAGGTAGGGTCTTGCTATGTTACCCAGACTGGTCTTGAACTGCTGGCCTCAAACGATTTTCTTGCCTCAGCCTTCTGATGTAGCTAGGATTACAGGCATGAGCCACCATACTCAGCTCTTCCATGATTTTGTACTATCTACTGATTAAAGTTCAAACTCTTTAGTCTGGCAGCCTACCACTTCTCCTCCAAGATTCTAAACATTATACACAAAAAACCAAACAACAAAACAGAAAAAAACTTTTTCCTCATCATGTCAAATCTTGATACCTTGTCTCTAAACATAATGATCCCTCTATCCGAAATACTAATTTTCCATTTGTCTTTAATACTTTCTCTGTGAGAAAAATTAGTATACATGGTTTCCACTATATTTAAGTAGTTAGAGCTGAGTTCAAACACTAACTCTTCTTCTTACTACCTGAGTAATACTGGATAAATTACTTAATATCTTTAATTCTTATATGTCTGTGTTTTCAAAATGTTCCTTAAAGGCAAAGACTATGTCTAGGCAAGGGTATATCTAGCACAAAATAGATGCTGGATAAATAAGCAAATGAATCAATGTATCTCCATATTCTCCACAATCCCCTGCTTAATAATATCCTGCATACAGAGAATACCAGGAAATGTTTGGTAAATGAACCAAAAAACAAAACCAATTACTACCCTTCACAAATTTATCAGCTGATAATATATTTTTTTCTCTTAACTAAGTTTATTTATTTTTTTGATACAGAGTCTTATTTTGTTGCCCTAAATAGAGTACTGTGGTGTCATAGCTTACAGCAACCTCAAACACCTGGGTTCAAGCAATCCTCTTGCCTCAGCCTCCCAAGTAGCTGGGACTAAGGCACCCATCACAACACCCGGCTATTTTTAGTGATGGGGGGAGGGGTGTCTCACTCTTGCTCAGACTCATCTGGAACTTGTGAGCTCATCCACCCACTTCGGCCTCCCAGAGTGCTAAGATTACAGGTGTGAGCCACTATGCCAGGCCACTAAGTTTAAACTAATAGCTCTTGTCTGGGCATGGTGGCTCAGACCTGTAATCCTAGCGCTTTGGGAGGCAGGAGGATGGCTTGAGCCCAGTTGAAGACCAGCCTGAGCAACACAGCAAGACCCTATCTCTATTAAAAAATAGAAAAATTAGCTGGGTGTGTTGACACACACCTGCAGTACTAGCTACTTGGGTGGCTAAGACAGGCAGAACATTTGATCCTACAAGTTTGAGGCTGCCATTGAGTATGACGGTGCTACTGCACTCTGGCCCAGGCATCAGAGTGAGAAGGTATCAATCAATCAATAAATAAATAGCACTTAAATTGTCACTAGGCCACCATAAACTGTAGCAAGTCAGCAACTGGTAAAAACTGTTTAAATATTTGAGCTCCATGAGGTGCTTTTTGGTACATGGACCATTCTGTGCTCCTCAGTGTTCTTTGTTCTTCTTTATAGGGATACTCTTACCTTCCTTCTCCCTCCTTCCACAAGTACTTATTAATAAGCCACTATATTCTAGATGTAATGTTAGACCAAGGGCTGGGGAACTTTTTCTTAAAGAGCAAGATAATAAATACTTTAAACTGGTAGACCTAGTCTCTACCCCAACTCCTGAACAAGAAAGTGGACATGCCTAACATGAAAACAAATGGCCATGGCTATGTTCCAATAAAACCTTATTTACAAAAACAAGCAGTACTGTTTGCCAATTCTTTGTGAGTTAGTGGTGAGAGAAAGCATACAATAGTACTTTGACATTTTAAGTCATATAAAGAATGGTTTTAGCACCCTCTCAATAAATTTACTGCATTTCTCTCCATAGGCTCTCAGGTACCCACTAACTTGTTACCCTAAGTAGTTCTTCCCTCCCTGCCATTAATCAAATTTCTGTCAGTTGTGTGACTGATCTTGGCCTAAGAACTGGGGAGAAAAGGACTATTTATTGACTGTACTTTATGAATCAGGGCTTATAACAAATTCTTTACCATAAATTTACATGTTAACCAATCATACTTTATCCTTTCTGCTATAAATTCTTTCTTTCTTTTTTTTTCTGTCATCTGAATTAGAGTGCACTGGCATGATCATAGCTCATATAATAGTCTACTGCAACCTCAAACTTCTGGGGATCAAGGGATCCTACCGCCTCATGCTCCCAGATAATTGGGACTACAGACACCTGCCACCACATTCAGCTAACTTTTGTATTTTTTTTGTAGTGGCGAGGTCTCACTATCTCACTTTGTTGATCAGGCTGGTCTCCTCTATAACCCTATTTGTCTAGTCTACTTTTTTCCTGCCTTTCTGTTGGTCATAGGCCAAAAAACATGCCTCCCTAAAGCTTCCCTTAAGTGCTTTTTCACAATTCTAAACTAAAATTCAGTATGAATGATGCAAAGCATTGAGGATGAGTAAGTTATTTCTCTGTATTCCCTTGAAGGAATTCCTTTAGGTTAGGAATAAAATTTAATGGCGTTATGATATAAAATATTCAGCACAAATGTCTTCAGGTTCTTTCAAAGAAAGAGTAAGAAAGGAGTAATCCCAAAACATTTAGTTGGCTACACTGAAGAGGTACCACAGAACTTAAGGATACAACCATAATGTCAGAGGAAAGCTGGAGAGCTGAGAGGACTACCTGCCTGTGCAGGATCAGTGTGTGCTTCTGCCAAGTAAATGCCCCCTTATCTGCTAAGAACTTGGGATGTAAAAAGGGATAGAGGATGCAGAGGCTCCTAAGAGCCAGAAGATCTAAGTACTACTCCTTGTGCTGAAATTATAAGACTCTAAGCCCCACTCTAACCCTGGGAAAGTACCAGCTTTGGAACAAGGCGCTATTAACTGCCAATCTCAGTGCAGTTAGCTCCTCCATTCCTTTCCAGACATCTCAGTCGTAGTGTTTGTAATCTTTAGAGACACAGACTTTCAACCAATCTAGAATTCTAAGTAGGAAAATATTAACTAGAAATTTCATCAAATGCTCAATTTAGAGGAGGTAGCAACTAGAAGTTTGGACAACTATAACCCTTATTAATAGCTTCTTCTTCTTTTTTTTTTTTTTTTTTTTTTTTAGCCTCAAGCTCTCCCCCTGCCTCAGACTCTCAGAGTGCTGGGATTATAA
>NW_003852486.1:668717-675824 GCF_000181295.1 Otolemur garnettii | reverse complement strand
AAAAAAAAAAAAAAAATCAGTTGCTACATATTTGAGTACTGACTAGAAGAAAGGAATTTTGAGAGTAACAAAGTTTTGCCCAGGATTTTTGAACAAGTACTTGAGTAACTGCTCATGTTTTCTGAAAGCTTATTTCATTATTCTTATTAACAGAATTAACTCATTTCAAAAGGAAGATACCCTTCACCCACCATAAGGACAGTGAATGTCACTCATTTTTCTAGTGATGCTGCTCCTTCTCTTTCAAACTTATGATCCCAAAGAAATATAGTTAATAGATGCCAACTACATAGGGATGGATATAGTTTATTACCAAAGGTCAAAAGAAATTAACTGGTACATATAGGGATTAAATCCACAATGTCTGTTTACTTCAGAACATATCTCAACAGCCAGTGGTACAACAGATATTCATAATAAAAAGGCTATCACTGTGGATAAATAAAAGTAGTATAAGACAATGGGAGGCAAAAACCTTCAGTTGAAACTGAGGGCTCCCAAGTCAACAGCACTATTTCCAAATTCATAACCAGTTTTTAAAATTTCAAGTGCAAGTTAATTTATAAACGAACATGGTAGAAGATACTAATACAGAACTTGCTGGTAAATATAGGTATGTGAAAACCTTATTCAATTCATCAAGCCTCTTTAAAACTTGATAATCTCAACAACATGTAAAACCACCACTCAGATTGTTACATTAGGGAACAGAACACCTCAAAAGGCACGTAAACTTTTTGGAAAACAGTGAAAAAATTTAAGACAGTGATTAATGGATTCCTAGGCAATTCATACCTCTCCTTAAGGGAGCACCTAGGAGTACACAGTAAGTCAGTGTCTCAAACTATCAAAGATACAAAGGAGCCGAAAACTTACCTTACAAACTGATCTCGCCCACCCACTGCAAACTGGTGGGTATTGGCAGGATTCACATAGATTGTATACAGCCCCACTTTCTTCTCTTTTTCTTTTGTCACCACCAGTTTCCTTTAAAAGTAGAAGAGCATACAAAGTTATATTTGCCAAAAGATCCAGATGGTGACAGCAAGTGAGAGCCAAGAGAGTAAGGCATGAAGATATGGCTAATAAGAAACCAAAGAGAGTCTCATGTGGGAAGAAAAAAATGAAGTATTCTGGTTTTTTGTTTGTTTTGAATGTTGGAACAAGAAAACACCTACATTTACTATACCCTACTTTGGACATTAGGAAAAATCATCTAGTAAAGTCATTTTCTAGTGTTCCTTTAAGAAGCATAAGCTAAAGACATATGAATGTACTGTTCCTCAAGAAGCTTCATTCTACCTGGAGTCCAATACAATCAAGTCAATAAACAGATAATATTATTTATATATCTTCTCAGTCACCTGGGAACAAAAGAGGTACGGGCAGATTCATTTAAAAAGTGGGCTAAAGGCTTACCGTCTGTAGCACAGTGGTTACAGCACCAGCCACATACACCAAGGCTGGCGGGTTTGAACCCAGCCAGGGCCAGCTAAACAACAATGACAACTGTAACAAAAAATAGCCAGGTGTTGTGGCATGCTATAGTCCCAGCTACTTGGGAGGCTGAGGCAAGAGAATCGTTTAAGCCCAAGAGTTTGAGGTTGCTGTGAGCTGTGACACCATGACACTCTACCAAGGATGACATAGTAAGATTTTGTCTCAAATAAATAAATGAAATGCACAATAAACTCAGGAGGGTGACGTGAGATGATCACTTGAGGCTGGGAGTTCAAGACCACCCTAGGCAACATACCAAGACTCAATCTCTAAAAAATTAAAAATAAAATAAAAAGAACCTATCTGGGCACAGTAATGCCAGCCTGTTAGTCTCAGTTACTTGGGAGGCTGAGGTAGGAGGATCACCTGAGCCTAGGAACGTAAGATCAGCCTGGACAATATAGCAAAACAAACAACAAAAAAAGACATACTGAAAAATGACCAGCCATCATTTTCTAACATAGGGGCAATCCAAAGGAAAATAGTATTCTTCTTCCCTTACCTGAAGCAAATTAGGAAAGGGGGTTTTTATAAGCATAGCTGTTTGTAAGGCTGAAAGAGCATTTCCACATTATTATGGTTTTAACACAAGACAGGTGATCCTCAGGAGGAACTGGGGCCCTGAGGAAACCCTCAAAAACTTCAAAAGTTTAGCCAGAATAAGCTGGCTAAACAACAAATTCAGAATAATCTGGCTAAATAATAATAATGGCTAAATAATAATTTATTATTATTAAGCTTAAGGGTGGTACTATGAATACTCTTCCCAGATCAAACCATCCAACCAGTCAAATATAATAACATCATGAAGATTAGCAAATTCACAGGAAAGGGAAGACTTCATTCAAGATACTATAGGGGCTCTGTGCCCGTAGCTCGGTGGTTAGGGCACCAGCCACATACACCAGGGCTGGATGGTTGGAACCTGGCCCAGGCCTGCTAAACAACAACAACTACAACAAAAATAGCTGAGCGCTGTGGCGGGTGCCCATAGTCCCAGTTACTTGGGAAGCTGAGGCAAGAGAATCGCTTAAGCCCAAGAGTTTGAGGTTGCTGTGAGCTGTGACACCACAGCACTCTGCCAGGTGACATACTAACACTCTGTCTCAAAAAAAAAAAAAAAAGAAAAGAGAAAAGAAAAGGAAAGAAAAAGAAACTATAGGGAAGAACCTGGCTTTAGCTTTTATTTTTAATTCCAAGGTTCTATTAGTCTCTGATGCTATGGAAAGAGAAAGATACATAACCATGACAACAAGTTTCTTTGTAAAGAAATTATTTTAGCATCCTCTCTGCATGGTCAAAGTCACTCCAGCCTAGACTTGTGCTAGGCATAGTGGAAAGATTTTACTTGATTTTAAATTCTCTGCAGCTTTCCATTAAAAGAATACAGGGGTCACTGAAAATGAGTGTCATTAAGGGGACCCCCAAAACCCCTCAAAAACACAAGGTAGAAAACATGTAAAAATAAGAAGAGTTTTGGCTCGGCGCCTGTGGCTCAAGTGGCTAAGGCGCCAGCCACATACACCTAAGGTGGCAGGTTCGAATCCAACCCGGGCCCGTCAAGCAACAATGATGGCTGCAACCCAAAAAAAAGATGGCTAGGCGTTGTGGCGGGCACCTGTGGTCCCAGCTACTTGGGAGGCGGAGGCAGAAGACTCGCTTGAGCCCAGGTGCTGGAGGTTGCTGTGAGCTACTCTACCCAGGGGGACAGCTTGAGGCTCTGTCTCAAAAACAAACAAACAAACAAACAAAAATAATAAGAGTTTTTAGGAACAAACACACAGCTGTAACCTGGGCTCAGACAAGGAAAAGGAGTGGGAACTGGTGCTGCTCCTTTCCCAAGGCCTATCTCATTTCCTCAACAATTTGAATTTTCATAAGGACATGATCAAATATAAAAGTTACCATGTAGAAGCAAAATGAAAAAACTAAGGGACAGATTATGAAATACTTCCTTCACTGTTACATAATCCTGACAAAGAGTTCAATTTTCTATGCTTCAATTTATTTCCCTAAAGCAAATGTTTCTCTCTCCCAACGTATAAATGCAGAGTGACCTGAGCTCTTTAGGGATAGGCAGAAGTGTTATATATACAAAAATGATTAATTGGCTCAGCATCCATAGCACAGTGGTTATGGCGCCAGCCACATGCACTGAGGCTGGTGGGTTCGAACCCAGCCCAGGCCAGTGGAACAACAATGACAACTACAACAAAAAAATAGCTGGACATTAAGGCAGATGCCTGTAGTCCCAGCTACTTGGGAGGCTGAGGCAAGAGAATCAGTTAAGCCCAAGAGTTTGAGGTTGCTATGAGCTCTACCAAGGGCAACACTACCCTACACTACAGCACTCTACCAAGGGCAACATAGTGAGATTCTGTCTCAAAAAAAAAAAAAGATTAATTGTAGCAATAAGGAGAAAAACACTTGCACATCAGAGGAAATAATTTAAAACAAATTTGTCAAATTTTGCCTTAAAATTAAAGAGCAGGTATGTCCCAGAAAAAAGAGAAAAATAATTACAGATTAAACCAAAGGATCCCTTTTAGGAATACCTCAAACTCCACCTCAAATTCCACTGGTTAATGGAGCATCCCATCCACAGTTTCAAGTCCAACTTGTTTCCTAAGATGTTAGCCAATTTCACCAACTCCCAGAGACTCAGCTATCACATATATATATGACAGAAAAACTCCACTATACCAACCTCACAGAAAAATGCCTCTGATATAAACAGATGTTCAGGCATCAGCTTAATACAAAAAGATAGCTTGGATTTTCTGGCCACGACCTTCACAATCTGCCCTCCATCCCATTCCAGCCTGTAACACTACTTCTATAATGGGCCCCTAATGCAATAACTTTTTTTTTTTTTTTTGAGACAGACTCTCACTTTGTCACCCTCAGTAGAGTGCAGCGGTGTCAGAGATCACAGCAACCTCCAATTCTTGAGCTCAAGCTATTCTCTTGCCTCAGCCTCCCAAGTAGCTGGGACTACAGGCACCCACCACAACACCCAGCTATTTTTAGAGACAGGGTCTTGCTCTTGCTCAGGCTGGTCTTGAACCTGTGAGCTCAGGGCAATTCATCTGCCTGGGCCTCCCAGAGTACTAGGATTACATGCATGAGCCACCTCACTGGGCCCTAATATAAAAACTTTTTGAAGACTCACTTCCTCTCATTCCTCAAATCTAGAATTTGGGGCAGCGCTGTAGCTCAGTGGGTAGGGCGCCGGCCACATACACCGAGACTGGCGGGTTCAAACCCGGCCTGGGCCTGCTAAAAACAACAATAGCAATAAATACATACATATATACATAAAAACATTGAAAAAAATCTAAAATTTGGACTTCCTTCTAACTCTCAATTTTCTCTGATATCCCCCCCATTTTAGTTTCTATGCCTATCATTGCTTTGTCCAGATCCATGGTCAACTCTCAGTCAGATTTTCTGCCTCTATCATTTCATTCATTCTAAATTCAACAATCTGCCAAAGTCATTTGCTCATCTCACTCTGAACCTAATCCATAAGAGAAGATGTCATTCTGATTCACGACTCTCTAACACAGATCAGACAAACTCATTATCATTTCTTGCATTTTGCCCTTCCCATTCCCTATGGAAAACCTGCTAATGTCCCATTATCATTACAAAACCCAAGAACTTTAGAAACAGAAATAACATTATTCAATTCAAGAGATTAAATGATTTTAATCAAAGATAGATAACTAGAGAGCTAGTATTAGGAAGCAGACCCTTTGTCACTTAGGCTTGTTTCCTTTCCAGTATAGGCCTGTAATCTCACAACCTTCATCTTCATGAAGGTTATATAAAATAGAAGTCTAGTAACAATCAATCTTCAGATTATATTCCTTAAACTAATTTACATTTTACTTATATCCTATGTAAATCATTGACAACACTTACTCAATATTGGTACTGACCTACAAGGTTTCTTATAATTTTTAAGACTAATAAGACAATAATTAATCTAGAAACTGATCAACAAAGTAGTGACAAATTGAACTATGGTACACCAATGACATGTACTTCATGGTTAAAAATGAGGTAGACTTTCATGGTTTAACATAGAAAGGTCAAAATATACAAGAAAAAAGCAAGCTATATACATATGTGTATGTTTCTATATAATTATCCACTTACAAGGGAAAAGCATAATATTTAGGTACACAAATGTATATAAAAAGGACAGGAACGGTGTTCAAAATTACAAGTTAGTGATGGCTAGAAAAATGAGTGAGCATGCCAGAGGGAGCAGGAACATTTACAATTTGTATACTTTATCATTCAAATCTCTTGAATGAGATGTATTTATTATAAGAGCAATAAAAATGAAAAAAGGAACATAAAATTATTAAAATATTAACTACAACTTAATGAGTTCTAGCCATGGAGCTAGAGACTATGCTGGGTCATCAAATACACATGCCAGGCTTGGCGCCCATACCTCAGTGAGTAGGGTGCCAGCCACATACATCTGAGGCTGGCAGGTTCAAGCCCGGCCCAGGCCTGATAAACAATGACAACTGCAACCAAAAAAAATAGCCAGGTGTTGTGGCAGGCGCCTACAGTCCCAGTTACTTGGGAGGCTGAGGCAAAAAAATCGCTTAAGCCCAAGAGCTTGAGGTTGCTGTGAGCTATGATGCCATTGCACTTTATCAAAGGTGACATGGTGAGAATCTGTCTCAAAAAAAAAAAAAAAAATACATGTACCAACAATATTCCCAAAAGGCCAGGCCCAGTGTGGCTTGTGCCTATAAGCCCAGCACTTTGGGAGGCCAAGGTGGGAGAATGTTTGAGGCTAGAAGTTCAAACCAGTCTGGGCAACATAGCAAGACCTCACCTACACACACACACAAATAAGCTGGGCATTATGGTACATGCCTGTAGTCCCAGCTGCTCAAGAAGGCTGGGCACAGCTCGGCACCTGTAGCTCAGTGGCTACGGCGCCAGCCCCATAGCGGGCTCAAACCCAGCCCAGGCCTGCCAAACAACAATGACAACTACAACCAAAAATTAGCCAGGCACTGTGATGGACACCTGTAGTCCTAGCTACTTGGGAAGCTAAGGCAAGAGAATCACTTAAGCCCAAGAGTTTGAAGTTGCTGTGAGCTGTGATGCCATGGCACTCTACCCAGGGCTACAGTTTGTGATTCTGTCTCAAAAAAAAGAAAAGAAGAAGAAACCAGGCAGAAGGGTTGCTTGAGCCCCCAGAATTCAAAGGTTACAGTGAACTCTGATCAGACAAATGCACTCTGGCCTGAGTGACAAACAAAGACTTTACCTCTTACAAAAAAAAAAAAGCCTCACAGAAACCCTGGAGTGGAGGGAGGACATTATGCCCATAGTAAGCCTAGAAAAACTGAGGTTTGGAAGGGTATATAAGTCGTAACTAGTAGTGCCTGAGTTGAGACAGACCAAGGTCTTCCTGTTTCCGAACACAATATTCTTTCTATGATGTCACAAGGTTAAAAAGAGATACAAGTTACCAATGAGTCTCAAATTCACATACAAATGAAAAGTGATATGATAGAACTCTACTATAGCTACCAATATTTTTATTCAAGATCATTTAATTGTTTGCAT
>NW_003852486.1:650712-668556 GCF_000181295.1 Otolemur garnettii | reverse complement strand
TTTTTTTTTTTTGGTTGCAGCCATCATTGTTGTTTGGCGGGCCCGGGCTGGATTTGGACCCACCACCTTGGGTGTACATGGCTGGCACCTCAGCTGCTTGAGCCACTGGGGCCGAGCCTGTTTGCATGTTTTTATACATAATTGCATTAAAACTTTGTAAGAGGATCTCTAAGCTAGTATATATAATAATATGCTTTGTGTAAGTTGAACAGCACCCAAGTGAATGGAGAGTAGAAGATTATCAAGTTATGAAGGCCATACACAGTACAATAACTTTGAGAAATGAAGGTAGACTGAATAGCATTTCACTGCTGAGAAACAAAGGAAGCAAGGAAATTCCTTAAACCTCAAACTACCTCTTATCATTGGCCCAAAGGTACTATTCTGATGGCCCAGAGAGTTGGACATTACCAGGACACGTGAAATAGTTTCAAGACCAAAGGATACAGTTCTGCAAAGATCTTACTCCTATACTTACGAAGCAGGGCGGTCTTGTCTCAGGTCTATAGTGAAGACAACAGCATCTTCACCTGCAGACAGGAACGTACAGGGAGAGTCTGGTTCCAGGGCCAACTGAAAGAAAAAAACAAGAAAGACAGGCTTTTAAAGGTTAGAATTAGAGGTCATTTAGTTCATTCCTTTAACTTCAGGATGGTATGCATTTAAAATGTCTCAGGAGGCTGGGCATGGTGGCGCATGCCTGTAATCCTAGCACTCTGGAAGGCCAAGGCAGGTAGATTGCCTAAGCATACAGGTTTCAGACCAGCCTAAGCCAGAAAAAGCCCCTGGCTCTAAAAACAGCTGGGAATCATGGTAGGTGCCTGTAGTCCCAACTACCTGGGAGGCTAGAGCAATAGAATTGCTTGAGCCCAAGAGTTGGAGGTTGCTGTGAGTTATAACACCACAGCACTCTACAAAGGGTGACGAAGTGAAACTCTGTCTCAAAAAAAAAAAAAAATCAGGCAGCACCCATGACTCTGTGGGTGAGGCCTGGCCCCATATACCAAGGGTGGTGGGTTCAAACCCAGCCCCAGCCAAAGTGCAACAAAAAAATAGACAGGCCTTGTGTCGGGCATCTGTAGTCCCAGCTACTCGGGGGGCTGAGGCAAGAGAATCACATAGGCCCAGGAGTTGGAGGTTGTTGTGAGCTTTGTGAGCTGTGTGATGCCATGGCACTCTACTGAGGGTGATAAAGTGAGAGACTCTATCTATATTAAAAAAAAAAAAATCAATTCTTCTACCCCTTTTTTACTCTGTACTCTTTACAGGTACAGAGTAAAATGGTGCCCAAGTTTCATGCCCTACATCTGTGTTCTAAAAATTAGTGATCTTGTGGGTTGGAGATAGGCTCAAGAATCAAAAAAATAGGTCATTTTCACATTTTCTGAGCTATCTGGGCTAGAAAAAACACTCTAGGTCCACTTACATATTTGCTTAGGGTGTCTGGGAGTACCATCCTCTTTCCATGGCATAGACAAACACCAGGCCTACCCTGACCTGAGACAGGGTAGCTCCTTAGCTCCTCACTGGCTGCTACTGTGACACTTTGGCCTATAATCTCAGCTCTACACAGGGCTTCCAGAAATATTGCTATATTTGAGCTAAAAGTTGTGAGCAGGAAAAGTTAAAGCTCTCACACATGAGGAACCAAACACTAGCACCATGCAACTATGAAAATGATCCAAAAACAATCACAGTAAACTTAAGAAGCCTGGAGGATATAAGAGACCTCAAGGATCTTCAAAGTAACGACAGTTCAGCTGAATGCTACACATGTGTGATCTGGAGGTCTCTCAAATACTTGCCTTTTTTTTTTTTTTTTTTTTGCCTGCTTTTATTTCCTTAACTACAAACCTTAGGACTGAAAGGAGTGACCACAATAAAGGTGACATAATGAGCAGAGATGAGAAGACCTTGGCTGAGATCCACAGAGGATCTGGAGTACACAAAGTTGGAGCAAGGGCTTCCTTACCTTATGCGATGCTCCCTTGTGCTGGGCTACACGTTTTGTATTCTTGCAACACTGTGTGGCAGATAACTCTGCTACCCGAACCTGCCCATCACGGGCACACATGGCCAGGGTAGAATCACCACTGTTTGGAAGGAACTTGGCCTGAGGTGTTAAGAATAAAAAAAGGACACACAAGAAACGGAAGAAGTGAATTTGAGAGAGAAAAATGCGTTGACCACAATTTACCACCTTTTCTTATAGGACAGCTGGAAACATAACTTTCCTACTCTTATACAGTTTGCTAAGCACAATTTCTTCCAGTAAAGGAAAGAAAGAGAAAAACCTTCTGATGTACAAGATCATTTTGGTAGGCTCTGGAAGGCTGAATTGGAACATGGTGTTCTAGTGAACTAGAGCTGGTAGGGGAGAAAAGCAAGCAATGAAAGAGTAAAATCTACCTTGATTCAGAAGGCAAACATAAATTTGTCATATATAAAAAGAAAACTAGGGGAAATTTGTTGGAAAGGAAAAGAGAATATGCTCAGAGATGAATGGTTAGTATCAATACAGTAGATGAGGCTGAGAAATAAAATCTCCACAGAAAAATTAACAATATGAGCTAATATTTACCCAACACTTACTAAGTACCAGCCATGGTTCTAACTGCTTTGCTTCTGTTATGATTTAATGCTCATAACCTTATGTATTACTAGTCCCATTTTACAGACAAAGGTAAAATAACTTGCCAAAGATCACAAAGCTAGTAAGTGGAAGGGCTAGGGTTTGAAACCAGGCAGTTTGGTTCAAGAGCTTATGCTCTTGTACTACACTGCCTATTAGCACACATTTAATGCCTTCCTGATGAGTTCTAAGCACCCTACCTATAACAAGGCTTCCAGCAGTCTATATGGTCAAGGACACAAATGGTTGCCATGGATCTTTCAGCATATTGAGGTCATTGGGAGCCAAGAAGAGGCAAGTGCTGATGTCTAATTCCTAAAACTCACTTCCAGCTCCCATTCCAGCTAGCAGCTCAATTTAACTCATGCCCAATTTTCTCTCAATTACTATTATGCTCCCTTGTCTTACCTGGAAGACATTACTTTTGTGGCCACTCTCAAAGTCCAGTACTGGCTGCCGCCGCACCCAATCCCACACCACCACCTTCAGGTCATCACTGCCACTGGCCAGCCAGGTGCCACGCTGGTTAAAGTGCAGGGTATTGACACAACCAGTATGGCCCTCAAGCCCATGCTGCAGGCGGAAACGCTGCACAAAGACTCTTGCCCCACAAGCCTCATATACAAAACGGGCACTTGAACCAAGCTCCCGCTCCCGAAGGGCAGGAAGGGCTTGCCAGCGAGGTCGGGGTAGGGCTGATGTTTCTGAGGACACCCAGTCCTCCAGAGCCCGCTCATCATCTGATGAGTCCTGGTCACGGTTGGCCCGTTTGCGCTGTACGTGGCGTCGAGGCTGCTCTTCCTCCTCCTCTTCTTCCTCTTCCTCTGAGTGGTCATGAACTCGGTTTTCATCATTAATAGAGTAATGGCCAGTGTCCTCCATGCTGTCCGAGTCCTTGTCTTCACCTGAGCTCTCTGTGTCTGTGCCTCGACTTTCTGTGCTGGTGCGGTTAGGGCCACCATCATCCCCAGTCAAGCTCAAACTCAGGTCTGAGGCCTCCACTTCAATGCCTGAGGATGTCTCCCTCCCCTCTTCAGCACCAGACATCTCCTCTGGACTGCTAGACAGGCTTCCTGCATGTTAGTGAGAAATGGGTGAAAGGAAAAAATAAGGAACTAGGAGGGTTACCAAAAGGATTTCCCACCTTAGACAAGAAATCATCACATCAAAAGACCAAGAAACGAACTTTTGTTAAAGTGTTTTCAATACAAATGAACACAAAGAGCATTTCTCTCTTATTATTTTTCTTTATAACTCAGCCTATATCATACTTTGAAGGAGTACTCTCTGAGGGGAAATTTTGTAAAAAACAAGAAATGGAAAAGATTAAGCCACACACAAAGGACTTCAAAAGTGAAGAATCTCATGGCAGTCTAAAATTATAGCCAAGTGTTCAAAAGGCAAAAGCATTGGCACATTGGATGAAATGTGCCTTATATAAGTACCATACGCTCTCTTCTGTTGGATGGGCATCTATAAGTTACAGCAAATAATTAAACAGAATATAAGAAAAAAGAATGGCTATGTCCAAAAAGAGCTAGTATGGCCATCTCTGTAAGAAAAGATGGAAAATAACTGATAAAAATCACTCTGGGCCAAGAGCAGTGGTTCATACCTATAATCCTAGCACTCCGAGAGCCAAGGTGAGAGGATTACTTGAGGTCCAGAGTTCAGACCCAGTGCAATGGTTCACATCTAAATCCTAGCACTCTGGGAAGTCAAGGCAGGAGAGTCCCTTGAGCTCAGGAGATCAGGAGCAGCCTGAGAAAGAATAAGACCCCATCTCTAATAAAAACAGAAAAAATTAACAGGGCATTGTGGCAGGTACCTGTCTTCCCAGCTACATAGGAAGCTGAGGCAGGAGGATCGTTGGAACCCAGGAGTCTAAGGTTGCTATGTGCTAGGCAGATTCCATGGCACTTTAGCCTGGGTAACAGAGAGAGTGTTTGTCTCAAAAAAAAAAAAAAAAAAAAAAAGAGAGTTCAAAACCAGCCAGCGTAAATGCAAGACCCTGTCTTTCCCCAAAAATAGTAAAATTAGCCAGGCATGGTGGTAAACACCTGTAGTTCCAGCTACTTGGCAGGAAGATCAGTTGAGCCCAGGAGTTGGAGGTTGCAGTGAGCTATGACACTACTATACTCTAGCCAGAAGATTCTATCTTCAAAAAAAAGGAAAAGAAATCACTCTTATAGCTATGTAGTTGAGCCATTTCGTACTTCAAGAAGCAACATAATGCCTTTTGTCTAAATCTTAGGTTCGTAAAATCTACTAAGAAAGGAAGTTGAAAAGTAGGAACTGTTATCATTTCAGTGGGCTCTCATCACCTTTTGCTAGTATAAATGTATTCTGACTTACTTCCACTAGTTTATACTTTTTAGCCTTCCTTTTAGTCTCTTTATTGAAAATTTTATTAGGAAGCACATGTAAAATTGAGAAAAAGAAGGGCTATTATAGTAGTGCCTGAGAAAAAAAGCTTAGTATATTCTAGGTCTGTAATGTTGGTAGTTAAATAACTTGGCTGCTTTGTGACTATGATCCAATCTCCTACAATTAGAATACTGCATTCTCTTATCTAACAATAGCCAAATCATATTACAGTGAGCACTTGGGCAATGTGCTAGGGCCAAATACAACTATGACTTCCAACCCAAGGGGTCAAGGTGGGAAAAAAAGGAAAGGGAGAATGAGGCTTTTAAACACTGTTCACAGCCAGCTTTCCTAAGATGGCTATACATTTTATCCTGCCAGAAATAAAATCTCTATAGGAAAGGCTGATGAGCTGTGTGACTCTAGTATGAGCTATTCAACTAAAATACCACACTGATATTTCAGATTCAAAGTTGGAGCACCTTGGCTCGGCTCCTATAGCTCAACCGGCTAAGGCGCCAGCCATGTACACCTAATGTGGCGGGTTCGAATCCCCAGCCCGGACTTGCCAAACAACAATGACGGCTGCAACCAAAAAATAGCCCAGCGTTGTGGCGGGCGCCTGTGGTCCCAGCTACTTGGGAGGCGGAGGCAAGAGACTCGCTTAAGCCCAGGAGTTGGAGGTTGCTGTGAGCTGTAATGCCACAGCACTCTACCCAGGGGGACAGCTTGAGGCTCTATCTCAAAAAAAAAAAAAAAAACCCAAAGTTGGAGCACCTTAATGCCTAGTCATGTGGATTAGTACAGTAATTTGTGAAGATCTTTGAAGCAATGGAAACTCTTTACAGTGAACTCTTAGGCAAAACCAAATTTGGAAAACATAAATAATGCAAGTGCTTTGGTTCAAATAGTTCCTGTCAAAACAAAAATTCTCAACTGAGAGCACAGTGTGAAAACAAGTGGGCTAGGGGCTAGAAGAAAATGGAAGAAAAGAAAAATCTGAACCTAAGACCCACATTTGCTTAAACTGTTATATATGCTGAGAAAGTTAAGTGGCTGTGTGGCTCAGTGCCCGTAACCCAGTGAGTAGGGAGCCTGCCACATACACCAAGGCTGGTGGGTTCCAGTCCGGCCTGGGACAATTATTTAACGATGACAACTGCAACCGAAAAATAGCTGGGTGTTGTGGCAGGCACCTGTGGTCCTAGGTACTTGGGAGGTTGAGGCAAGAGAATCACTTAAGCCCAAGAGTTTGAGGTTGCTGTGACACCACAGTACTCTACCCAGAGCAACATAGTGAAATTCTGTCTCAAATAAGAAAGAAAAAGAAAGCTTAGTGGCTGTGGGTTTTGTTTTTCTGTTGAGACAGAATCTCACTATGTTGCCCTCAGTAGAGTGCCATGGAGTCACAGCTCACAGCAACCTCAAACTCTTGGGCATTAAGTGATTCTCTTGCCTCATCCTCCCAAGCAGCTGGGACCATAGACACCCACCACAAAGCCTAGCTATTTTTTGGTTGTAGTTGTCATTGTTGTTTGGCAGCCCTGGGCTGGGTTTGAACCTGCCAGCCCCTCTATATATGGCTGGCACCCTAGCTGCTGAGCTACAGGCACCAAGCCAGTGGCTGTGGTTTTTTAAATGCAATTGTGCTTAAGCCTGGAGTGGTTAAAAGGAATAATACCACACCTAATAGGTCTGTGGAGAAGGAAAAACAAAATATCAAAATGTTGGCCTGGGTGCAGGGGCTAACACCTATAATCCTAGCACTCCAGGAGGCCGAGGCAGGTGGACTGTCTGAGCTCACAGGTTCAAGACCAGCCTGAGCAAGAGTGAGACCCTATCTCTAAAAATAGCCGGGGGTTGGGGTGGGTGCTTGTAGTCCCAGTTACTTGAGAGGCTGAGGCCAGAGAATTGCTTGAGCCCAAGAACTGGAGGTTGCTGTGAGCTATGCACTATGCACAGCTATGCACAGCACTCTACCAAGGGTGACAAAGTAAGACTCTGTCTCAAAAAAAATCATCAAAATGTCTCTGGGACATTTGTTGCCCTAGTGGTTATTTTAACATCAAAACTACTAGCATTTATTGTTAAAACTGTGGTTAATAAATTCAGAGGCTCTGACATAAGGGCTAGAGTGTATCACAAGCTCAGTATGAGAGCCCAATAGTCAATCATCAAGATCCAGTGCAGCAGGAGTTGGCAAATTTTCTCTGTAAAGGGTCAGACAGTAAAAATTTTAGGCTTTGCAGACCATATGGAGCTTTGTCACAACCACTCAACTTGTAGAACAGAAGCAACCAACAGATACCACATAAAGGAAGACATATGACTATTCCCATAAAATTTCACAAAAACAAGTGAAACTATCTAGCTTCACGGCTACAGTTTGCCAATCCCCGATCTAACTAATGGCCAAGTTCCAAATCAATAGCATACTTTCTCTAGATCCCTTTACCTTTCAAATAAGCCCAGTAAAAAACCTGAACCACTTTCCTTTATAAAAGATGAATGGCAGTAGGAAGAAAATAACAAGCAGACAATAAAAAAAGCATGTTGAAAAGCTCACCTACTCTTCCTCAACTTCACTGCTCCACCTATGACATCAACTAGAATTTAGCCTATAATCCTGACCTCCATGGTGCTAACAAAAGTCCGACTTTGTGCTACACAACTATATGCACTGGAAGGAGACATCTCTAGTTTAAAAGTTGGCTCAGCATTGGTCAAATAAGCCAGGTGGCAGCTATAATCTATTAGAAACTTGATATTCTACCTTCACATCAGCTCTAGACCCAGTACTGGCCAGTATTGGCCCTGAAAAAAGGCCAGTGGCAGCAATGGCCCTGAAAAAAGGAAGAAAAAGAATGGAAGGAAAGAGAAGAACATAACAGAAGGAAGGCAACCCTAATCCTAGTTGGTTTGAACTAAAACCAGGAAACTTCCACCTTCCCCCAAACTCCCTTGTCCCCACCACCAATGGGATCTTTTTCTTCTCCTCTATTAACAGCATCTCCTAGGTTCTGCCCATATTTATAGACTTCCAGAATTCCAAACCACTTGACTTCTTACAAGTATGGCTCTGGGTTGGATGTGGTAGCTCACCATCTATAATCCTAGCTCTTTGAGAGGCTGAGACAAGAGGATTGCTTGAGCCCAGGAGTTTGAGAGTAGCCTAGGCAACACAAGGGCTGGTTTCTCTAAAAAAAATTTTTTTTAATTAGCCAGGCAAGTAGCATATGCCTACATTTAGTACCAGCTACTTGGGAGGCTAAAGTAAGAGGACAGCTTAAGTCCAGGAGCTAGAGATTACAATGAGCTATGAGCTATGATGGTGCCACTGCCCTCTAGCCCAGCCAACAGAGTGAAACCCTGTCTTTTTCTTTTTGAAACAGAGTCTCACTTTGTTGCCCTAAGTAGAGTACGGTGGTGTCTTAGCTCACACCAACCTTAGAGTCTTGGTCTCAAGTGATCCCCTTGCCTCAAGACTCCCAAGTAGCTGGGACTACAGGCACCTACCGTTAACACCCAGTTATTTTTAGAGACAGGGTCTCACTCTTGCACAGGCTGGTCTTGAACTCGTGAGCTCAAGCAATCTACCCAACCTCAGTCTCTCAGAGTGTTAGAATTACAGGCATGAGTCACCATGCCCGGCCTGAAACCTTGTCTTTAAAAAAAAAAAAAAAAAGAAAGAAAGAAAGTACAACTAGCTCTTTACTCATCTTCTGAAAATAATCAGATAAAATTTCGAAGAGCAAAAGTACCAGATTTTTACCAAGATGTTTCTTGTGCAGTTTCCTCTACTAAAATCCAGGTCTCCACTCTATCTGGCAGGGACAAGAAGAACCTCAGGCTGACAGTAAAATTAGCTTCACCTTCATTTTGGCCCCTTACCATTAGCTAAGTCTGTTTTGCCATCTGTGCTGCTCCCTTTGCTGGACATCTTGAATGATGTTTGTTGTAGCCAGCCTGAATTTGGGAGAGGAAGAAAATAAAACAATTAGGAAACAACCTAGGAAAGATGACAAAAGAGATAAGGAGATATAACAGTGTACAGAATTTTTCATTTTTATAAAAATGATTTCTGTGTGTGTGCTTAACAGGGCTTGTCAGCTGCTAAAAAGCACATCAGGATTTTTTTTCCCCAGTCTAAATTCCATAAAGGAAAAAACTGGGGTGGGTCAATTACCATCTCTTTACCCTACTCACTGAGTAACTAGCAGCGGCTTTTCAGATGGGAAAGTTGGAATGGAAATAAAACCTGGGATAGTAGACACAAAATGCTGCATACTGCCAACAAAGAGCCTCAATGCAAT
This sequence comes from Otolemur garnettii, assembly GCF_000181295.1. NCBI lineage: Eukaryota > Metazoa > Chordata > Mammalia > Primates > Galagidae > Otolemur > Otolemur garnettii. Next base: position 659,244 of record NW_003852486.1, on the reverse strand, counting down.
ACAAACAGCTAGCTTTTGCACTGCCCTTCCCAGTGTGTCTTCTGTACAATGACTATGTAAACAGTCATGTGCATCTACAAACTCTGTAAAATACTTGTCTTCACAACAAAATGAGGTGGCTCAGATTCTAAGTATCATTTTACATTAAATCAACAGAAGAAATCATTCTCTTGGGGTAAAAGCTTAGGCTTTATGTTCACTGAGATGCCTAGCTTCAAACTTATTATAGGCACAGACACTAATTAAGGATTATAAGAAGCAGAGCTGGAATTAGAACTCAGGAGCCCTAAGAACCTTAAAGCTGTTGCTTTTCTCTGAGGACTAACAGTCACAAGGGACAAAAGGGGGAGGGGCAACATTTCCATTAAACCATCTCAGCCCATTTCATATAATAGCAAATATTTTTTCACCTAATTTACCAACTTCCACCAGACTTATCTTTTCCTAACTAGGAAAGCAGGGTATCTACTAGCTTATTCTCTTTCATGCTGCTGTAACACATTTTTTTTTTCAGGGCCTCACTGCCACCTCCAGTAAATTCCAAAGAGCAAAGAATAATATTATTCAGACTAGAATTTTGTTAAGCCCTTTCAATGCCTTGGACAAAAGGCACTGGTAAAAGACAAAGTATAATTATGATCCCAGTCCTTGTACCCAGGCACACTGGCCTCTAATCTTTCAACAGCCCTTTCATTCCTGTAACAATTATCCCAGAAGCAGCCCCATCTTTATCCTTACCCCCTACTCTTCTCTACAGAAATTCAAGCTGCTTCATAAAAAATGTCCGCTGCCAAGAGACAGCTGCCCAAAGATTGTTCACATTAGGCTAAGGCAGGAAAGTAGAAATACTGCATGAACAAGGCTCAGGTTGAATTTGTAGAAAAGATACATGGAAAGGTGATGATGAACACAATGCTAACAAAAAAACAACCACGTAAAGCAGCCACATAAAGAAAAATTGGTGAAGAGCTAGATGCAAAGCATGCTGTTTTCCTCCTCTTACGTTGGTGTATACATTTTTGTACAGCATTCCTTACACCACACTTATTTTTCCCTCTCAAAAGTCTTTTTATGGCTCAGCGCCTATAGCACAGTGGTTAACAGTGCCAGCCAGATAAGCCAAGAGTGGCAGGCTCGAACCCAGGGCCAGCTAAACAACAATGACAACTGCAATAAAAAATAGCTGAGCGGGCTCAGCACCTGTAGCAGAGGTTACAGCAATAGCCACATACCCTCAGGCTGGTGAGTTCAAGCCTGGCCCGGGCCAGCTAAACAACAAATGACAACTGGAACAGAAAATTGCCAAGCATTGTGGCAGGCACCTGTAGTCCCAGCTACTTGGGAGGCTGAGATAAGAGAATCATTTAAGCCCTAGAGTTTGAGGTTGCTGTGAGCTGTGATGCCACTGCACTATACCAGGGGCGAAAGAGTGAGATTCTAAAATAAAACAAACAAAAAAACCCGTGTTTATATTCTTTAGCATCTCAGCAATATCTTCTCCCCTATCTAGAGTTTAAAATTAATCACATTAATTGCAAAAGTCCTACGAGTAGGGAAAACAATTGCACTACTTTGTTAAGATTAAAAACTAAAGTCAGGGCAGCGCCTGTGGCTCAGTGGATAGGGCACTGACCCCATATACTGAGGGTGGCGGGTTCAAACCCAGCCCTGGCCAAACTGCAACAAAAAATAGCCAGGCATTGTGGTGGGCACCTGTAGTCCCAGCTACTCTGGAGGCTGAGGCAAGAGAATCGCCTAAGCCCAGGCGTTGGAGGTTGCTGTGAGCTGCATGATGCCATGGCACTCTACCAAGGGCAATAAAGTGAGACTCTGTCTCTAAAACAAAATAAATAAATAAAAACTAAAGTCCTAAGCGGGCCAGTGTATCATGGTCAACTGAAAGCAGATCTGGTGTTTTCTCATCTCTAGAATCAACACTGTCTAGGGTACCATGACTACACCCCACTATGCACCCCATCTATTCTCAGAACACTTTCTCAAAACTAAGCCTACAGGAGGCTAGACTACCTGAACTACAAACTTATAACTGCTCTAGAAACCACACGTACTTTCTCAGCCTCCTTGACCAGGAGGAACCAAAACCTACACTTCCTTCCACTCAGCTCTAAGAGGGATAAAGGAAGCCCATACCCATATACTAATAACAGAGGGATAAAGGAAGCCCATACCCATATACTGCAGAGTAGTCTTTAGGAAAAATTAGGTTAAGGGTCTTCCAAGAAGTGATTGTCTCTTTGAGGAAAACAGTTGATATAATTTATTGCTAAATTCAGAAGCAGAGAAAACTCTGTGGACAATTATGTCAACCCTGTTTAATCACTGAGTTGACAGGTAGATAAGCATCTAAAGGTCACATTTTTGAAGCCAGAGTTTAGCAGAATCACTAGGCTTCTGACATCACTAAGCCATTAACATACTTTGTACTCTTGGATGAGCTTCTTAATCTTCTCTGGAATTCATTTCTCCATTCATTTTCATACTTTGTCTATAAAGTACAAATTCCAGAGATGACAGAATTAAATATTAAAATTTCTACAGTAAGGTACTGTAACAGTAGTCTCAAAACTTTGATTATAAACTTGTCAATTTTGAGCACAAACTTCCAATATGTGTGTACGTACACAGACACACAGTCAATTCACATTAAATATTTAGCTTAATTTTTTCAGGAAAAAACAAATAGATATTTCAACAATCTTTTTCATTATTTCTTTTTCTATATATCACTAGGTCACCATGCAAACCTATTGGGAGTGCATAAATTTCTACTCTGGGTGACTAATTCTTTTTTTTTTTTTTTTTGAGATGGAGCCTCAAGCTGTCACCCTGGCATCACAGCTCATAGCAACCTCCAACTCCTGGGCTCAAGTGAGTCTCCTGCCTCTGCCTCCCAAGTAGCTGAGACTACAGGTGCCCACTACAGTGCCTGGCTATTTTTTGTTGCAACCATCATTGTTGTTTGGTGGGCCCAGGCTGGATTTGAACCCACTAGCTCAGGTGTATGTGGCTGATGCCTTAGCCACTTAAGCCACAGGCACCAAGTCTGGGTGACTAATTCTTTAGGAAGTCAAAAAATGACAACAATAAAATACAATTACTTTGGGTGATGACTTGCTATGCTTACAATATAAATGTCAATCAAAATAAAGAAACTTAAAACCACTTCAAATCTAGGGCAGCCCTGCTATGAACTGAATTGTGTACCATAAGCTGAAGCTGTAACTCCCAAGCTGAAGGTATTTAGAGATGCCATCTTTACAAGGTAAGTTTTAGATGAGGCCATCAGGGTGAAGCCTTCATGATGGAAATTAGTGACCTTAAAAGAGACACCAGAGCATGTGGACACATACTCTTATTCTTCAGCACTCTTTTCCATTTCCCCCAGCCCTCACCAGTAAGGATGTAGCAAGAAGGTAACTAGATACAAGCCAGGAAGAGAGCCTTTACCAGAAATTCACCATGCTGGCACCTTGATCTTAAGACTTCTAGCCTCCAGAACTGAGAAAATAAATTTCAGTTATTCACCCTGTCTATACAATTTTGTTATAACAGCTAAGCTAAGATACCGCCCAAATTAAAGCAAAAAGAAATGCTATGACTATGACTTAGGCCAGGCATAGGAGCCACTTTAGAATCTTTTCCATCACCAAAAAGTATACTCTTTATAATCTGATGTTAAGAACCATATTTGATCCAAATCCAAACTAACTTCTTTATTCTTCAATGCACTACATTCCCCAAAAATTTAGTTTTACTTTAACTTTCCCGTAAAATCCAGTCCAGGGTAAATTATGCTGAACTTGGAAGAGCTGTTGAAGCTCACTGACCCAGGTAGCTGGAGGAGTTTAATTAGATTAACTCTACTGCCTGTGCTCTAAAAATAACCATAACCCCTGCTAAACTGAAGGTTAAAGAGTAAACTATTGGAGGATGGGGAAAAAAGACCCAGGTGTCATTTTAATTCCACTAGGAAATTCCAGTGACCTAGATTTTCTTGTTTTAATAAGAGAGGAATTAGCTCACTGGATAAAAGTATTTTGCAAGAGAGACACCAAGCATCCCTTGTTTAAAAACACTGGAGCTGTTTTTCCCCTCAATACTGGTAAGAATCTGTAAAAAGATCATGTATACAGATTATGTATTCTCTATGTGAAGTGCTCACTAAAAGCATACTGAATTTCAGATTTTTGAATATTTGCATTATTCGGGTTATGTATCCCAATTACAAAAAATGTGAAATCCTCCAATGGGCATTTCCTTTGAGCATGATGTTGGTCCTAACCAAGTTTCAGGTTTCAGAGCATTTTCAATTTCAGATATGGAATGCTCAACCTGTGCTAGAATAATTAAATAATTGAACATTCAACTGCAACAAAACAAAACAAAATCCAAAACCTTCAAACCATATGAATATACAAAATCTAACTCAAAACGGATCATAGGCCTAAATGTAAAAGTTAAAACAATTACAACTTCCAGGACGGTGCCTGTGGTTCAGTGGGTAGGGTGTTGGCCCCATATACCAAGGGTGGCAGGTTCAAACCCAGACCTGGTCAAACTGCAACAACAAAAAAAATAGCTGGACCTTGTAGCGGGCACCTGTAGTCCCAGCTACTTGGGAGGCTGAGGCAAGGAGAAATGGCTAAACCTAAGAGGTGACGCCACAGCACTACTGAGGGCTATAAAGTGAGACCCTGTCTCTAAAAAAAGAAAAAAACAATACAACTTCCAGGAGAAAACAAAAGAAATAATCTCTGTGACTTCTGATTAGGCAACTGTTTCTTAAGACAGGGCACAAAAAGCATAAATAAAATTAGTAAACTGGATTTATCAAAATTAAAATCTCTTATAGACACTGTCAAGACAGTGAAAAGACAAGTGATAGATTAGAAGTATCTGCAAAACACATTTTTGATAAAGAATCGTAACTAGAATGTATTCAAAAACTATCAGAACTACATAATAACCACCTGAAAAAATCCCCAGTGTTGTTAATAATTAGAAAAATATGGCTCGGTGCCTATAGCTCAAGCGGCTAAGGTGCCAACCACAAACACCAGAGCTGGCGGGTTCAAGTCCAGCCCGGGCCTGCGAAACAATAATGATAACTACAACCAAAAAATAGCCAGGCACTGTGGCAGGCACCTTTAGCCCCAGCTACTTTGGAGGCCAAGACAAGAGAATCATTTAAGCCCAGGAGTTGGAGGTTGCTATGAGCTGTGACGCCATGGCACTCTACCCAGGGCAACAACTTGAGGCTCTATATCCAAAAAGAAAAAGAAAAGAAAGAAAGAAAGAAAAATATAAATTAACCATAATGAGAATATAGGAAACACATATAAAAATGGTCAAAATTTTTTAAATAATAGGCTCAGTGCCGGTAGCTCAGCGGCCAGGGTGCCAGCCACATACACAGGGTTGGCAGGTTCAAACCTGGCCCAGGCCCACCAAACAACAATAACAACTACAATGAAAAAATAGCTGGGTACTGTGATGGGCGCCTATAGTCCCAGGTATTTGGGAGGCTAAGGCAAGAGAATCACTTAAGCCCAGGAGTTAGAGGTTTCACTGAGCTGTGATGCCACAGCACTCTACCAAGGGCAAAAAAGTAAGACTCTGCCTCAAAAAACAAATAAATAAATAAAAATTAAAATAAGGCTCGGCGCCTATGGCTCAACCGGCTAAGGTGCCAGCCACATACACCTGAGCTGGCGGGTTCGAATCCAACCCAGACCCGCCAAACAACGACAGCTGCAACCAAAAAACAGCCGGGCGTTGTGGCGGGTGCCTGTTGCCCCAGCTACTTGGTAGGCAGAGGCAGGAGAATCGCTTGAGCCCAGAGTTGGAGATTGCTGTGAGCTGTGATGCCATAGCTCTCTACCCAAGGCAACGGCCTGAGGCTCTGTCTCAAATAATAATAATAATAATACTCATGAAAACTTACCTTATCAGATACTAATAAGAAGTAGAGAAACTAGAATTCTCATGTATTGCTAGTGGAAGTTCAAAACAGTACACTTTGGAAAATGGTTTGACATTTTCTTATTAAACATATACTTACCATACAACCCAGGAATCCCATTTCCCAAGAAAAGGGAAATATATCTCCACAAAAGTTAAAACACCCCATGGGTGAATATTTTAGTAGTTTTATTTAGATAAAAGAAAACTGGAAACAAATGTTCTTCAGCTGAGTCACAAATAAACAAATTGTGGTATGCCCACACCATGGAATATTACTGGGTAATAAAAAGGAATACTACTCATCCAATTGGCAACATGAACACATCTCAAATACGTTAGGGTAAATGCAAGAATCCAGACCCAAACAGATATGTGATATGTGATTCCTTTTAAGGTATTTTCTGGAAAAGGTAAAACTACAGAAATAGACAGTAGATAAGTAATTGCCAGGAACTGAGGGTAAGGGGCTGAAACTGATTATAAAAAAGCCATCAGAAAACTTCTAGAATGATGGAAGTTTCTATGCTTCAATCATGGTTGTGTTACATGACTTTGTGTGTAAGAATTCAAATAATGGGTCAACTAAAAAAAAGTATAAATTTTTCTGTATTGCAAATTATACCTCAATAAATGTGGCCTAAAAAATAAGATAGCGGGAGAAGAGCAATGGGGGGAAAAAAGGAAATCATGCAAATTGTTAAATGACAGATAATATCCAGTTATTAAAAATGCTAAATCCTTAAGGCTGTGATTAATAGAAGTTGACTAAAGTGGTCAATATATCACCCCAAATGAGAGTAAAATGTTGGTTCTTCTCACTTGAAAATGGAAGTGCTATAAGGATTTCTGCAGTAACCAAAGCTGGCTGTGTGATTTACCAGCAACCATACTAATGGCAAGATGAATTCTAAATGCATAAATCCTATTGTCTTGGTGATAACTAAGACTATAGGAAGCTTAAAGTAGTTCAGAGTAGTTCTAGCAGTTGTACTAGTAATTTGTATGTTTATGCTTTTTATGTTTCACATTTCTCTCAAATTCATTTTAAATCCTTTGGCGTCTAGGATCTATGAACATGTTCTGACAATTTTACTGTACCTTGAGACCAATAGAAACATCTATAAAATGTACTGTCCTTGATCCTTTTACTAAGATCCAAACTCAATCTCTGTCAATTTTCAGGACTTACATAATCTCGGCATTCTCTCAGGCCAGTCTCATTCTGCTACTCAAGTGCCTAACTTTCCTACATAAACACTCACATTTAAATGAGGCAGGTTTTAGAATTTCCTCTGAAACTGAAAGGTGATGGTAAAAAATACTTCAATTATTAGTTAAGACAAGAGAGCCACACAGTCCCTGTTTCCTCTGGGGAGGACAGATGTCCCATACCACTCATAATTGAGCAGCTGTTCAGGGCTGATCTCCATCCAAAGTACAAATTTGCTTTTCTAGGACCCACAGTCCATCTGGTATCAACTAGCTCTACTCTCCCCACCCACAATTTTGGTTTTCAAGCTGAAATGACTCATTTTAAATTCATTCTCCTTACCTTAGTATTTTTCTACTTCAGAATACTTCTCCAAGCCAGCTTTCCTGACTACTTGCTGCCAGCCACACTCCGATAAATGTAGTAAAGCACTTATTAAGCAGACAGAGAACTTCAGGCACTGAAAATCAAAGAATGACCCCACAGGCACTGACATTCCTACTATATAAAACATACTTATGGTGGGGAGGACTTTAGTTCTGGGCTACTTTCTATTAAAGTAATTGGAGGGGCTGTATATTTGATACTGTTTCTTCTGGTAGGCTGGATACAGGATAAAGAAACTCTGAATGTTTCTGGATCAGGGAAATTAATCTCTATTTCTACTGTGCAGAGGATTTGACAACACAGAGCAAACCAACCATACAGCAGCTCTAGGCTGCCCATTATTATACAAATTAAAGGCTTCTGGCACCACCCAGTGGCCTAACTGTACACACACATGCTGGTTTGAAACAATGTACCAGACAATACAGAAGCAGGAAAACTAAGTATAGAAGTATGATGCAAGAGATACAAGTATCAGTATCATTAAATATAAATGCATAAACAGAATGCTACTGTAGACATTCCATAGCACCAGAATGAGAAAAGACATAGAAGCTAAAATCTGACATGTCAGGCTCAGCGCAATGGCTCACACCAGTAATCCTACCACTCTGGGAGGCTAAGGCCAGTAGATTGCTTGAGCTCAGGAGTTCGACACCAGCCTCATCAAGAATGAGGCCCCATCTCTACGAAAAAAGAAAAACATGGCAGGTGCCTGTAGTCCCAGCTACTTGGGAGGCTGAGGCAAAAGGATCTCTTAAGCCCAAGAGTTGGAGGGTGTTGTGAGCTATGCCACAGCACTCTGCCCAGAATGACAGAATGAGACTCTGTCTCGGGTGTGGTAGGGGAGTAATGTGTCAAAAAAAGTAAATGTGGGCTCGGCGCCTATAGCTCAACCGGCTAAGGCGCCAGCCACATACACCTAAGGTGGCGGGTTCGAATCCCCAGCC
>NW_003852486.1:647606-650552 GCF_000181295.1 Otolemur garnettii | reverse complement strand
TTGGAGGTTGCTGTGAGCTGTAATGCCACGGCACTCTACCCAGGGGGACAGCTTGAGGCTCTGTCTCAAAAAAAAAAAAAAAAAAAAAGTAAATGTGTAAGTCTAGTTTGGCTACACAGTCAGGTATAAGTGACTAGTTAAGAAGCATGACAGAAGGAATTAAAACAGGTCAACATGAGAATCACTGTAGAAGTAGATAAAGCATTTGGCTTAATACCCAGTTAAAAAGCTGAAAGAGTCAAAAAGACAAGTTTTGAGTCTAGCACTCAGAGAAAATCAAATGCTACAAATGAGAAGCTATATATGGTACAAAAGATGAATTTGGTTTTAGAATATGTTTAAAATCTAGATTGATATGTTAGGTGAGAAACCAACATAAGTCTTGGACTTAAATAAATTAGGGCCAGAAATACAAGAAGAGAAACTTTATAGCAAACAAACCAGTAGCTAAGAAGCTCTGCAGGAGCGGCGCCTGTGGCTCAGTGAGTAGGGTGGCAAGTTCAAACTTGACCCCAGCCAAACTGCAATAAAAAGTGACTACAGTTTTCAAAAAAAAAAAAAAAAAAAATCATTAACCTAAATTTAAAAAAGAAAAATTCATTAACCCACCAATTTATCAAAACCTGAGATCCATGTCTAAATAATGAAAAAATGTTTTTACTCCCACTGTCATTTGAATACCTTACATATGCTTTTTTTTTTTTTTTGAGACTGAGTCTCACTTTATCATACTCGGTAGAGTGCCGTGGCACCATAGCTCAGAGCAACCTCAAACTCTTGGGCTCTAGCAATTCTCTCACCTCAGCCTCCCAAGTAGCTGAGACTACAGGTGCCAGCCACGATGCCCAGCTATTTTTAGAGAATGGGGTCTCACTCTTGCTCAAGCTGGTCTTGAACTGTGAACTCAGGCAATCTACCCACCTTGGTCTCCCAGAGTGCTAGAATTAAAGGCATTGAGCCACTGTGCCTAGCCTACATATACTTTTTTTAAGAAACATTTAATTCTACCTGTCAGCTCATCTGCTTCATCATTTGGCTTTGAAGAGCCCCAGTTTTTAAATGTAGCATATAGTATAAGAGAAAAGAGCACTGGTGTCAAACAGACTGGGGTTTGAATTCTACTTCTACCACCTACTTTTGAATTTGTTTCTTTTTTTGTAAAATGGGATACTACAATTACCCTGTAGGAGTTGGGAGCCTGTCTCTATATAGGAGTCACTTATGTATTATTTTTCTAGTCATATCAGACTATAATTCCTAATAAGCCTGGGCTTTTTTACCACTCAGCAATGATCCTCCATTGTATACAACGTAGGACAGAGTTCCAAGTTTATGAACTCTGTTACCCACTCTCACTGGTCTTTTAAAGAATTCAGAAAACTCTGTTAATGTCTTCTTTTAAACATTCATGTTCCACAACTGCGGTCATCTACCCAGGAACCCACAATATAAACCTCTTTAAGTTCTCCCTCTTAAAGGTTCTGAAGATATCCAAGATGTAAGACAGCAAAGCAGTTACCACAGATGAGGATGAAGTCCTCCATCAATCAAACTATAAATAAGGAACTTCATTTCTTCTTTGGATTAATGTCTTCTCTCTCCGTTGCTAATACCAAATGCCAGTTTACAGTTTACTGGCTTTAATTCTAACAACAGTATTTCAGAGTATGTTAGGAATAGCACTCTAACCCTTAAGTGCTGATCTCTAGTAGCAGACCTCAAAAACTTTGCATAGTAATAACTGAGCCCATTTATCTCAATTTAATTCTAAAGGAAATATTTTTCCCATTGTGATTCTACAATTGCGGAAAAAGGATTTTCCTTTACAACAGAATTCAGTTCCCATAACCAGTTCCTGTCGTTCACATTTCAAATTTCAAAGTTTTCTTAAATCACTGAAAAGGACACCAGAGAAATGAAAGGATGCTACTCCAAAGGTACAACTTACAATCAAACAATGAAGAGGCTTAAAACATCAAGAAGTGCCCTGTTACCTTCATTAGGTTAGAGAGCAGTCTAATACTGGGTCCTAAGCAAGAACAAAACATACTTGATAATGCAGCAATGACGAAAGTACACTAGAGGAATATAGTTTTTTGCTACTACTAGAGGTAAATCTTATAGTAGCTTTCCAGATGGCTAAGGAAAAACAAACCAAAAAATGAAGTATGGATGTTTCACATTAGAACTTGGCCATACCTCCTTATACGGACTCCTTAAGAGGATAAAAGCAAATATCTAACTTCTCAAATACAATGATAAAAATTTTTGCAGTGGCCCAATCCATTTGACATACCACATTTCATTGTTAAGATGCCATCACTCTCCAATGCCCCACTGGCAAACTCAGTACATTAATTTAAATAATCTATGTCATAACACATTTCTGGAGTAAGGTAGTATTTGAGAAATTGGGCTTCTAGCCCAGAAACTATGTCCTGCAGAGGTAGAGATAAAACATTGCTATAAAAAGTGACTAATTTGGCAGGGTGTGGTGGCTCACGCCTGTAATCTCAGAACTCTGAGAGGCAGAGGCAGGTGGATGAGCTTAGGAGTTCAAGACCAGCCTGAGCAAGAGTGAGACCACATCTCTACTAAAAACAGAAAAAACCAGCAGGCACTGTGGTGAGTGCCTATAGTCCCAGCTACTTGGGAGGTTGAAGCAAGAGGATCACTTAAGCCCCAGAGTTTGAGGTTGCTGCAAGCTATCATGCCACAGCACTCTACCCATGGTGACGGAACTCTGTCTCAGAAAAAAAAAAAAGAGTGACTAATTCATAAAATTCATCACACATTAGTTTTTGTTTGTTTGTTTTTTGAGACAGAGTCTCACTCTGTTGCCCTCAGCAAATTGCCATGGCATCACAGCTCACGGCAACCTACAACTCTTGGGCTTAAGTGGTTCTCTTACCTCAGCCTCCTGAGTAGCTGGGACTACAGGTGCCC
>NW_003852486.1:625338-646261 GCF_000181295.1 Otolemur garnettii | reverse complement strand
AAAAAAAAAACTTCATTATTATTATAATCTAAAATTCGCTGGCATTTGGTTGTTTGTTATGAGACAGAAGTCTCACTATGCCACCCTTGGTAGAGTGCCATGGCATCACAGCTCAAAGCAACCTCAAACTCTTGGGCTTTCTCCTGCCACAGCCTCCTGAGTAGCTGGAACTACAGGCACCCTCCACAATGCCCCGCTGTTTTTTTGGTTGCAGTTGTCATTGTTGTTTAGCTGGTCTGGGCTAGGCTGAAACTCATAAGCCTCGGTGTATGTGGCTGGAGCCCTACTCACTGAGCTACGGGCGCCAAGCCTGGCATTTGGTTTTAAAATGAAGATACACAACCTCCATGCCTGTTGCTCATTCAATTAACTCAGTTACCTGGGTTAGAAATGAGTGAGGGTAAACAACAGATCATCTTGGCTCACTGATAATCTGCTTTGGGAAAAAAAAAAAAACAACTCAAGAAACTTAAAAACTAATTCTAACACCAATGTTATGCAAGGAAAAGTTCTGTTTAGATACCTCTTTTCACTTTTTTTTTTTGCAATTTTTGGCCAAGGCTGGGTTTGAACCTACCATCTCCAGCATATGGGGCCAGCACCCTACCCCTTTGAGCCACAGGCGCCACCCTTTTTTTTTTTTTTTTTTTTTTTTTGAGACAGAGTCTCAAGCTGTTGCCCTAGGTAGAGTGCCATGACGTCACAGCTCACAGCAACCTCAAACTCCTAGGCTTAAGCGATTCTCTTGCTTCAGCCTCCCAAGTAGCTGGGACCTGTTACAGGTACCTGCCACAACACCTGGCTTTTGTTGTTGTTGTTGTCATTGTTTAGCTGGCCCAGGCTGGGTTTGAACCTGCCAGCCTCAGTGTATATGGCCAGCGCCCTACCCACTGAACTATGGGCGCTGCCCATCTTTTTACTTTTATAACTGGACATTTCCTAAATATGTTAAGAATAATTTTTGTACAGTAGAAACAACCCAGTAATAACTCTATCTACTACAAGTGGAGGTTACCTAGTCACTTCATAATTGTAAAAGCCTGTAACTAACCTAATAGGATCAAGAACCTGGAGTATGAAACTCTAATATCTCAGTCTTCCATAATAGGGTATATTTCTCTACAGAATGTCTACTCCTAGAGTCCTTTGGCTTTTAAAATGCCAGTACTGTTTTTGTTGTTGAGACAGAGTCCTACCCTATGCCCTGCGCAGAATGCAACAGTGTCATAGCTCAATGCAACCTCAGACTTGGGCTGTGGGCATCCCTCTGCCTCAGCCTCTGGAAGCCATTGGGATTACAGGTGCCTGCTGCAATGCCCGGCTGGGTTTTTCCATTATTTTTAGGAGTCGGGGTCTCACTGTCGCTCAGGCAAGTCTTGAACTCCTGAGCTCATGCAATTCTGCTTCCTCAGCCTCCCACGGTGCCAAGATTACCAGCATAAGCCACTGTGCCTGGATGCCAGTACTGTTTTAAACTAGCAACAAAAAGGCTCTCTCTAAATACAAGTTTCTGTCTTAGGCTGGTCCTAATGAACCCTAAGAACCATGGCACTGGGACTGATTCTTATATATTTAATAGGCTGCATTATAAAATGCCTTCCCAAGTTGGTGATGGAAACTAAAAAGTCACAAGCATAACTAGCCTCCCACCCAAGCCATCCTAGGAAAATACTTCCTAATGAGATGTCACAATTCTTAGGTAACACTTAAAATCCTGAAATACAAAACTATCTTCACAAAGATAAAAATTTTAGAGCTGAGGTCCACAAACTAGGAATTATGATTCACTATATACACAGATATCACCTGGAATATAAAATGTGAAACCCTTCCTGAAGGTTAGGGGGAAGGAGATTCTTATGCAGCACTTAAAGAAATAAAGTTATTCTTCTTTCAACATTATTTCCTTTTTTCCTCCCACTCTTTGCCTCACCCTTCACGAATCCCCTGATATCATAAAAATACAAATGCAGTCTCAATCCACTTTACCCTTACCCCCACCCTCAAAATTCTTCATCTGGGCTGTCATATTATTAAGGTGGTTCACCTGTGGAGAAGAAAAAATTCTGCATTCCTAACTCCCTAGCCCTGATTCACTTCAGAAAGAAATGAGGCCTTTTCATGGTCTAGTTCTTTGATAATCTTGTGATCCAACAACTTGGAAAAAATGTATTCCCTCTATGACAAAAAAGAAGACATAATGGGTAGTTGCAGCAGAAGTGAAAAGCATAGTCACCAGCAGGGTGCAGTGGCTCACACCTGTAATCCTAGCATTCTGGGAGGCTGAAGCGATGGATTGCTTGAGCTCATAAATTCAAGACCAGCCTGAGCAAAAGACCCCTTCTCTATTAAAAATAGAAAAACTAAAACAAGAGAATCACTTGAGCCTGAATTGGAGGTTGCTATGAGCTATGATGCCATGGCACTTTACCCAGGGTGACAGCTTGAGACTCTGTCTCAAAAAAAAAAAAACCCAAAAAAGCATCATCAACTCAGGGCCTGCAGCAGGATGGTTATGGCGCCAGCCACATATACTGAGGCTACTGAGTTCGAGCCCAGCCCAGGCCAGGTAAACAACGATGACAACTGCAAAAAAAAATAGCCAGATGTGGTGGTGGGAGCCTGTAGTCCCAGCTACTTGGGAGGCTGAAGCAAGAGAATTGCTTAAGCCCAAGGGTTTGAGGTTGCTGTGAGCTGTGACGCCACAGCCCACTACTGAGGGGGACATAGTGAGACTGTCTCAAAAAGAAAAAAAAGGTACTGTCACAGAAAGGGAAGGAATCAATTACCACACTGTCAACTCTCACCAGGTGTGCTTAATAGAGAGCCCAAGAAGAAAGCAAAAACACACACAAAAAAATCCCTGATGTTTATTTTAAGAAGTATATATACATCAACATCTAATATGCCATCTGCCCTCTAGTCATGAACCCCACCAGATTGCCCTGAATCATGCTCAAAAGACAATCCTATGTGGGCACTTACAAAGCACACACCTAAGCTGACCAATTAAAAATGGATTTAAAAAATTAACCAGGAAAATGTGTTCTAAAGCAAAATGCTTTATTCAAAGCTATATCAATGATGTGCAAAGAAAAGAGAAAATATTTTTGAGTATCTACCATGTGCTAGGCATAATCTTAACAGCTTTATATAGGTTCCCTCATATAATCCTAACAATGAACCTGGGGGATAAACGGTACTACACCACTTTTAGAGTTGTGAAAATTAACTGTCACAATTAGTAACTTGCCTAGGATCACATGGCCAATAAACCTTAGTACAGAATTTAAAATCTGGTCTGTCCATCTCTGGAAACTACTTTTCTCTTTGTATTTTACTGAAATAGACCCGCCATCACCAGTTATTTTATTCCACAATGAGCATTTTTTAATCCAAGCATCAGAGGAATAAAATTCACTAACATCACTCAAACTTTTCCTTCTATAAATCATAAAGATATTAAGAATTGGCCAGGCCTACTTTCCAGAGCCACTTAGCTCTTCCATCACAACCTAGGAGCCTCTGTTCTCTGCTACCAGAAACCTAAAAGCCTTACAAAAACTGCATTTATAAGTCTATTCTAACTCCCTTTTTGGCACTGGTCCACACTGCTAAATGCACTGCATGATTCTTCTGCTAACCAAGAATTCTTCAGACTAGTTATAAAAGAGCAGCCACTATTTCACTTTTTTATCCAAAATTTCCGACTATGTCCTGAAAAGCTGGAATTCTGAGGCGGACTGGACTCAGAGACTATCTAAAGGTAGCATCACTTCCCAGCTTTTAGTCAGAAGCAGCTAAATAATCTCTCAATGGCAAGAGATGACACCTCAAAACCATGAGCAGTGAAGAGACCTGCTTTGACAAAAGGCTAAACCAAACTTAGGCAAACTAATCCCCACGTTTCAACAATGTGAAAAATGTGAACTACACAAGGGAAAACGAATAATGAGAAAAAGAGCAAAACACGGGGTGGAGAGCACACACTAACTTCTAGGCTTAAGTCAAGTCATTTGAAGACATATAGCAATAGTTAAGACAGAAAGACAATAAGCCCACAACCAAATAAATTTGTAAAAATAATTTAACCAGAGCTGGAACAAAGCCATGAACAATACCCAAACTCTTTGGGAAACTGTGGTAGGAATTTTATGACTTTAGTAGTCAGCACTTGAGCATTAGGTCTGGGTCTGTCTTGAACTCACGAATTTAAATGCCTTCAGCTCCCACTCACCTTTCCTCTTTTTATCACTGAAGTAAGGCCAGGCTGAGTTCCCGAGAAAATAGGTCTGTAGATTCACTGAAGGACTGAGAAAAATTAAAGTTTACATGACAAAGATATGTCTTCTACTAAACATAATAAAAATATTTATGAACACATTCACTAGTTTTAGACTTCCTCAAAACTATTTAAAACCGGAATAATTTTTCTAATTCTGATTACTCAGCAAATAACCCACATGTATAAGGAAATAAAATGAACCAACACTAGGATTAGAAGCCAGGCAAGTCATCTCCCAGCTCCAGTAAAACGTAAAAGTCATTTTAAAAGGAAAACCTGAAACTTTTCAACGCTAAACCATGACAAAACAACCACTCAACAAGAAGCGACAAAGCAAGGGGGGAAATCCCGGAGAGAACGTGATAGCGCTGCTGCAGGTTTGTTTACAGACTCCAGTAACAATCATATGAGTCAGAAATTCAAGCCACCAGATGCTTTCCAACTAACAGGGAACAAATGGGACCGTTCTGAGGTGTCCTTAGAGATATGGGAGTGGGGGAGGTAAATTAAGAAAATTATATTACAAAGCGTACAGGACCAGACGACAACTGACGCCGGGATTCTTGGACCTCGGCCTTTTGTACAAGGTGCTGGGCCTGAGAACTTGGGATGGGGGAGGGGGGACACACTGCGCGGTGGCCCAAAGGTGACGGGTAAACTCTGGGTGAACCATGTCCCTCAATCTAAGCGGAGAAATGAGAGAACACAAATAGGTCACCCGACGAAGACATCCCTGTGAACTGCTGTGCTGGCTCTTGGGGGCAACCCAGAGCTGACCTGAGGAAAGGGCAGCCAGTCCTCCCGGGAATAACTCGGATCAGGGGAAGAAGATAATCTGACTCCCAGAAGCTTAGGAAAGGGGTAAGGCCCATCCTGACGGGGAACCAGACAGGGAGAGGGGGGCAGGCCGAGCCGGAACGAGACACGGACCGGGTAGGTCAAAGGGGGGATGTCCGGCTGGGGCAGTTACAAGCACGGGAGCCGGCGAGGCTCAGCGGCCCGCTTCCCGTCTTGGGTCATCCTTCTGCCAGTGGCTGCTCCGACTGTTCCAGGCCCCGCCGCCCCGTCCACTGCCACCACCAACGCCGCCGCCATCTTACACTGGCCAGCGGCAGCCACCACCACCGCCTCCGCTCTCTGCGCTTGCGCCTGCGCTGCCACACTTTCCGGCCCCGTTTGCGACGATGTACTTGAGAAGACTGAGGGAAGAGGGGTCGCGCAGGCTCGCGGCTCGCAACCCGCCTCGGAGGACGCATAAGGGGCGGGGCTTAAGACCAACGGAAAACAGAGCGAGGGGCGCGTGCGCATTACCTAGGAGGCAAAGTGTGTGATAAATACGGGTTAGGGGCGGCGCAGAGTTGTTCAATGAAATAAACCTCATTTCAAAGAGCCTGGCAGGCAACTTGTTGTGCGACCGCCGGTTTTGCCGATTTTTTAACACTGGGAACGAGCAGTAATTGCCAGAAAATTTCTTCTGAAGCACCCCCTTTCCCTTTGAGGACTTCGTTTCCTTCAGTGGTTTCTTTATCACAGAGACTGCTTCCCGTGGGAGCCTCCGTTTACCCATTCCTAAAGTAGGGGCGCAGAAACGAGGTGCAGCTAAAGTGTTCAAGAGGCTTCCTCCAAAGAGGCAAGAATGGGTTAGATAAGGGTGACTTTTGTACACATTGCTTCCTCCTGACACTATTAGATCCGTGAAGGGCTGCTACCAGCTGCCAGGCTGGGGGATTTTTTTTTTCTTCTTTACCGAAAGCCAGGGTGCCAGAAGCTGACCCCCACTTACCTCGCCTATCGCTGCCATCCTTTCAAGTCATTGTACGTTACTTAAGACTACTGCAATAGACACTTAGCTGGCTTGTCTACTTCCATTATTGCCCTGTTTCAGTTAAACATAGGACAGTCAAAGTGACATTTAAACACTGAAGTCACATTATCCCCTCCTGCTCTCAAAACCTCTAATACCTTGTCACATAATATAAATCAAAATTATCACAATGACTTCTAAGGAAGGCCCTACATGATCTGGCACCTGTCTATTTCTCTGATTTCATCTCCTCCCACACTGCCTAGTCTGCCTTAGTCTCAGGTCCCAGCCCCAGGGCTTACTTCCTTTACTTTGAAGGTCCATCTATTAGATCGTTACTAAAAGATTGATTTCTCGGCCTACACCCGTGCTCTGTGGGTAGGGCACCGGCCACATACACCCCGGCCACATACACCCAGGCTGGCGAGTTCGAACCCGGCCCAGGCCAGCTAAACAACAATGACAACTGCAACAAAAAAACAGTTGGATGTTGTGCCAGGCACCTGCTGACCCAGCTACTTGTGAGGTTTAGGCAAGAGAATCGCTTAAGCTCAAGAGTTTGAGATTGCTGTGAGCTGTGTTGCCACTGCACTCTACCCAGGGCGACAGCTTGAGACTCTGTCTCAAAAAAAGATTGATTTCTCATGGGGTCTGGCCTGTGGCTCAGCCTATAATCCTAGCACTCTGGGAGGTGAAAGCGGGTGGATTACCTGAGCTCACAGGTTCCAGACTAGCCTGAGCCAGGGCAAGACCGAGTCTCTAAAAATGCCAAGGCGTTGTGGCCAGCGACAGTAGTCCCAGCTACTTGGGAGGCTCAGCCAAGAGAATCACTTGTGCCCAAGAGTTTGAGGTTGCTATGAGCCATGACGCCATGGCACTCTACCGAGGGTGACAAATTGAGACTGTCTCAAAAGATTGATTTCTCACCTTACTCAGGTTTCTCCTGAAATGCTATTCCAATGAAAATGGAATGCCACTCCACATCCTCCTCTACCTCCTTTACACTGCATTGTTTTTTTGCATAACTTTTTTTAACCTATACCATTTAGCCTACACTCATACATTTATAATCAAGCTATACAACTAGAAGTAAACTCTTCAGGGCAGAGAATACTGTCTTTTTCATCTTTGAAACCTCAACATGGAGAAGAGGACTATAGAATAGAGTAGCTATTTAATACCCAACCATCCTATTCATTTCTTTCATTTACTCTGTCAACAACTACTTATGGAATTCCTGCTACATAGGAGGTCCTGTTTTAGGTGCTGGGGCTGCAGCAGTGAATATAACAAATCAAAATTCTTGCATTCATAGATTTATTGGTACAAGGGTTAGGAGTGTGGAAAAGAGAAACACACAGTGTTCAGTTATGAAGAGTACGTCCTGTAAGGAAAAATAAAGCAGAAAACAGTGGATAGAAACTCATTACTAAAGAGGGTGGCAATGTATGCGGAGAGAAACACACAAATAATAAAAAGTTATGGCGATTACGGTAAAGGAAAATAAAGCAAGGTAAAACTGAGTTACCAGGATGGGTATGCTCTTTTACTATGTGGTTCAGGGAAGGTCTCTCTGATATGTTGACATTTGAATAAAGCTCTAAAGTAAGAGAGTAAGCTACATACACTTGGACTTGGAAGAAAGAGCAACACAAAGACCCTGACTCTTGAGTGTCCTTGGCAAAGAAGCCAGGGTGACAAAGGAACAGGTAGAAAATTAGGTTGGAGAAACAAGATGGGATCCAGATCACTTATGGACTTGTGGACCGAAGATAGGACTTTGAATTTTATCCTAAGAGTTCTGGGAACTGGTGAAGAGTTCTGAGCAAAATAAGTGGCATTATTTGACTTGTAATTGAAGATGTTCACTCTGTTGATTATTTGAGAACTGCCTGCAGGGAGACAAAATAGAAGCTGAAAGATCAGTTAGGAAACTATTGCAGAAGACTTGCAAGATTGGTGTTGCAATGGAAGTGGTAGAAAGTGGCTGGAATCAAAAAGATACTTTGAAAGCAAAGTAGAGGGCCAGGCACAGTGGCTCACCTGTAACCCCAGCACTTTGGGAGGCTGAAGTGGGAGGATCATTTACCGTCAGGAGTACAAGGCCAGCCTGGGCAACACAGCAAGGCCCAGTTTCAACTCACCAAAATAAAAATTAGCTAGGTGTGGTAGTACATCGATGCACTGCTAGCTACTTGGGAGGGTGAGGCAGGAGGGTTACTTGAGGCCAGGAGTTTGAGGCTGCAAGCTATGATGACATCAGTGCACTCTAGCTCTGGCAACAGAGCAAGTCTCTGTCTCAAAAAAAAAAAAAAAAAAGAGGTATAGAGGTGATTTGATTGAATGTTAGAAGCAAGATAAAGACAAGAATCAAAGATAAGATGTCTCAGGTAATTTACTTGAATAACTGGATAAATACTAGTGCCATATACTGAAATAGACCATGTGGGGAAACACAAGAAGGCTTTGGGGGGGGGGGGACATCCAGTTCTATTTCAGACAAGTTAAACTAGAGGTGCTCATTAGATTTCCAAATAGAGCTACTAAGTAAACTATTGGAAATATGAATCTGAAGTTCAAAGGAGGAAGGACAATAGGAGGTATAAATTAAGGAGTCATTAGGTTACAAATGGTATAGACAGCCATAGAATGGAGAAAACTCACTTAACATGGAAGAGAAAAGAAGCAGTTTAAAGACTGAGACCTCTAATCTTGAGGGAGTCCAACTAACAGAAGTCAGAGAGGAAGAATATCCAGCAAAAATGTTTAGTATATGTGCTGCTGAAGCAAGGAAAGCAAAATTTGTTAAAAAGGACTATCCTGGATATAGGAAAAATAAGAAAATGCAAGAGAGTAAAGGGCCTTATAAAACAAACCAAAAAAGGCCAGGTGCAGTGGCTCACGCCTGTAATCCCAGCACTCTGGGAGGCTGAGGCAGGTGGATTGCCTGACCTCCGGTGTTGGAGACCAGCCTGAGCAAGAATGAGACCCCATTTTTAAAAATAGTCAGGCATGGTGGCAGGCACCTGTAGTCCCAGCTACTTGGTAGGCTGAAGCAAGAGAATCACTTAAGCCCTAGAGTTTGAGGTTGCTGTGAGCTGTGATGCCATAACACTCTACCAAGGGGACAAAGTGAGGTTTTTATTTTTTTGAGACAGAGTCTCAAGCTGTCACCCTGGTTAGAGTGCCATGGCATCACAGCTCACAGCAACCTCAAACTCTCAGGCCTAAGCCATCCCTTGCCTCAGTCTCCCAAGTACCTAGGCCTACAGGCATCCACCACAATGCCCTGCTATTTTTGTTGTTGCAGTTGTCATTGTTGTTTTAGCTGGCTTGGGCTGGGTTCAAACCCGCCGACTTGGGTATATGTGGCCGGCACCCTACCCACTGAGCTACAGGTACCACCCCAAATGAGATTTTTGTCTAAAAAAAAAAAAAAAGTTTCAAGAAGGCACTACATATACATTGCATCATTCCTGTTCAAAAGATTGAGGGTAAGATGAATAAAAACTGGCCACTGGATTTGAACATGGAGGTTAAGACTGACAAGAGTGACTTTAGTGGAGCTTTGGGGATAAAAGTCTCCCCCTGAATGATTTGGTTTCTTTACTATTATGCAAGTACCATTGCCATTACCACTAAATCAAGTGCCATCGCCACTAAATTCCCCCTATCGTATTTAAGCTTTCCTATGGAATTTGAGTTGTGATGATTCTTATCCCTGTATATCTACCTCATGATCCTCAGTCCCACTGGTTTCTGTGACACTGTATTCCATGGTCCTTTTTCTTTCTCTCTGACCATTTACTTCACAAACTTCTCTTCCTTCAACATGTTCATCAAAGCGATTGTATCCATTCTCACATAATGATGACTTCCAAGTCTTTATTTCCAACCCAAGCTTCTCTTTCAAGCTTTTGTCTCACATACCTGATAGCCAATTACACTTTTTTTGTTTTTATAAGAGGCAGAGCTTTATTTCAGCTAGCAGAGCTTACCTCATAGAAGAATTAGAAACGGCCCTGCTCCCCGACTGGCTTGGTCTTTCCCTTTTTATCTCCAGTTAAAAAGTTCCACCCCACAACTACCTTTCTCAGTGGTCAGTTTGAATAAAGCGGGAGATGCTATTCCTGCCCCCACAAAACTACAGGATTTCACAGAAGTGGAAATTTCCAAGTTCCAGGAACTTAAGTCTACAAATTTCTGAGAGCTGAGTGACCATGGAAAGGACCCTGCAGGTATATCCTTGTGGTCTCCTTGAAAAGACCTGTTCTCCTAGACCTCACCCTTCTCAGGTATCCGCCCTCATTCCCCCCTTTTGAGACCCCATATATATTTTAATTTGGGGTCTCAATATCGGTTTGCTTCTGTAGGAGCTGGTATTAACCATTTTTCACATTCAACTTTACATCACTTTTCTACAAAATCTAGGGCACAGAAGTATTTCTGATCTGTCCTATAGTTTCTTTCCCAGTTCCTTCTGCTGCAGCACCTTCATGTGGTGCTACAGGCAGTAAACGTCAGAGTCACCTGGCTGGGCTTCCCTATTTCCCTGGTCTGGCCCAGCACTCAGATTTCAGGGACTGTAACTTCTCTCAGGTTCTCTCCCCAGAAGAGAACCCTGTGTCACACATAGAGTACTGTATCTGATTATGAGGGTAAGCAACCTTCTGGATGCCTTTATATTTATAAAAGCTATAAAGGAGTCACCCTTTGTCCTATCTCAGTGGTGTGGGTACACAGATTACATCTCTCCTCCCCTTTTCCCAAAGTCCAAAGTTCAATTAAGACAAGTCCTACAAGGAGTTTCCTCAGGCTTCTTCCTCAGGCTTCAGCCACGTCAACTTGCCAGCTCTCAGTATGTAGCTGGAGCAGGGCTTGTTGACCACCTCAAAAGTTACCTCTGCGGGGTTTGGCTGGGTCTGTTCTTGCTTCCCATGAGGGCAGTGAAGCTCTCTTCAGCCAGTTGCAAAGAATTCAAGCAAGGATCCTCTCTACCTTTGCTGCTGTGCATGTTGTCAGGATGATGGTGTAGAGTCCCTTCTACCTTGGTTTGAGGGGGACAGAGTTCTGTTCTGATTCTTTTTTTTTTTTTTTTTTTTGCAGTTTTTGGCCAGGGCCAGGCTTGAACCCACCACCTCTGGTATATGGGGCCGCGCCCTATTCCTTTGAGCCACAGGCAGCACTCAAGGGTTCTGATTATTATTTATTTATTTATTTTTTTTTTTGAGACAGAGCCTCAAGCTGTAGCTGTCATCCTGGGTAGAGTGCTATGGCATCACAGCTCACAGCAATCTCCAATTCCTAGGCTTAAACAATTCTCTTGCCTCAGCCTCCCAAGTAGCTGGGACTACAGGTGCCCACCACAACGCCTGGCGATTCTAGGGTTTGGGGGGATGCTGTAGTTGTTATTGTTCTTTGGCAGGCCCAGGCTGGATTCAAACCTGCCAGCTCTGGTGTATGTGGCCAGTGCCTTAGCCGCTTGAGCTATAGGCGCTGAGCCAGGGTTCTGATTCTTGACCTAGACTTGATCCCCTTGATCCTCCAGAGAGAAAGGATGTACAGACACAAAAGACTAAACAGAACATGGTTAATTACCCAAGTGGAGATCTTTCTTGTTACTCTTCCTAGGGCTTCTGTCTATTCAATTCAGTCTCTCCCCACTTTGTAACTTCCTACAATGGTTTGGCAGTCTGTATGTTTCACACAATCTTTCACAGAAATTCCCAGGGCTTTCATCAGACTTCTGCATGACCTCAGCCACCTTGTATATGTTTGTGGCCTTCTGGCCCCCTTACACTGACAGGGATGAAGTCAAGGTTGGGTTCAGTGTAAAAGAATAAAATCATTTAGCAGTTACCAACAGAAATTCTAAACCTTCTTTCATTTTTGCTCTGCCTTTCACTTTTTAAAATAACCATTCTGTTTCAGAACTATTTACCACACAAGATTCTTCCCTTACACAATGCCATTTTCCTTTCTAATTTCTTTCACTCTCAAAAACCCAGTTTTCACAAAACAGGATCACAGTTCACTATCTCATTAATTATTCACTTGGCTAAACAGATAATTAGGGCTTGCCACCTATAGTACAGTGGTTACAGCGCCAGCCACATGCACCAAGGGTGTCGGGTTCAAACCCAGCCCAGGCCAGCAAACAACAATGACAACTCCAACAAAAATTAGCCTGGTGTTGTGGTGGGCATCTGTAGTCTCAGCTACTTGGGAGGCTGAGGCAAGAGAATAGATTAAGCCCAAGAGTTTGAGGTTGCTGTGAGCTGTGACACCATGGCACTCTACTGAGGGCAACATAGAGAAACTCTGTTTCAAAACACACACACACACAGACCCAATAACCTTGCCCCAGTGGACGGACTGCATTCATTCATTTGCTAAAACACCCATTCAGTTTGTGAAGGTATTTTTCCATCTACCATGTTCTGGCCAAAATCTCTCTTAGGGCCAATTATTTACTGCTAGACAGGAGACCTCTGACTTGGGTCTCCCCACTCTGCCAGTAGTACTGCAGCTCTCCACTTCCTCTGCTTACCCCTCCATCCAATAAAATCCCATTTTATCACTGATCTGTGGCCCATGGGCTCAATTCTTGAATCCCCAAGACCAAGGATTCACTGAAGAAATTCTAGTAACAAAACCATCACACACTCATCCCTTCTGATGTCTTTTCATTTCCCCCTAAGTCTCACATGGAGTAGACTGCCAAGGAGTAGACCTGTGTCCAAGACAGAATGCAGAAAACCTGGAACTTCCAGTTTCTCTCAGAATAGCTCAGGGGTAAAGTTGGAACAGGGAAGAAGGGGCCACTCACACAAACTTTTCGCCCTGTGAAGAGGGGAAACCCCACCTACTGTTACCCATTTCAGTCATTCTCCAAGCACTCACATGTACACAATTCCATCTCATTTCTAACATGGGCAGCCTTGATTTCTCACCCAAACCACCACTTAGCCATAGGAGGTGAACCAACACTCCCCTAGGCCCTATGAGGGAAGGTCCAACCCCACTCTCAGAGTTCATTCCAGTCACATCACATCCACACAACTCTCATACACTTCTCACTAGGCCTGCTGGTGATCTAACACCCCAGGGGTTGATCAGACACCCCCCGGCACCACCATGCTCCCACTCAAATGGTAGGAATCCCTTAGATCTAAGGGATTATCTTGCCTTAGACGTCTCCCTGTCCAGGTACTAGTTCCTGCATGTCAGTTCCTCCTGGTGTTTGACTCTTTGAAGATCCGTCAAGGGGATCCTTTCTCCGCCCAGTTGAGGCATCCACACAGGGAGGCCAAGCTGCCTCCCTGGCACACTCAGTGGTTCAAATTGCCCCGGGTAATCAAGGCGCCCCCATGTGAGTGTCCAGAGGATTGGCGGCAACTACCTTGTTTCCCCGAAAATAAGACACTGTCTTATATTCATTTTTTTCTCAAGAAGACACACTAGGGCTTATTTTCAGGGGATGTCTTATTTTTATTAAGTATAATACAACAATCTACATTTATTCAAATACAGTTAAGTCATCTTCTTCTGGAACCTGACCGGGGGAGCTGACCTTGTTGGTGTGGCTGGCACTAGTGATGTGTGAACTCCTTTCCCCTAGCCATTCCCACGTGCACAATAGGATGCCGGCGACCATGGTTACCACATGTGCACCCACGCAAGTGCAAATGGCTAGGGGAGCTGTGGCAGATAAAAGGTATCCCAGTCTTCCTTACGACACTGAAACACATGGCGGCGCTATGCAGATATGCTGCATAGCCACGCCCATCACTAGGTCTTATTATCAGGGTAGGGCTTATATTTAACAAATGCCCAGAAATCCTGCCAGGGCTTATTTTTTGGGTAGGTCTTATTTTCGGGGAAACACAGTACCAGGTGCATATTCTTTCCTTGGGTGATCTCACATCCCAGTTAGGGAACCAAAAATGTTGCAAGAAGACAAGGCCCAATGGGGAGAAAAATCACCCTAACACTATGTTTATAAGAGCAAGGGCTTTATTTCAGCCAGTGGAGCTTACAGCATAAAAGAATTTGAAATGGTCACACTCCTACACTTGTTATTTATTTATTTATTGGGCAATTTTTGGCCAGGGCTGGGTTTGAACCCGCCACCTCCGGCATATGGGGTCGGCGCATGGGGCCAGCGCCTTACTCCTTTGAGCCAGAGGCGCCACCCTACACTTGTTTTTTAAATGGCTTCATTAAAATATATAAGTCATATACAGGTCATCCACTTAAAGTATATAATTCAATAGCTTTTAGTATATTCATAGACATGTGTGACCATCATCACAATCAATTTTAGAACATTTTCATCACCTCAAATAGAAACCTAGTGCTTTGACTGGACGGCTGTAGCACAGTGGTTACAGCACCAGACACGTACACCAAGGCTGGCAGGTTTGAACCCAGCCCAGGCCAGCTAAACAATGACAACTGCAATAAAAAATAGCCAGGCATTGTGGTGGGCACCTGTAGCCCCAGCTACTCGGGAGGCTGAGGCAAAGAGTCGCCTAAGCCCAAGAGTTGGAGGTTGCTGTGAGCATGATGCCACGGCACTCTACCAAAGGTGACATATTGTGACTCTGTCTCAAAAAAAAAAAAAAAAGAAAGAAAAAAGAAAAGAAAAAAGAAACCTAATGCCTTTTAGTTATCACCCCACTCTTATCTTTCATTCCCTTACCTAACCCTAAAAACAATCTATTTTCTTTCTTTTTTTCTTTTTTTTTTTTTGAGACAGAGTCACCCTCAGTAGAGTGCAATGGCATCACAGCCCAACCTCAAACTCTTGGACTCAAATGATCCTCCTGTCTCAGCCTTCCAAGTAGCTGGGACTATAAGTGTCTTCCACGATACCCAGGCATGAACCGCTGTCTTATAGTATTTCTTAAATCGAGGAATGAGTCCTACTTTATTCTTCATTGGCATTGTTTTGGTTTTTATAGTCCATTTTAATTGCATATAAATTCTACGATTGGCTTATTAATTTCTACAAAAAAGTCCTCTAGGATTCTAAGAGATTGTATAGAATCTGGTGATTATTTGGAGAGTGTTGTTAACTTGACAATGTTAAGTCTTCTGAGTTGTGGACATGAATGTTTTTCCATTTAAATAGATCCTCTTTAATTTCTTTCAACAATGCTTTGTAATTTCACAAGATAAGTTTTCCCCTTCTTTTATTAAATTTATTTTTTTCTTTTTGACTTCAATGAATGAAATAATTTTCTTGATTTATTTATTTTTATTTATTTTTTAAGACAGAGTGTTACTATGTTGCCCTCAGTAGAGTGCTATGGTGTCACAGCTCACAACAACCTCAAAGTCTTGGGCTTAAGCGAGTCTCTTGCCTAAGCCTGCTGAGTAGCTGGGACTACAAGTGCCTGCCACAATGCCTGCCTATTTTTTTTGATTGCAGTTGTCATTGTTGTTTAGGAAGCCTGGGCCAGGTTCAAATCTGCCAGCCTCAGGTGTATGTGGCCAGCACCCTACCCACTGAGCTACAGGTGCTGGCCTTGATTTTATGTTTTAACTATTCGTACTAAATGTATAGAAATAGAATTGATTTTTGTATATTGATTTTGTATCCTGCGACCTTGTTAAACTCATTTATTAGGTCTAATAGTTTAGTTGATTCCTTAGGATTTTCTTTTTTCTTTTTTTTTTTTTTTGAGACAGAATCTCATTCTGTCACCTCAGGTAGAGTGCTATGGCATCATCATAGCTCACAGCAACCTCAAACTCTTGGGCTTAAGCAATTCTCTTGCCTCAGCATCCCAAGTAGCTGAGACTACAGGCGCCCACCACAACACTCAGCTATTTTTTTGTTGTTGTCATTGTTGTTTAGCTGGCCCAGGCCAGGTTTGAACCCACCAGCTTCCATTATGTGACCGGCACCCTACCCACTGAGCTATGGGTGCCACTCAGTATTTTGGGTTTTAGTAGACACAGGGTCTCTCTCTTGCTGACGCTGATCTCAGACCCCTGAGCTCAAGCAATCCACCCACCTCAGTATCCCAGAGTGCTAGGATTACAGGTGTGAGCCACTGCACCAGGCCAGCATTTTCTATATACAAAACAATGCCATCTGTGAATACAGTTTCATATTCCTTTTTTACCATCTAGGTACCTTTTTTTTTTTGAGACAGAGTCTCACTGTGTCACCCTTAGTATAGTGCTGTGGTGTCACTGCCCACAGCAACCTCCAACTCTTGGGTTTAAGTGATTCTCTTGTCTCAGCCTCCCAAGTAGCTGGGACTACAGGTGCCCGCCACAATGCCTGGCTATTTTTCTTTTTAGTTGTTGTTGTAGTTGTCATTGTTGTTTTAGCTGGCCCAGGTGGGGTTAGAACCTGACAGCTTCAGTGTATGTGGCCAGCGCCCTACCCACAGAGCTATGGGTGCCCGCCACGCCCCCCTCCCCAATCTGGGTATCTTTTAATTCTTTTTCTTGCCTAACTGCCCCAGCAAGAACTTCAGTACAATATTGACTAGATGTGTCAAGAGGGGATATCTTTGTCTTGTTCCTGACATTAGGAAGAAAGCATCCAGTATTTCACCATTAAATTTGATGTCAGTTTTTCACTTACCATGTTGAGAAAGTTCCCTCTATTCTGGCCAATGACACCTTTTTTTTTTTTTGAGACTGGGTTTTGCTCTGCTGCCTAGGATAAAGTGCAGTAGTGTCATCCTAGTACACTGCAACCTCAAATTCCTGGGCTCAGGCAGTCCTCCCACCTCACCCTCCCAAGTAGCTGGAACCACAGTACCTACCACCAAGTACCTTGTTTAACTCATTTTTTAATTCTAATAGTTTAATAGAAGAAGTAGTTAAAATAGTTCTTCTCCTCCTCCTCCCCCTACCCCACTTCCTCCTTTTTCTTCTTTTTTGGTAGAGACAGGATCTTGCTATGTTGCTCAGGGTTACAAATTCCTGGCCTCAAAAAGCCTCCCAAAGTGCTAGGATTACAGATAGAAGACCCAGTACCTGGTCTTTTTTTTTTTTTGGAGACAGGGTCTCACTTTAGTTGCCCAGGCTGGAATGTGACACCCTCACAGCTAACTGCAGCCTCCAACTCTTGGGTTCAAGTGATCTTCTTGCCTTTGTCTCCCAAGTAGCTGAGGTGCCTGCCACCATGTCAGGCTAATTTTTAAATTTTTTGTAGATATGAGGTCTCACTATGTTGTCAAGGCTGGCATCTAGCAATCCTCCTGCTTTGACCTCCCAAAGTGCTGGGATTACAGGCATGAGCCACCATGCCCTGTCCTGACACCTTAACATTCCAAAACTAAACTCTTTGCTCTACTTTCTGTCAAACTAAACTGCTCCTATTTTGTTAGAACCTCTTATTCCTTTGCCTTAGGTTGAATTCCCTGAAAACAGAGCCTGAGAAAGAGATTTTGTACAAGTGGCTAATTGAGTGAATGATCTCAAAACCTGTAATAAAGCGATGGAAGCAAGCTAGGACTGGGAGTTAGGCAAAGATACACGTTCAGGTGATAAGTTTAACCTCCTCTGGGAACTCTGGGACATAAATGGCACCATATTTGTCCCACTTTGAGGTAAGGGAAGAGGAATTTTGTATTCTAGTATCTCTTGTTAACACAGTTACTGGTCGCATGTCAGCATTGACAATACAGTCTCTATCAGAATCCTAACTGATTTCTTTGTAGAAACCAACACCACACCATTAGCTATGGTGCTCTCAAGGGCGCCATTGGTGAAGGGTAGTTGGTTAAGGGTAGTTCTAAGGAGAAAGATGCAGCTTTGAGCTATCAGCAGCCTCCACTCCTTTCCTGGTTAAAGGGGTATGGACAGGGTACCAATAATGTCCCTTATAGCCCACCGCTAGCACTGCTCAGATATATTTGCTTTGTACATTAAGTTCACTCTATACAGATCGTTGCTCCAACATTCTGATCAGTCACAATTTCTAGGGACACTTGAGAGTAGTTTTGCTGTATTTGGTCCTGAAGCTATAAATTTTATTCATTATCTCCCTTCTCTACCACCCATTCTGGTTTCACCTCCCACTGGACTAGCACTTCTGTTGGTCTATGTGGCCTACCTAGTGAGGTTACCCAGACTCTCATCCCTGAAAGTTCTAAGCCCCTACTGATTATACCCTTATTGGGCAATAATTGTTTACTTACCCACTTATAATTAAAACTGGGTCTGGAAGGACCAAAGGACATCCCAGGGATAATATATAGATCACATACTTTCCTCTAATGTAGCAACATCCTATGTCTACCTCTTCATAATGCCCCTACATAATGATCAGAGTCAACTGTCCCAGACTGTATGGTAACTTCTTTCCTTTACTTGTAAATCAGCTGGCATTAGGTGTCCAAACTGATGAGATGTCAACCCCACCTTTTAAGTTTACTGAGATTCCTCTGTGGTTTCTGGGAGAAACACAGCCCTTCTGGGAGCCAGGACTTCCAGGCCTACGGAGGTTAAAATTGCAGATGGAAAGCACAAATTCCTCAAA
This sequence comes from Otolemur garnettii, assembly GCF_000181295.1. Taxonomy (NCBI): domain Eukaryota; kingdom Metazoa; phylum Chordata; class Mammalia; order Primates; family Galagidae; genus Otolemur; species Otolemur garnettii. The sequence continues at coordinate 627,661 of NW_003852486.1, read as the reverse complement.
TGAATTACTGAGAGTGATGTTCAGCAGGGTCATCCCTATTTCTACCTCTTGGTTCCAGAAACTATCAGTGATAAAGTGCCCTATTATGCTCAAGTAGGTTCATGCTGCACTGTGAAAGATAGTGCCCCATCCTTGCCAGCACCACAGTTGCACCTTCCAAAAGTCATCCTACTGCTCTGCTAGACCAGAACCTTCTCTCTCTCTTTTTGAGACAGAGTCTCAAGCTGTCACCCTGGGTAGAGTGCCATGGCGTCACAGCTCACAGCAACCTCCAACTCTTGGGCTCAAGTGATTCTCTTGCCTCAGTTTTTCTATTTTTAGAAAACTAAGACAGGGTCTCACTTTTGTTCAGGCTGGTCTCGAACTTATGAGCTTAAGCAATCCACCTGCCTCGGCCTCCCAGAGTGCTAGCAATCTAGCAATCTGCCCAGGATTATAGGAGAGAGCCACTGTACCCGGTATAGACCAGCACCTTCTCACTAGAAAGGTATTTGGCTAGATCAGTGTTCTCGGTTGCCCATATGACCAATGTCAAGTGCCCACTGCCATACCTGCTTTGCCATTAAGTGGCTCTCTTGTTCCCAGGCATTATTGTATAAGACCCCATACAAGTAAATATCAGTATGGTAATACTGGTTGAGGCACTGTAGACAGAATATGGAAAGCAAACCCTGGTCAGGATAAGTGTATGCCTGTGCTAAAATAGAAAAGGTTCAGTGTCGTCAACTCACCAACAAGTATCTGGTTGTTCTCCTTGAGCGGTACTGAACTGGGGGCACAGTATCAGTCATTATTGCTGACATGTTGAATACTTAGCCATAGCAGTAGCTAGATCTTCTGTGGGTGAAGAGCCTATGCTAATAGGCCAATGAACAGCCTCCATCTCTGCCACTATGGTGATTCTACTCATGAGCACATCCTGCAAGCACCGTGAGAGGCGGGGCAGTCCTGACCAACATGGCCTCACTCTCACAGACCCATCCCAACACCCCTCACCAAACCTTATTCCCACCCTTTTTCCTATACTGGGCCCTTGGGTTCCTGACCAACCAACCCACTGACCATGTGTTTCTGTACTAATATATTCTTATGTCAGGTCACCTTTTCTCCAAAGGGGGTGATCAAGTACATTACTTGAAGCTTCACACATTAAGAGGACTTCTTCTCATCTCTGTATTTCAGGGTCACTCCTGAGTGGGGCTATTGAGAGGTCATAGTCCACATTTGGCTTGACCTCAAATACTATACCAATCTATCCATGAGCCAGATCTCAATTTTTTCTTCCTCTGTCAGATAGCAGAAGGAATTATCACGTGGCTATAGGTGTGACTAAGAAAAATATTTATGCAACAGAGAAAGATGGCATGGTGAATGCTGAGGTCTCTTGTTTAATTTAACTATACCATAAAGTTTGCTTGGGCCTCTCCCCAAATCTACCATTTTTATTTTAAGATGGATTGCTACCAGGCAATGGTGGCTCATGCCTATAATCCTAGCACTTTGGGAGGCTAAGGCTGGTGGATAGACTGAGCTCAGGAATTCAAGATCAGCGTGAGCAAGAGCAAAACTTTGTGTCCACTAAAAATAGAAAAACTAGCCAGGCCTTGTAGTTGGCACCTATAGTTCCAGCTACTCAGGAAGCTAAGGCAAGAGTATCACTTTCACTTGAACCCAGAGTTTGAGGCTGCTGTGAGCTATGATGCTATGGCATTCTATCCAGGGCAACAAAGTGTGACTGTCTCAAAAAAAAAAAAAAAAAGGATAGATGGATTACTGCTCTATGTGCTCAACTTTATGACTTGAGTGGTCTGATGATAATCAGCTAGATACATGGGCAACTGGTCATACAATCTCTTGGTATCTCACAGTCAGGCACTAAGTCTCCTTCAGGGCCTAACAGCATGCCAGGAGATATTTTTCAAGTGGTAAAATTTTCTCTGATAAAAATGGCATCACTTGACTCCAGAATTCTGGAGGTCTGGACTGAACTTCTCCTAACTGTGGGAGAATCCTCACATCTTTTCCTACCATAGATACCTCCAGTGCCATGAAATTATAACAGAAGCAAAGTCCTGAAAAAGAGCAAAAATGTTTTACGAGATGTCTCTTGAAAGCCTGCTTAACTTTCTTAGGAAATAAAACCTGAATTTCTTCCCCAGGCCAGTAATCAAAGGGGCAGGAAAATGTTCTTTGTTGCTAGTAGGTATCTTAAACCACAAGAGAACCAACAGAACAGAGGTCAGGATATTGTCTTCACTGGAGGTGCTATAGTTGAACAGCAATAGTTCAAAGCTGAAACCGTCCCTTTTAAAGCTCTGAATTT